>NC_137694.1:138749228-139149228 GCF_964034855.1 Anser brachyrhynchus
TGTTAGATTGTTTCAACAAACAAACAATTATTTGAAATTATTTTTAGGTGCCAGAGTTGATAATATCATGTTCCTTCTGTGATCAGAGAGTGATGGGATAGGAGTTTCTGCACAGCACTTACAGATATCTCAGGGGGGAAAAATGTATTTTGTAATCTGTGTGCACAACCAAGCCATGTTTCCCTGCTAAGACACATCAGTCCTTCAGAGTGTTGAGTGTTTGCATTGCAGAACAAATTCAGTACTTTCTCAAGTCCAAGGTGGATTGGCAAGGTTCAGCCCATTACAAAATGAAACTTTACGTTATCTTCATATACAGACCAACAAATTTCATGCAGTGTACTGAAAATCTGCTAACTACATTTGGTGAACTGTGCTGGATTTGCAATGGCAGCACCTTAGTATGCATAACTAAGCTCTGCTGTTCCTTTTCAGTCCCAGAATGAAAAGCCCAGAATCTACAGCTGGTCTGCAAAAGTCTACACCAGATTTAAGATGATTTTATCTAAACAAAAATAAGATTTGGGATTGTTCAAGTTATTACTGGGCAATTTTATGGCCCTAGGTGCATTGTGATAGGTGCATTGTGATAGAAGCCAAAAAACATAAGACCCCTTGGTACCTTCAACAGAGCTTTTAAAGCTCTGTTGTAGGAGAGTTGGAAAGCTTTCTGCACAAGTGGGTGGAGAGTGCCACGAGCTTGTCTTGATATAATCCAAGAGATCATTTTAAAAAGATGAATCTTCAATAACCTGAGATCCAGATTATCCAAGAGATAATCAAAAGATATGGCAGTGATGTTTCCCTATCACTTGGAAGAGGCATGAGGACACAGAATGTAGGTCTTGGAGCCTTATTCTGTTTCTTAGCTGCAGCAACGCAAAACCTTTCTTGCTTCTATTTATTTATTCATTTGTTTGTTTGGTGGAGATTTTTAATTGAATGAAGGGATACCATTATGTTCAAATACCACTCTGAGCATTAGCCAGTACTTAACACTGCATCATGTAAACTGACAGTAGGAAAATGATTCAGGAGAGGCAATTTATATCATTCTTTATAATGAGATATATTTTCTGAGAACATGGAATTATAATAATGGCAACTTGAACTCATCATCAATATTTAAAATCGACAAACAACAAGAACAAAAAACGCTCTTAAAATTAACACCAATCGTGCATGAACAGAAAAAACAGACTCTTTTTAAGATACTGGTTCTGCTCAGACTTTGAGAAGACCAACCTTTGATTCCATGTTTCGTACATTGGAGAACTGTGTTGAGCACACAGCAATGGAGTTGCACACGGCCAGGCAATCAGTAGGGCTCTCAAAGCTCCATCTCCTGCCATTAGGAGGAGGAATCAGCCAAATGAAAATGATGCATCGATTCCATCTGTGTGATAGTAATGCCTAGGATGACAAGCCCCTGGTTATTTCACCTTTTATAAATATTTGTATAGTAAAGACCTTCCCGGTTCCTTCAATAAATGTTGTCCTTCAAAGACAGTAGTTAATTTGTGTTCTCTGCATTTCCTACATGTGTAAACAAGGAGTTGGCCACTGCACGCTGTGCATTTACACAGCAAAGGGCTGAAATTTGGGCAGCATGGCTTTTTGAAAAAGATAACCCATCTTCCAGTTTGTGGCTCCTGTTGAAATCTGGATTAAGCACAAGACAGGAGTCACCGGCTTGCAGAGAAGTCAGCTACTGCTAATTGAGGCCATCAACAACATTTTTCCTCTTAGAGAGAAAGCATCTTCCATCTTTGAGCTTCGACCCTTATGCTTATCCTCTAACTTTAAGGAGAAAAATGCTGTTTTACCACTGAAAGGCTTCAGAAAAAGCCCAGTGTTGGCCAGAGCTGTGGGTGAGCAGAGTGTAGCACCGAGTAGCTCACTGCAGGGAGAGGGGGAAGCTCTGAGAAGTGGTTGCTCCTTCCTGGTCAGAAGTGAAAGGGCAACCCTGGCTGCTATAAAAGTGCAGACTGTCTCTGGCTGTTTCAGTAATCCCACCGCGACCAGCTAGGACATGAAGGGTGTGCTTTTCAGCTTGTGTGGAACAGCTAATTTCATCTACCAGCCTTGTGTTCTTCCTTTCCAGCATGTCCGTCACAGGCTCATCAGGTGCTTCAGGGGGCCCTAATGCGTGAGTCTGCATTCACTCAAACTACAGCTGCTGGTGTATTCGAGTTCAAATACATGCGGGAATGCTAAGGCTGCCTTTACGGTTATATGCATACATAATTATAAGTATTTAAAAATATAAATCTTTCTTTAAAAAGGTTTCAAATCAAGTCTATGAAAGAAACGTGCATGAAGTGTAGTTGCTCAATGAACACCCAAAATATCCGGACAAGAATATGAAAGGGGTAACTCTACAGCAACCTATAGAAATAGTTGCAATTGGTAACATGACAATTATTGCACAAAACATAAATCTAACAAAATCTGAATAAGTAGGCATGTGAACACTGTAGATTTTAGTTCTGTTTTATTAATTCATATGCTCGTTTCTTTCAATTTGTAAGATACCTTTTTTTGGTGGTAATAATTGTATTCTAATTTCTCCAACTCTCTTTTTTCTCCATTTCTCTGTTTTCCTTTTTTTATACTGAGGGTAAATCACAGTTGATGACACTCAGCAAATGTGTTCCTGGGATAAATATATATAGTACTGTCACGAAGTCTGCTTAAATCTAATAAGCAATATTTAGGACTCAGGCTTTGGTTTATCATTAAAAAAAGAGAGAAATAACTGCTTATGATAACCAGAAAATACATAGCTATATTCTGCCATATATTTCTGTAGCTGCTTTAAAATAAACTGCAAAATGTATCAAAAATTTTGCACTGCATTCCCTGGAGAAAGAAAATTTAAGACTGTGAAAGCTTCATGAGTGTTTAATAATAGTCTTTTATATTCTTTACTAAGCAGCGGTGATGATGTATTGCAAGATTAATACATAAATCATTAAGAGACTTTAGTCATTTTAATACACCAAGTTTGTGTTTTGCTTAATTCACTGATTCATCCTAAGGCATATATTGAAATTTTGTGCAGCCTTTCATTATAAAACTTGTCTTTTAATGGAGCATATAGCAATCTGGTTGTTCTGCAGTTTGATCTTAGCACACTCTGCCCTCCAGGCAAATTAACATACTGGAAATTGGGGAGCGTGGTGACGGGTGAAGGGAAGATGACACACACAAGACCACTGCAGTGTGAAGGAGGTCCAAGCCAAACTGTACTGCTGGCACCAGCCGGGTTAAACGTAGCTATGTGCTGCTCAGTACAGACACAGGTCCTCTGAGCTGTTTGTTGAAGCAAGGTGTGGTGGGGATGGGAAAGGATGCTGTTTCTGTACCCTTCCTTCAGTCAGTCTGCGTCCGTTTCCTTCCACACATGTGCATAGTGCCAAAGCAACTGCTAATGAAAAAGCAGAATGCAGTGTGAGAGCCTGCACGCAGTAGGTGTGGAGGCAGTGGTCTGTGCTGAGCAGCAGTTTTGCTTCCCCAATTACTCAGTGGGTACCTTGAACTGACTTAATGTCCTTGACTAAACATGGTATCATTGGAGATGAATGGGAGACCTCTACAGCACACAGACCTATTAAAGTCAGCCAAAAAAGAAACCAGAGTAAGACTGGCTGCCAAGGGAAGTGCTAAACGTGGATCCAGTTTTCAAAATTGGATAGCAGCAGAGTCCATATTTAAACACCTAATTAGCCACTGCAGGATCCAGTTTGAAATTTGGCTTCTCATTACTTTTTACAAATACATTGCCCCAGCATGCTGGGGAGACTGCTGCTGGAGACAGCACCATGGAGATGAGTGGTAAAATCAGCTTCTTATGGAAAAAATAAAAATAAATAAATAAATAAAAAATCAACAAAACACAAGGCACTCACTCACTCCAAAATTGAATACTTATTTATTTTGTTCTGGCAAAAAATACAAAACAATCCCTTTCTCTTCCCCCCCTTAAATTTTTGCAATGACAACTCAAACTTTTCAGTCTATGTTGAAAAAAACAAAACAAAACTTAAGCCAAAAATAATAATTCTGCTAAAATTAATCAGATAAAGAATTCATAGCCTGCCGTATCCTGATCCTTTATTCATCAGTATAGAATCAATGGAACATTATTTTAAAAGGAAGAAGAAGGTCTTGTGCATTGCTGTTCTCTTGGCCAGATTTCAAAGCAACTAATTAAATTCTGTCTGCCTTGGCTCCTCCTATAGTTTCCATTTAGTGAGTTGTGCATTGTCCTATTTTATCTGCATCAACATGGCAAAATGCTCCAAGGCAGCATCCCCTAGGGGAGACTGTTTTCCGTGGTAGGAAACAGCCCGCAGACAGCCCCGCTCAAACAAGTGGACGGACAGGGGCCTCTCCAAGTTACCAGCGCCAGGCACACAGCTGCCAGTCTTCTGCCTGGCCACCCAGTGAGGAGGCAGAATTTCTCACCTGGGAGTCTGCCTGCCTTGCTGCGAGGCTTTGCCCTGAGTCCTCAGGAGCCCAAATGTCACAGGTGTCCCTCGTGCGCTGGTGTGCCCGCGCATTCAGCTGGTAAGCGGCCCTCTGCTTTGGGGCTGTACTTCGGCTAGCTTTTGTATGTGCTTTCATTTCAGAAGGCTTTTAGAGCCTTTGGAAAAAGGAAAGCAATGTGGAAATGTGCAATGTCGATGCTGTTATTTTATTTAATAGACAAGTTTAGCTTCATTCAGTGTAGAAAATGTATATAAGTGCACAGAAAGAGACTACCTTTAGATACACCGGCTTTAAATTCGGGTCATTCCATGCATAGGAATACATGTATGCTCATGGAAGATGCAATTATGGTACAGGTAGAGGAACCTATGTGTTTCTATTTTCTGATTCATAAAGCCAAGACTGGATGTAATGAAATCAAGTAAGCAGCATCATTTTTTTTTTCCAACATGGTGTTTAATCAACATGAACCTATAAGACTGGGTCTCATGATCAAAACAGTCATTCAACGAAAATACAATGAAAAATCAGTTCTGTGTCACAGGTGATTCCTGCATGGTGCAGGCCAGTGGTGTCAGATTCCTGGAAAACAAAAAGCACACACACACACTGAGAAAATGGAAAGAGAGCAGGTAAACATTGCAGGGGTTATGCCAAAAGTGTCTGCTCCGTGCATCCAATTTGATATCCTTCACATCTATAGTATGGTACTGAAGTCTGATTCCCTGCTGCCTTGCAAATCATTTGCATCTCCGCTCTGGGATATAAAAGGCTTCCATACTGATTGGATAGCTTTTTATATCTTCTGAGCACTCGTGTTTCTCTGGCATAGATATCTATGCAAAGTACAAGGCTTTTGAGGATCCGGCCCTTGTAGTTCACGCTTCGTTGCCACGAGGTAAGTCAAAACAGCACCGACACAAAATGTGGGAACGGGAAGGAGCGTTCACCATCCTCCGGCCTGCCTGCTGAAGGTTACCAACGGCCAGACGAGACCCAGGCAGAGCGAGTCCGAGTAGTCCTAACCCTGCTTCCAGGCAAGATCGCTCCGGTTCAACAGAGGAAGCTTGTCCCGTGCCCTGGCTCGCCTCCTCCAGCGGTGGGAGAAGGGTGGCACCAGAGGAGAGAGGCCAGGAGCCGCTGCCAGTTGGCTGCCGGGGGCGGCAGCAGATCAGGGCCTCCCTCCCGTGGGGAGCAGGAGACCTGCCTCGCCACGCCAGGGGGCTGTGGTGGCTGCGGATCTGTCCCTTCAAGTTAAAAGGGCTGAAATATGCATGAGGCGTAAGGTGACATTTTGAGCGTCTCAGATCAGAGCACGGACATTACCGAATTTAAAAGGTAACTGCAATTTCCGGACTAATGCCAAGTCACTTTTATATTCATGCAGCGGTCGTTCTTTATTCTTAAAATAGCCCATTTTATACTGAGGTGCAAGTGATATCTTGATAATGATGGAGCTGCGTTACCCAGCGTCTTACAGCTCGGGCTGTGCAGGGGCTGGTCACGATCAGCTGTCCGTTTTTATCCTCTCTTAAATTACACAACACTTTCATAGCCTGTTTGTGTTTTGCTTGAAGAGAAGAAAAAAAAAAAAAGAGAGAGAGATGCACTGGATGTTCAGCAGTGTTGTCTTACTATAGCCGAGCTGTAAGATTTACCATCGTGTCTCTCAGTTTCTGAGTCCATTCAGACAGCCCTAACAATTAAAATGCTGCTTACCTCCGCAGAGAGTCAGCCTGTTTGCTAGCATGCGGGGGTTCCTGTGAGGCACACAGGGTATTATAAATTAGATATTAAACAAGAATGAGGTAACAAAAAGAAGTCCCAGATGAATTTGCTGTTCATTCAAAATAAAAACCGTGCAGGCAACAACACCATCAGAAAGCCGACGGCAGGCTTTCCAACAGGCCAGCAACATCCCCAGCCTGGGTGTTCGTTGTGCTGGTGACGCAGGTGTGGAGGACGAAGCCTGCGTCTGTCGCAGAGGCAGGACAGCAACTAGGGGGAAGGAGAGAGCTGGGTCAGAGACATCTGCTCCTGGGGGCTGCTCCTCCGTCTCCCTCCTTACCAAAAGCTGCTGCCCTGCAGGCTCTACCCAGTCTCCATACAGGCCTCAGCTGACACAGCCACTGCCCAAAGGCTCCGGCAGGGACCACAGCAGTTTTGCTGCCCCCAGGAGCCTGTTGCTTTAGGCTCCTGCCTGCTTTGAGCTGTCTGTAGTGCTAGGAACTACCTTCGTCTGCTAAGCACACAAAAAAAGGTTAAATGAAAGGCCCGTGGTAATTATGAGAGGGAATTGTCATGGCATAGGAATTTCTGGAAGCAATGCTGAGGCCTCAGTTGGGAGGAGCATTTAAAGCGACATACCTGCTAATTTGCCTGCAGGTAGCTTGCTTATTTAAAAAAATACTGCTGCCTGCATGACGTGAAACCCATCTAATCAGCAGTTCCTGAAAAGTTTGACTTGAAAGAAAGGCAGATTCAGCATCCAGATTAGAGAGGTGCACAGGAGTCTCAGCAGGTCATGTTTTGCTGTAACTCCTGGTATTTGTGTGCCTTTGCTGTACTTTCTGTTTGGCATAGGCCGAGGCAGCCACCTTTGCTCTAAAGACTGCATATGACATAACTCTGGTTACTCTGACAGCCGCTCTCCTTGCCCCATCTTTATATTCATCTCTTTAGCTGTGTGTAATCTGGTGTCACTGGGGCAGGTGCAATGATTGCCTTAGTCATCCGCACTGTTCCCACCAAAGGAGCCTTAATCAGGAACTAGTAGGTCGTGCTGCAATACAAATAATAGCCAGGAGCAGTACAACGAGGCACGGATTTACTGGGTGGGAATAGGGTATGTGTGTGTGGGAACAGGGCAGTGAGGAATGGGAGGATAGTTCACCCCTAGATGATGGTATTCTGCAGATTGGTGCCTCAGCATTTAAAGTTAAAATAGATTGACATAGAGATTCTAGCAGGTACTGTGTAATGTTATTTTTATTATATTCCCCCATGAATCAGGCTTGGTATCTGATAGAATAATAGAAGTGCAGAAAACAGCATGCCTGCTACTGATAAGCTGTTTCTTGTGAAGATTCAGTGTATAGCTATTTGTTTGCTGGGTATTGCCAAATGCTGCACATTGGATGCTTGTGCAATTCTGTTTCCCTTCTGTTGATTTCTTTTTCATGTGCATGTCCCTCTCTCTTTCTCTCTTGTATACAGATGTTCGTATTCACCCCATGGAGCCTATGCCCAAAGCAAACTTGCCCTTGTGTTATTTACCTATCGACTACAGCATCTTCTGACTGCAAACGGAAGCCATGTGACTGCTAATGTAGTAGACCCTGGAGTAGTGAATACCGAGCTCTACAAGCATGTCTTTTGGGTTGTGAAATTGGCCATATGGATGACAGCCTGGCTATTTTTAAAGGTACGCATTTTTTTCATCATTTTGTTGCCATGTCCTTACATGGTGAGAGATGCCATCAGCACAGAGATGCAGATGTTTTCAGAGTTTATCTTAATTTAATGTAATGTAAAGCTAATGTATAGATAATGACAGGCTTTCCCAGAACAAACGCTTATTTTAAATGGAGAGAGAACACTCACGGTAAGAGGAGGGAAGGCCTATCGCTGTGTCTGTGGCTGAACAGGTAGTTGCCCATGCATTAACTATCTCTACACTGATCTGTTTGTGCATGCGTGGCGGTAGAATTGCATTTTAACATGGAGCCAGAATATGCAAAGTGTTCCTAGGAAATGTCTTGTATATCCTATTACGAGAAGCAGACATAATCTGGCACGGTCTACATGTACACAACATGTTATAGAGAAGAAGGCAAAGGAAAGAAGGAAGCTGTACAAATGAAAAAAGTGTTGGTGGGAATTGGCCAAACTCCTTGCTGGGCAGGTCCAAATACTTGTCCTTGGGAATGTGGGACAATGTTCATCTGGGTCTTTCAATCTAACATGTATTTATAATGGCACTTGACTTTCTATTATCAATTCATGGTCTGTATTGGAAAACATAAAGCTGTTTAATAAAACTGATCCAACGTTGGGCAAATCCATTTAAGGTTAGCTTCAATAACATTTTGTAGTGGTGTGAGTAGATCAATATGAAATCAGTTTAGCTGCACAGGTGCACTGCTCTAACGTGAGCAAGCCTTAGAAAGACTCGTGCTGAGAAAATGTACTGCTTATAACTCTTTCAGAAGGTAGTTTAGGATTAAGTGAATGGAACCCGATTCCATTAGAGAAAATTAAATGTCCTAATTAAAACAAACTATTTTAGATCAAGGGGCATGTTCCACAAAGCAAATTAATTTTAAACTTTGATATGGAAATATCACTAGCTTTAATTTTAGAAATGAAACTGGAGGCTGGAAGAGTGGCTGTAAAATAAGATGCAAGCAAATAAACCCATATTTAAAAAAAATAATAGTATCTTCTGAGTACACCTTGAATATTGCAATAAAATTCTAATAGGGATGCTCATAGTATGTAATGCATTCTTAAAGAAGCAGAATGTAGTTTGCCAGAATGTATATATTAAACTTGTTTTGCCTCTTGTGATTGCTATTTTAAATCTCAGTCTCTGGTGGTGATGCTTTTTAATTGGACTGACTTCACTTTGCTAACATAATAGTTTCATGTAGATGTTTCAGTGGTGCTCAGAATTGTCTCTAAAGCCACAGAATTCTGACAAAAAAAAAAAAAAAAAAAAAATCTGTGTTTGAGAGTGAGAATTAAATCTCTTGTTTACAGCACTTAAGCCCATTCACTTTTATTGGTGTGCCAAGGGAGACATTTTTGTATTATACTGACCATGTTTAGAAACTAAATGGGATGTCCCTGAACACACGTAAAATGAGATTAGATTTATCACAAGAGGGAGTCAAATACTTACAGCTGTAATAGTAATCCTGATCATTTCGTATTCTTTGTATGAGATACCAGTCTAAAGGAATACTGCCTTGCAATAGGTGAAGGACAGATACACTGACTTGCATAGAAGTGCTGTGTGTGTACTGCCTGAAAAGGAAATGTATCAATTGCTTTTTGAGTCGGAGTGTACTCTGAATGCTTCAGTTACCAAGGCTGAGATTTTCACATTTTTATATAACACCTGATGCTTTTTCCTGTAGGAGAGTGCAAGGGAAGCTTTTACTAGCACTCGTCTCTTTTACTATTATACTCTTCGGAGTTGCAGCTCTGACATCTACTCCTTGCTTATTGCTTATTGCTTAAGATATATTTATGTGTTCAGGATTGACTTAGCCTTCATTTCTCATGTTCAGGAGCACTTTATTCTGTAGGTACGTGGTGTCCAGTGTTCTCACCTTTGCAAACGGGCATTTAGTGTGTCTGGTGTTGGTCTCATGCGCTAGGGTAAATTTCCACTGAGAGAAGTAAGAAAGCAAGTGCACTGTTTGATGATGCTAGCTGGCAGTAGGTGTTATGGGTTTCTTCTACCCTGGAATTTCATTCCTGAGTGCACATATATGAATCTTCCTTCTAGGATTACAGCACTAACACAGTGAAAATGATCTGATATCTCTTTAATCATGTTGGCTCAACTAACTTTTATCACCCTGAAATATTCCAAAGTGGTTTCTAAATGCACACAGGAAATTGCTTCACCCACTGCAACCTGGCGCTCTTGATAGTAAACATAGCCCAGATAATTCCGGTGAGGAAATGCATCATGGATTTATCATTTCATATTCTCTCAAGAGACAGTCAACATGCTGTTTGATTTCATTCCAAATTATTGTGGCAGGTCCTCCCTCTACTACCTTTAAATCCATTTCTGCCAACACTTTGGTCCCCATGGCATTCAAGTCAAATGCTTCCTCAGGATTACAGCACAGCCCTGACTCTTGTTGGGTTATTCTCGCTGGGTGAGGTGGCTCAGTGAATCAGGCAAGGCTGTCGGCTCAACAACATCCACCCCAGAGCTGCTTCAAGATATTTAGATACTTAAACAAATAAACCTACAGCTTTGTAAATAGGCCACGATATGTACATATAATTTGCTCAGAGTATTAACAGCTCAAGTTTCTCAGGGCTGTAAAACATTTTCTTCTGATCTTCATATATAGCTCAGAAAAACCTCTGCCAAAGGTGTTTGCTGGGGGGTTTTGCCCCCAACAGACTACAGTGAGAAGCACCCTGTAGAAATATGATAGGCCAACATAAAGGAGCTGGTGGCTGTCATAAAAATTGCAAAATGAACGCCTGCCCTTTAGAAGTGGTGCTGCTGCTCTTTCTCAGCTAGATTCTTTCTCAGGAATGTTATTGTGATACTTGTTTTAAATTTCCATTTTTCAAATGCTTTCTCTGCATATTTAATAAACATAGATTGCACCTGTCACATGCAAGAGAGAAATTATGTTTATTCTTCAAAAAACAAATTGATTTCTACCCCCATGACTTCTCAGTAAATAAAAGCTGACGAGCTGTCATGATTCTCTGTAGAGTATAGTGGAATATGTTTTCCCTTAGGAATTTTTAACATAAAATGATCTTTTTGAAGAGATAATGTTCAAACTAGTAAACAATAACTAATTAATAAGATAATAATAGATGAAAAAGACATTCATCAGGCATCAAATTGCAATGTAGCCAACTGTGCAACATACCAGTTTTAGTGATGGGTACTGTCCAAACTGGAAGCTGGGAAGGTACCATTTCCCTCTCAGGTATTTCTGTTTCTGCTACAGATATTGAATCTTCATTCTTAAGCCAGATGGCCTCTGCTTGTGATACAATTAAAATGTCTTACAGAAAAAAAGAATATGTTGACTCTCATTAATGTCCAATATCAGGGACTATTCTAGTACTTTTGCCATGGATATAGAGACATTTCTTGCACAGCAGTATTGTAAACTTTTCCAAAACGTTCTTTATGACACACTTGGTGAATGTGTCATTATCAAATATATTCGGTCCTTTCAGCTCCCTCAGACTGGTGTTTAGGAAGGCATCATGGAAGAAGACTGTGCATCAGGTCTTCTCTCAGCTGTCATTTACAAAGACATAGTGCCATATGAGTGATTATGGACTGACAAACTGAAAATGAGTAGGATGAGTGACCCCACTGGCCTGTAAAAGCAAAGGGAAAGGTAGAGTCTAGAATACAAGCTAGCAATCAGCCAGTATAAACTGGTTCATTTATTTTGTTTGTCAAAATAAGCTTAACTTGAGTGTGATTTTCCTATAATGTTTTTAAAGAAATGTTTTCAATCTCTGAGTGCTGCTAGAAAACAAGATCTAAAGAACCCGGATTCATCATTCATGCCAGAAGACATAGTCATGCAGGTCTTATTGCAGCATTTCTTATTCAAACTGTCCCTTTGGCACTCTGAATGTAGAAAATTCATTTCATCCTCCTCCCCGAGGTGTCAGAAGACAAACACATCACCACACAATAACACCAGCTGTAGAGAACTAGAATAATTAAATTCTACAGCTGAAAGCAGCAATTCATCAGCATCAACATCTTCAGTCCATGCGAGTGTGTGGTCCTCATGTAAAGCTAGTCTAGAAGTTTCTCATGAAAAGAAAACTCCTTGCAGGAACATGTCATTTGTGGTTAATTTTTACAAAAGGCTTTTCAGATCAAAACTGGGATTCATGTCAAAATCAGAGAGAAGGAAGCAGTCCACTTTATCCCAGTAGTTCTCACCTTTAACCAGGTCCCTTTTTTGTATATATGTACAGCGATTTAAACATTTTTTTCCCATTCCAGGTTGTAGTCAAAGCGATAGGGCTTCTTCTTTTCTGTCTAATAAATATTTGATTATTCATACAACCACAGAACAGTTCTAGGGGGAAAGATGGAGGGACCCCCTTGAGAAGGAAAATGAGCAAGCTACCTTTGAACTTCTAAATCCTGGTGATGTGGTTATTTTTCTTAGATGTGAATGCCCAGACTCAACACCCTGTTAGGGGGCATGGCAGATGCTTTACTTATGTTAAATTTATGTTAAATTAGAAGGCTTAGGAACACAGAGTGCTCTTGTCTGTCCTATTTAGGGCTAGACACCTCTAACGTAGACTGACTCTAAGTGCACACCTACATAGTCTGGTCTCCACTGGATCCTGTGGTTCCCCTGTGGTCCCAAGATATTGTTATTTTTGTGCGTGTTCTCAGGTCAAATGGCAGGAATATTTACTGTAAGAGACATGTTGAGAGTTGCCAGAGGCTGTTTTGGTGGCAGGAAAGTGAAAGATTTGTGGTGCATGCCTTGTGTGGCTTGTGAAGGGGTAAGGGCGCTGTACGGAGGTGTGCAAAACTGGGATTGTGCTGGAGAGCTTCAGGGGGAGTCAAGGCTATTGAAGCTGGCGTTCAAACACATGTTTGGAGCTGCTGCTGGAGTGATCTATCCCCAAACCACACCCAGGCTTCCTCTTGGAGGAAGCCAGTTGGAACAGGACGAAACATGGAGCAAGCTGGAAATGAAGCAGTACGCAGTCAGAGACCCATCTCATGCCCTCTCCCACAGTTTTAGTCATTTGGTTAAAAAGAAAAAAGAATTTTTTTTTTTCCTTGTCAGTGGGAAATGGGAAGACTATCTTCCATCTTTCAAAAGTGTTCACAGAACAAGAAAACTATTTCCATGCCTAATTCTGCTTTCAGGATTGATGCCTTTTTGCTTGGAAAATGGTTTAAAGAAACACAGGGTAAATCTACACCATGCACTATGTAAAAATCTATACATGCACTATATACAATTGTTGGAGTGAAAATTCTGGAATTGTAAGTGACTGAAATTTCGTGATAGATTTTTACCAGCAGGTTAAAGGCATACTGAAAAAAAGGTATTTGTATTGCGTGGGAAAGGTTTTATTCCTAATTCCTGTGTGGTAAAAGACTGTTGATTTAACTTAACAACTCTGACAAATTCTTTCATTCTATCTGAAAATAATTCATTTTGTATCCAAAAGCGTTAAAAAAATACTCGTGCTATAATGGGAAGACAGTAAGTAAGCAGTTAATAAATTGTGTAAATATGTGAGCCTAACCAGCATTAGCACATCAGAACATGTCGTCTTGTAATCTCTAACTATTTTCATAGTCAGAACCCACAGTTAGCTAGGGAAGACATTTTCTATCAGTGTATTCCTTGCTAACATATCTTGGTAGTACTTTCCCTCTGTATGTAGTTAATAAGTTTGTACGGTATTCTATTCTCAGTTAGATGTATTGTTAAAAATGGAACAAACATGGAAAGGTAATTTGCTATGGACCAAATACATGTCAGGGACTTGGTATTGGTCCCAATCAGTTAAAAAGAAGCAAACCACAAAACTTTTAATGTAAAGGTCTCAAAAAAAAAAAAAGAGGTTGAAAGGTTGGGAAATTAGGGGAAATCTTGAAATTTCAGCTATATCATTAGCCTTTCACTCTTCAATCATAATCTTTATAATTAGGGGCCACTCATCCCATAAATCTCACTGTACACAGACTTCCACTACTGTAATTCTCCCTTAGACACCCGGGAAGTTCTACCTCCATTACGATGGATAATTAAAATTCCATTTTCCTTCTGCCAGGTAACACAGTGATGTTTGAAACTTGATCCCACTGGCAGCAGAGTGCAGGCTAGTTACTAACCTTTCTCATCAGAGTATCTCTTGGATACCTCTCTAGGGAGAAGGATCGAGAGAGAGGGGGCCACCCCAGTCCCCACCAAAATGAATGAACCATTCAGCAAGAGTAGGAAGAGGAGTTACAGACAGTTTCACTCTTCCAAATTAAAAACAAAAACAAACAAATAAACAAAAAAAAAACCATAACACTGATGTAAGGAGAATGACCTCTGGCTTGCCCTGGAAAATCCTGCAACTGGTAGTGCGGATGGGCAGCAGTTTGAAAACAGATCACTAAAAGGAGATGCAGAGGAGGAGGTTGTAGGAGTGCATATTCATATATATATATGCATGGAGAGTTTACCACCAGATGTGGTATGCATTATAGATCATAGAATCATAGAATCTTTGAAGTTGGAAAAGACCTCCAAGATCATCTGGTTCAACCATCCCCCTACCACCAATGTCACCCACTAAACCATGTCCCTAAGCACCACATCCAACGTTTCAGCTAATATTTCTCTAGGGATGACCTTCCTAAATTCCTTAATGTTCTGTTTCTTGTGAATTTGTTGTATCTATAATGAAACAATGCTGATAAAAATGTATACTGTGAATCCCCATCACCTTAAGCCCCTACTTACTACAGAAAAAAATAATTTTAGGACTGTTTGGGAGATTTACAACCATGCCTTTTCCACCCTCTGAATGTGAAAGTCCTTAATTTACCAGTAATGCAAGGAGACTGATAAAACCTTTCAATGTAAAGTAACGAAACTTTTCTATGAACATAGACACATTTTTTTAATACTTATCCCGAGCTTTCAAAGATTAACAGAAATGCCATGTTCTGCAGACCTCCCCTTTTCCTGTGGTCTAAGGCATCTCTGCCAGGAAGCCACCACCGACAGAGCCTAGAGTTCAATAATTTCTGCAATATGAATGCCCATAGCAGAGATCTCCCTCCAGTGATCTCCATACAAACAGTGAAGTCACTCCTAGTACTGGGTCTGTCTTATCCCAAGATAAATATCTACAATTGACAGATGAATTAAGTCCTTGGAGTGCCTGTGAACTACAAAGGGGTCCTCTGGTGACTAGCTCAGCTGTAGACATCTCTGCTGTATAAAGGTATTAAGTTAATTAAGATTAGTCCTATCCCAAGGAACAGGACATTAAATCTGTCATCCTTTAAAAAGCAGAGATACTAGTAAAGAACTACACACTAGAAGGTAGTGTGGTTTTAGCTGTGTGCAGAAGAGGGTAGGAACTGGAAGGTGTGTTCATGTATCTGGAGAAGAAATAATCTGTAAGCAAGTTGGTTTTTCAAATGGCAACACCTAGGTGTTTGGAGTATGAGACAATTTCCCATATAAGTGATAAATGTATTCGTGGGCAGCCACAGATGAGGTAATCCCAGTTGCTTATGAAATGCGTTTCTCATATCTGTTTATGATCCATTCTGTGCCTCCACTATTTATCACACAGGTATTGCCATACATTTAAATGGGTAGTTACATAGGTATTTATAATAGTGTCATGTATGTAGTGAGAAATGTAAAAGAGTGAACCATGAACAGCAAACAGCATCAACTACTGAAAAAGAATTAGAAATAGTAAAACTAATTTTTAAATAAACAGGATCATCCAGCACCCAGTTTGTGAATTTTAAAAAGTTTCAATTCTGAAGTCACTTGAGTAACTCTGGCTTTAGTAAAGATTTAGTAAAGATTGTAATTACACAATTGTAATTGCCATCCCCAAACATCGGTGTCTGCTTTTCAGAAAGGGTACTGAGACAGGGCAAGATATCGTTCACATGGTTCATTTTATTCCTATAACGCTCTCAGGAAAATACGTGGGATTTTGTGGATCTTAATAGGTGAAACTAAGAAGGGAATTTGGAGCAGTGGCTGTAGCCTCCTTTTCTAGAAGGAGCTTGATCTTAGATGTGGCACGATTACAAGTCATTAATACAATATTTCCAGAGTTAGTAGTTTATATAGATTATTACATATTTGAACTTTGAAATTGCTGTTGGGTCTGTGAGTTTCGTCAGGGAAAATGACTGCATTTGTTCGCTGCCATCCCAGTGCAGGTAAGTGGAAGTAAAGACACGAGCTGTGTTGTCACGTGTCAGGCACTCTGCGGGGAGCACAGAGCGGAGGCAGAAGAGGATTTGGATGAAACCTGAGCAATGTGCAATAACACAAGAATGAACTTGGACAGCTTTTCAAGGATGGAATTTTTCTGGTATTTGTTTGGCCCTGTCACACCGCCCTAGTTTCCTGTCCCTGGAACAGTAAGGAGGTGCTGCTACTGGTCCTGGTCTCAGACAGTTTGAAAAAATTTGGTCTGCTCCCAGTATCTCTTATGTGCTCTCCAAAGTCTCGGAGCTTGCCACCACCAACTTACAAGCTTTACTTACCACCTTACTAATAGTTTATCCAATTTAGTATATATATTGTTTTTTCCGATGAATAGCAGGGGCCAAATCTGGTGCCCTGTGTCTGGCAGCCCTGTGTCCCCATGGCTTTGCTGGAAGCAGCATCGTGCTGTCTCGCTGCCTTGAGTCCCTTCAGCCAGCAACGGCATGCTGAGACTGAATGTGTCTCAGGGAAGGAGAGCAGTATTGATTGACTTATTCGGTATTTTTGCCTGCCAAGCTCTTGAGATGCAAAATGCAGTCTTCCAAAGCGTCTGCCACTTGTCGCAAACTATCCTAAGATGATTAAAAATGTAGAGAGAGAAAAGCTGTCCTGTTGCTTTTGGAGCTCGGAGTGTTGAAAATAAAATTACACACTATGAGTATATTTTGACAAGTGGATCTGCTCTGAAAATGAACATAAAAAAGGCACCGTGGGGTAGCATGTTTATTTTTTCTGTCAGGGTTGTGCAAGGCTAATTTTATGACTGCCTAACCCACGAATGCAGCTTGGTCATTTCTCAGAGGGGTACTCAGTTATCACCACTCTCATGCATCATGACTATCGACAACAATTTAGGTCCCCTTTTTCCTTTGCATGTAAGTAGATGACTTCCGTGACGACTGTGGTACTTCATCAGTGGCTTTGCACAAGTGTTGCAGATCAGAAGCTGCTAAACAAGTAAATGATGCCCAAACCTAAAAGCATCCAGGTCTCATTTTTTTTGTGTACTATTGTAGCAAGGATTATCTGATCTGACTTTGCATCCTCTATATGGAGTACTGTCCTTATGTAAAGCATTTTACATGTCCGTTCCTGCTCCTTAAGGGTTTTCCTTGATCTTGGGCTGGCCTTTTATATTTCTTGCCTGGTTTAGGTTTGTGGCACATGTGTCCTATTTTATATGCCTATTTTATGGAGAAGTGGATTAAGACTGGCACAGATACACTAAACCCTAATCCCTTTAGAGGGCCTGCAGGTCTCCAGAGGCAGTAAGTACTTCAAATGTTTATAATGCTAGATTCAGCTGATGTTGCTTGAAATCCATTCAGGAAGCAGATCTGGAAGGCAGGAAGCAGGGATTTTTACACGATCTTTTTTCTAAATATAATTGCACTGTTAATACTATTTTATATACATTCAGCACTTAGTACCTTGGCTGTATAACTTCTCCTGTGAGAGTTTCAACCCACTCTGCACAGCACTGGGTCAAAGTCAGATTGCTGGTGACTCATCTATTTCCAGCTTTTTAAAAAGTGATAAAATATAAAATGTGTTTGCTCTGACGTACCTGGATTTGTCATCTCCAGGTCGCTACACACCAGTTTACCTAGAGGAGCCAAGAGAATCGCAAAGCACCTCCAGTGCTCAGAAGCAGCTGTAGTACACGTGATGTACAGTCTGTCCCATGCTCTTCCAGCTGGGAAGATATTTGCAGCTTAGACTCACTGGGCTTTCTAGACATTGAGCAAGATGGTAACAGCACCACCAAAAAAACAATGCAACTTTTGTGTGTTGATTTTAGTTCTACCCTGTAGCCCTGTGGAAGGTGTAGGCAACTGTTGTTGTTGTTGTTCTTCTTCTTCTTTTTTTTTTTTCTGTTCATTTTTAAGTTACATCATGATGTCTATAAATAGCCTTTAATCAAAATAAACAGGAGTGAGGTTGCTTTTATTTTGTCATTTTGTCAAGACAAGACAGCACTATGAGGAGAGCAGAGGTATCCCAAGAGGTCCCTGAAGTCCCCTGTTCCTTCTACTTCCCTTTTCTTGTTCTGAATCCATTTTTTTTTCCCCTCAGGTTTATCTGTTTCTCTTCCATGATGAAGAGAAAACGGGAATCCAGTATAAGGGTCCATAGGTGACGATTGCTCAACAAATACTCGTTTTAATTTTGAAGACGTTGAGTGCCCAGCAAATCCTCTTTAGCAAAATTTTTGATGAAAGTGTGCCACTTCTTGCATTCCCCTCCACCTTTTTTACTTGCCTTTCTAGACAGTAGCTCTTTGGGTTGCTTGCTGATGAACTGTGCTTCCAACAGTGCTAACTCTTGGGTACAGGAGAAAAGCGAATATGGGGCTATGGGTCAGACTGTAGAGCCTTCAATAAAATGAGATCCTTGATTGTTCCGGTCAAGAAAGCCGTGAATGCTATTAAAAAATAAGTAAGCCTATCTGAATTGAAAATGGAGCTATAGAGATGGCATAAGTATCTTTAGTCTGGGTTACTGCAAGCAGCCAGGGTTGAGATAGGGGGTGACACCTCTAGGAGAGACTATGTCTTCCCCTTGTGCCTTCCTGACTGACTGGTTCTCATCTGAAGTACCCTTAAAATGACAAGTATGGGATGGCTTGTAGCCCTGCTGAAAGTCAGACGAGGTGCTCCGACTGGCAGCGTCCACAGTAGACTAGCGGGGGTTTGCATGCCAAGGATTTGCGTTCCTAAAACAGACAGAGCACAGAGTTTGGTTCAGGATTTTATCTGAGGGGATGAGAGAGGTATTCTTCGTGTTCCTATTTTGTAATGGCAAGTCTGCCTCATCTGAACTGGTGTTTGCACTGCTACTTGCCATATTTTTCTCATGGAAAAGCTATACTGCATATTTTAAAATTTGAAAAAAGAAAAAGAGGTCAACTTATTTTTAGTTTTTGTTGACTTTTTT
Source organism: Anser brachyrhynchus (assembly GCF_964034855.1). Classification (NCBI taxonomy): domain Eukaryota; kingdom Metazoa; phylum Chordata; class Aves; order Anseriformes; family Anatidae; genus Anser; species Anser brachyrhynchus. The sequence goes on from NC_137694.1 coordinate 138,768,401, forward strand.
TTAAACGTTGATATGGTAGTTTAGAGGGGGCAAAGCTGGGTTCATGGACTCGGGCATGTCCTTCAAATGAGAGTAAGAGACCAGCTGCAAACTGCAGATCATGGATTCATGATGATAGCTAAAATGTGTTAATGCTCCAAATTACCGAGTTAAATCTTTGCCCTCTGATCTGAACGGATGCCTTTAAAAAAAAAAAGAAAAAAAAAAAACTTTAAAAACAAATCCTTTGGATTATACCAAAAATTTGAACTGTCAAGAAATAAATGGTGTGGTAAACTGAAACATAGGTCTCTTAAGCTGCCCTAAATTTAGCTGTGTTTCAGTAATCTCTCATTCACTTTTCATTGCTGTCAGCAGCCCGCTGGGTTTCTCTTATATTTATGATGGAAATGTCTGTATATGAATCATGTCACAGAGATGCATTTTTTTGCTACTTCAAGGATTTAGTAAACAGTGCATAGTTTCTCTGGTAAAGAACACCTCATTTCTGGGTAATTTGTACCAACAAGCACTTCATTCAAATGGCTTTCTTGCATTAAAAAAAAACATTATTTTCATGTGTGGTACATGAAAGGTATTTTTGTTAAGCAAGCGCATGTAACTTCATTGCTTGTCTTTCCGTATTTTCACTGTCAGCGTGTCTGTAAAACTTCTATTGATGGCAGCTAGTAATAGGCTTTAAGTATTTTCTTAGTACAGTTACATAATGCCTTCATCATAGAGAAATAGATGTATCTAAAATGTGGGAGCCTGGGACACCTCTCATGTTTTGGTGTCCCTTTGCTAAAATCTTTGAAGATATTTGTCATGTTAATATATCAATTGCCTTCAAGCACAGAACCTTATAACATACAAAACTATATTAATAAAACATAATTTACTTTTTAGTCATATGCTAAACAAAAATGTGGCATATTGTAGCTTTGCAAGTTATACATATATTACCGTGTAGTTTTAAATAATACTCTTTCACTGTTAATTTCAGTCACCTTCAATACCTAATATTTTTTAGAAAAGATAGATTAATTGCTTTAACAAAATACAAAGTGATGAATATTTTTTAAGACTGCAAAGTCATTGCATTTGATCTGATGTTTATTGTTGTCAGGGTAGATTATGGATGAGAACCCCTGCAATTATCCTCTTGTTAACATACTTTAGTACTGGAAGAAAGGACAGAGCTACGGTGCAGCTGGCAAGCAATCAGCTAACCTCCATTGCAAGTGTTTAAAGAACCTCTTCAGTGGAGCTCCTTAATGATAAAATATGTAGGGCTGGGCTTTCTGACAATGCATGCAACATGATGGATGATAGTAACCTTTTCGCAGAATTAAACTGGAAACGTGGGGGTGGGCATTGCAGTGCTGTCTGGCTCACAAGCTTTGGGATAGCAGCTTCCTTTCCTGCTCTTCACACCATAAATACATTTTTAAAGATTATTTTTAAAGAATATAAATATATTATGGGATATATTCTCACTTCCATTTCATTAAGCCTCCTTCGCCCTTTATACTTTTTAAATAGTTACATTAGTACATTTTTAACGTAGAAGCAGTTACAACAGGACAGAGAACTGTCTAGATTATATTTTCTCCTTTACGCAACAGCAAACTCTGCAAGTGTGAGCAACTCTGCACTACTTGCAGCAGAGGCGTATGCTGGGAAAAATCTTTCATCTTGTTTCTATTATTTTTCATACTTGCCGAAATAAAAGAAAAAAAGAAAAAGAGTGAGCATTTTTGAAATGAGTTAACATTTTCAGAGATGAAGGTAAAGAGCATACTGAAGTTGGGAATCCATTTTTGCTTAGGGAAATATTTTCTGTAAGAATGTGTATGTCAGTGCTGTTTTTAAATTTCTTGTGCTGTTTTTTTGTTGTTGTTTGTTTCTGTTGTGGTCATCTACAGATATTTGTAAATTCTTCATAATATTAATTCGGACTAGATGAAGAATCTATCTCATTTTTCAAGAACCAAACTTCTTTTCTCCATTTTATTATATTAATGTTTAAAAATATTGATGTTTTCTTCTGAAACGTTGTTAGCAAGCTACCCAGAGTTGATATGAATCGTTAGTAAGCTACCCAAATCTGATTTCTGTTCGCAGCTGGGTATTTATTCCTTTGAAAAGTCTCTCCCTCAGATCAGATGCTGCTTGTAGCTGGTGTCAGATGTTGGAGTAGCTCAGTTCCGATGGCAAGCGTGAAGTTGTTTATTCATTTTCAAAATAAAGACCAGACATTTGTTCTGGGGTACGCACACTAATTTGCAGTTAGAAACTAAAGTAAAGGTACAACATTTCAGGCTATAAACCAGCCTCAACCATGACTCAAAAAGTAGAATAATGTGAGACAGGGAGGATATTGGAAAGCCGCCTTCTCCCCTGTGCTGTGAATCTTGGGTGCTCATTTCTCTGCATGAGGAATCGGCCTGAAATGTTGTCCCTTGTGTAAACAGAGGGGAGGTCTGATTTGTTACTGGGAATGGGTCTGGCTTTACACGGGCATGGAGATAAAGACAAGGTGAAGGGCTGTGATGAGAGGATGAGTCCAGTGGGATTTCACCAGTTGGCTGTAGGAACTGGTGCTACATCCATCTCCCCAGGAGACCTCAGCAAGCACTGGGGCACCCCCAGCTCCATCCGCTCCGTGCACTCCCAGTTACACTGAGCAGTAACACCCGTGCTTACTGAAAAACAAACCAGGGAGACTTTACACATTTGAAGTCCTGCGGGGATATTCGAGGCCTATGAGAGGTGAGGTCACCTGGGTGGTGTTGTGGCTGGCAAATGTCTTAGGTAAGAAAGAGCTAGCCTTTAATATATTCACAGTGGTACAGGAAAGAATATGCTGGGACAAAGGAACAAAGGCAAATACTACTGTTTAATTAATATTAAATAAGGTGCAGATTTCTTGTGGGCACTGATTCATGCACTGCATGGTGTCAATAATTGTTTGTGAATTGCAGCCATTTTTTTTCCTCAGAGTGGGGCGTTATTTCTGAGGTAAAGCCACTGACTATTGATTAGCTGTATAGTAATTTTCAAGCATCAATGGTTCCAGTAAAAAATAAGTAGCATTTGTTTTATACTAGTGCATAAGCTCTGTACGTTGTTCATTAATAAATGAAGGGTGTCTGTAGTTGTTTTTTTGGGGGTTATTCCACAGACCCTATTGACATTTTCAATAGTCGTAAGTCCCAGGATAAATGCAACAGTATTTAAGGATGTTTTTGTTTCGTTTTGTTTTTAATGGAGGTTGTAAATGTTCTGCTCTTTGAGGACAGTGCTGCAATAAGATGGACATATTTGTTGCTGTTTACTGTTAATGAAATTTCCTGTTTTTCCTACTATATGATTCTCCTTTTAATCTCACTGGTTGGTAGTATGTTATTTTTTGGCTAAATGATGAGTCCTGAGATTCAGCAAGGAGAAAATAATTAAAACTATTTGTTTCACAGACTGTCAGCAACTATTAGGGATTAGACAAATATAAATTAAGTTTTTTCCCCCCCAGCCATGTTACAGACTTTGCAAAGTTCACAAACAACTGTAATCCTCTTTTATTGAGCACACATTTAAAAGTAAAGGTCAGTTATGTTTTGGTCACTAAGGAGTTTGCACAACTGGTAAAAACCAAATGTTTAGATTATTTTTATATAAAAAGCGTGCCTGCTGACGGGGTATCTCATGCTTCTCAGTCATGGCTCCCTTACCGACCTCAGGGACTAAAAACTGGTCATATCGGCTCACCAGAAGTTTGCAGAGCAAAGCTCATCCCTCGAGCTGCCGCAGCAGCTTGTGCACCCAGGGAAGGGCAGTGCATGCGGGTGGGATGCTGGCTAAGGGTGCCCACACCCTGCCACCAGCCCTGCGCACGCTGCCATCCTGCAGCCCGCGCACCAGCCACGCAACGTGCCACAGCTGGGGCTGCCTGCCAGGCTGTCGCGGGGCATGAGCAAAGGGCAGGCGGAGAAATGGGTGGAAGTTTAGACTGCAGACGTGTTTTGCATACCACCCGGGAAGCAGCGGAGCCCTAATCTCGACTGGAACAATCCAATTCTGCGGCGGAGCACGTATTAAATAACAATAGGCGGCTGCGGAGCTGTGCAGACTTGCAGGGGAAGAGCAGAATTTTAAGCGAGCCGCGGGAAGCACAGGAGAGGGTTGGGGCAGGGCTGCCTGAGCCTCTGCTCAGACCTCAGTCTTTATTTCTGGGAGTTAAAAGCAGCTACCAGACCACAGCACAGTTCTGCATTAATCCAACTGGAAATTTTCCCAGAAAACAAGTTTCATAATCTGGAGCATCTCTGATTGCGGCGCATCACCGTGCACAAGCAGGGATGGCTCATCGATTGGAATCACAAGGCAAATGTGTGTGTATAGCAAAATGGCATTACCAAAGAGCAGAGTTCAATACGAGCTCCCTAAACAAAGCGAATTACTTCAACACCAGATGAGTCCGTAGCATGTATTTATTGAACCACAAAACCTCACGGTGTTTGTTTCCCACTTTAAACAACTGCTCTAACCTTTTAGTCAGAAAGCCCAGTGAATACAAGCACAAGAGAAACTCTCCTGGGGCTCTTAATAAAATGAAAAGGTTAATTCTCAGTGTGTTATTTTGGCTATTGATAATTCTGCAAATGTAAAAGTCTCTGGGTTATTTTGCATAGTATCCCAGGCCATAAACTGCCCATGCCCTTAATCAGTCTGGTATCAAAACCTTAGTCCGAAGCTGTCTGCAGAGACAAAGCTATCTGAAAATGAAAGAAATATGAAGATTTGCAGGAAGATTCTGGGGATTTTTAAGATTCTTGCCCTTCAAGGTATTTTTTTGTTTTGTTTTTTTTTTGTTTTGTTTTTAATAGCAGGGTGGGGAAAGACTTTAGATATTGAAGGGATTACATGTTTTTTTCCTTTCCAGTCTTTCATTCAGTTTTTCTCCTTCAGCTTGTGGGATTTTACCACAGGCTATGAATCGCATTTTTGGAACCTGAACCAATTCTTCGTGTGATGTGAGCCACACATAAGGTTTAGTCCCTGACACAGGACTGGGGTAAACCTTATCTCCTGTATGTAAACACATCAGTTCTGCTATGACGTTCTTCATCTGGCAAAAGAAACAGGAACATGGGAAGGACCATTTGTGTTAGCAAATCTAGTCCTAGCCTTTCCAGGGGAGACATTTTTCACAAATTAGTGGCTCCATCTGCTACCTTAATGACGATTTACAAAACACCTTGGAAATAAATATGGATATTAAAAACAACAACTTAAGTGGGTAGTAAAAATCTGTCTTAGCACTTTTTAGTACATCCCACTTCCCAGCTTTCCTTTGTTTGTTCCATTGGCAAGAACTGCTTTCTTTTTTTTCCCTCTCTTCCCTTTTGTAAATTAATACAAAGGCTCCCCAGGCTAACAGCTCCCTCTGTAACACAAGTACCAACCTTCCCTTCTTTCAGATTGTTTAGCTGATTAAATGTGATGGATTTAAACTCACATGGAATTATGTTCAAGATGGAAGTTTTCTGCTTCCATTTCAGACCTTAGGAAGCATTTGGATAGCTGAGAGTTTGCATTTGCTCTGTCTATAATGAGCTCTATAGTAAAGATACGATGCCTCAGATCTTGTCTGACATAATTTTAGAAACATGACTAATCTCAGCGAAACCAATGGCACTGTTTGCATGTCTAAAGTTATACATGTTCTTTTGGTCTCTTCTCAATTTAAGCCATCAGTAGGTTCTTTGGCATACTGTAAGGAGCCTTGGGGTGCATTGATTTAAACAAAGCCATTCACAGCTTAAACCCACTTTCAGTCACACACAACAAAAGGTTTGATTTGAATAATCAAATTCAGTCTTCCCTTGCATTTGCTTTTTTAGTTATTTTGTTAAAAGCAGGTTGATTCTGGTGGGTTAGCAAGCATTCAGATACGTTGATTTGCAACTGAATATAGCCTTTGCCTTTAAATGTAGTGCTTCTCTTGGGCAACCAAGAGGATAAGCTACGTAGACATCTCCATAATTGTATGGCTTCAAAATATATCTGTGATTTCATGCATCCTGTTCTGATAGAAAATGGGAAATGGTAGTTTTGTTTATGAGATGACTAATGCTTTACATTTTTACAAGCTGCTTTCAAGTGAAAGATGAGTGCAATTAAAATGAAATGAACTGTCATTTTTTAAAGGATTTTATTACTTAAACAGAAATACCTTGAACTTATTGGACACATTTTTTCATCAAAACAGAGGATGTATAATCTGTAATTATTGACTGATTCTGTTTACTGTATCTGTCAGAAAGATTGGATTAGAAAAACTGATCCACTCTCACCTATTTGTATTCTTTTACTCAGATAACTGTAGAATGTCAATCTACTCTTCTTGTTTTCCATCTTTGGAACATATCACTCAGGACAGACATAAAATAACCCCCTTGCTTATATTTTTTTTCAGTTTATTGTTCCAGATTAAATGCTAAAGTTGCCAGGAACTAGAATTATAGGAAACACCAATTTGCAGAAAAAGATTTCTTCCCTCCTCACTACTTTTCTCTGCTTCCAGTCCATTTCTTTTCTACTTCTCAGCTTGGGAAATATTGTAAAACTATCATTTAAACATGCCAGCTATTCTGAAAACAGAAACTCACAGCCGTCAGGGCATGGACAGTGCTATTTGAAGATCTGCTTGAAGCTTCTTCCAGCAAGCCAGGAGTGATGTCTCTCTGCACAGGAGCTCCACTGGGTGCAGAGCTCTGCTGCCTCCGTGGGCCCAGATGCACAGCTCCACCATGCAGACCCCTCACTCCCCCTCCTCCAAAGGACAGGGAGAGAAAATACAATGAAAAAAGGCTCATGGGTTGAGATGAGGACAGGGATACCACTCACCAATTGCAGTCATGGGTTAAATAGACTCAGCATAGTGAGATTAATGTAGTTTATTGCCTATTACCAACAGACTAGAACAGTGAGAAACTAAAAGCAAACTAAAAACACCTTCCTCGAATCCACGCTCTTTCACCTCTTTCCCCTGATCGGTGCAGGGGAACGGGGAATGGGGGCTGTGGTCAGTTCCTAACACTTCGTCTCTGCCGCTCCTTCACAGTTAGCGTGGGGTCCCTCCCACGGGATGCCGTCCTGCCCGAACTGAGCCTGCGGGGGCTGCCCACAGGCAGCAGCTCTTCAAGCACTGCTCCCACACGGCTCCGTACCACAGGGCCCATCCATCCCCCAGAAGCAAACTGCTCCAGCACGGGTCCCCCACGGGCGGCAGCTCCCCCCAGACCCCCTGCTCCTGCGTGGGCTCCTCTCCACGGGCTGCAGCTCCGGCCCGGGGCCTGCTCCTGCGGGGGCTCTCCATGGGCCGCAGCCTCCTCCAGGCCACATCCACCTGCTCCACCGGGGGCTCCTCCACGGGCTGCAGCGTGGAGATCTGCTCCGTGTGGGACCCATGGGCTGCAGGGGGACAGCCTGCTCCACCAGGGGCCTCTCCACAGGCCGCAGGGGAACTGCTGCTGCCTGCCTGGAGCACCTCCTGCCCTCCTGCTGCACTGACCTTGGGGGCTGCAGGGCTGCTTCTCTCACATGTTCTCTCTCCTCTCTCCCAGGTGCTGTTGCACAGCAGTTTTTTCCCTTCCTTAAATCTGCTCTCACAGAGTCCCAACCAGCGTCGCTCCCTGGCTCGGCTCGGCCAGCAGTGCGTCCCTTTTGGAGCCAGCTGGAGCTGACTCTGATCTGACGTGGGGCAGCTGCTGGGCTCTGCTCACAGCAGGCACCCTGCAGTCCCCCTGCTCCTGAAACCTGGCCACATAAGCCCAGAACACCCTCGCGGGACGTGTTGCATGCCAGCTGGCCAGACACTGTGACACAAATGTGAGAATTTGGGCTGAAGTCTTTTTTTGCTTTCATTTGTCCAATTATCCCAGCTATTTTATTTTTTTTTTTCATCTTGGCACGCTATTGATGCACCACACTTCAGGTTAGTCTGTGCACTTTACCTTTTCTGGTCCCCATCTTTGCTAGTGCAAGCACCAAGCCTACCTCATTCGTGCCTGTGACAACTTCTGGAGAAGTGTCCTGCACTGGGAGGAAGGGATTTGCACCCCCTCGCCGCAGCTGTGGGGCACCAGCAGGAGCGCTGTGAGACCCCTGCCCTACCGCCCCCTGTAACCAGGCTGCTGCAGTCAGACTGGGTGCAGCACTCTTCCATACCACTTCCACAGAGAAGAGCCTGTGATATGTCTGCTAGCCTGTGTAATTTGGGGTTATCTCATTTAGTCTGGGCTCTGTACAGTCTTACAGTTTTTGATCTTGTCATAGCTTGTAAAGGTTTTCTATGTTGTGGTTATCTTCTAAATATTTAGGAGTTCCGCTCCTGTCCAGGCTGCTCGTAAGCATTAAAAACAAACAAACAAACAAAAAACACCAAAACAGTCCTGATACAAAACTTGTGAAGTTGGTCATAGGTGTCAGCTTCCATTTTCATGGAAGGGGAAATGGTAGAGTGACTGCTTGTCCAATGTTAAACGGCAAGTAAAAGGTTAAAGATAATGGTCAGGGCTTACAAGTCAGAAGTTGCCATATCTTATGCATAAAACCTTTGTTTACTTTGCATGAGCCTGCAGGTAAGAAAGTAAATTTTTTTTTTTTTTGCATGTATGGGCACTCAGGACCATCATCTTCAGCATCTGAAGCCTTGCTATGTCTCCCAGTGTCTGTGTCTGGTAACAAGGCAGCTACCATTTCAAATGTGAATACTTCTGTGTGCTTTTCTGTGTTGTTTCCCCCCAAAATTGGCATCATTTGAAAGAATTCAGCAAACTAAAGATGACCCATGTACTGGTACGAGATAATGCTTTAGAAAACGAAAGCTCTAAAGCTTTCATGGTTGTTTGCTGTTTTAAGTCCTCTTTAATTTTGATCCATTTACATTTTGATTCATATTTAAATTGTGTTTTCAACTAAAAGAAATTGGTTACATGTTATTAAACGAGGCAGATGTTCCAGCCACTACCTAGCAAAGAGGTTGCCTCTGTACAAGCATTGTTGGAGGGAGGAGCAGTCTTACATTCTAATTTATATTTCTCAGATAGTAATAGTTCAAAACTCAGCAGAATTAAAGCCTTGCATAGCTAATAAAAATAACAAGATGGTTCCTTAGCGTATTTCTAGCATGAATACTAAGCTGTAATTAAGTATTCTTACTTAATGATAGATCAGTCTACATCTAGGAATGAAGAAGATTATTTTGAATTGCTCACATGATACTGTAATTATGGCCATAGAAGTGGTGGTAAACAAAGAAATTGTGTGTTTTCCTTTACAACCACAGAGAAGGAGTAACAGCCTCATGCACAAAGCATCAGGATTGGCATTTAGGAGGCCAGCTGTCTTTCTTCATCTCTTCTCCTGACCAGTAAATCACTTTGCCTCTATGTGAATACAGTTAATATAGAAAATGCCAGATTACGTGAAGGTACCCAGGACAATTCTGAGTGATTTAAGTCAGGCATCCTAAGCAGAAGGTAGCTCCTGGGCATCACCTGCCTTCCAGACAGACTGCCACACTCCCAGAAGTGGCTTCAGCATTTTGTGAAGTCTGTATACTCCCTTGGCTTTTTCCTCCTGTTGTTGCCTTCCTTTATTTAGACCTAGACTGAAAATTCTTCCAGCAAGTGGCTGTCTCTGACTGGATGTTCATACAATGCCTGGGGCAACAGGGTCCTATCTGTCAAACTTTGCTTACTATTACAGAGCTGAGTGAAGTTACAAGTGTAATGTAACTTGAGTAGCTGCAGTGATATCTCAGTTCTGACTTTGAAGACCCTGCTGTCTGCTGCAAAGCGAGCTTAGGAATTAACATGCAGGCAAAGTAAACTTCCCCAATGCGCTTGACAAAAAGAACAAAGGATTCAGTTATGATTAACGACTTTGACCTGAAGCTTCAACTCCCTGCTCAAATGCAGTCATGTAAAGTTGAGTACTTGCTTCTGTTTGAAAATTGCCTAAAACTAAACATTATTCGTCTAGTCCTTCATTTCAGCAGCTTAGAAAATGCAAAGTATGGATCAAAAAACACTCTCACTCAAATCATTGGGGTTATGTAGCACTTCTAAGTGCGTGAGATTCAGTTTGAAATTAAGATGTAAATTTATTTTTGTGCATTTAGACATCTGCAAGTGAATTCAGTGTTGAAGCTGACATTTGAAGCCAATGGAGATTTCTTCAGTGGGGCCTAGAAAGCTGGCTGGCCAACAGGGGTTTCGTTCAGCTGCCTGATAACATAAGCATCTGATGCTATTTGAGATGACACACGAGGTCCTGCTCAGACTGGAGCAGCTGCTTTGGAAGGGGCAGGCTCAGCGCTGTAGCTGCTGCTGTCCTTAGTAAACCTTTGCTCATGTTTTGAGTCTGACAGAAGAGCCATCCTAGGGCTTCAGAGTCGAGCTGCTTGGCAATTTTCCAGCAAAAGAGATTTCTCAGAAAGTATCTCTCTGACACAAAAACAAAACGAAACCTTCCACCAACGCTTCCATCAGAAGATTTGTTGGAAATCAGGCGTTGAAGCCTGCATGCCTGCCTGCTGCTCCTTGGGCTCCCTGAACAAAAGGCTGACCCCTGCAGTCTGCTGGGGATGTTTTCTTTCTTCTGTGGGCTACTTTGTCTCCAGGCTTCTCAGCCACCTATGTAAGAGCTGATGTGAAGACAAGCCAGGCCTTGTCAGGATCTCTGTGTACCTGGATTTTTTTGGAAATGTCTTTCTGGGAAATTTGGTTTCAATAGGAAGAGAAAGAGATATTCAGGATTCGATACCCCTTGTGTCTGCCAGCTATTTCTGCCTCTGTTCTGTACAGCATCTTCTGCTAGGATGCTTAGGGAAAACCTTCTCTCTTTCCCAGAATAGTAATGAATGATTTATGTTATAAAAGCTCCTTTCCTTCAACATTTTGATTTATTTATTTTATTATTATTTTTTAGTTTTAAAATTGCATTGTGTTCTTAATTCATCAATGTTTCACCTTTTATTATATATCGGTATCTTTGATTCAAAAATGATTTCTATATAGCTACGACATTGTCAGGAGAAAGGCTTCACACTTTAACTCTGCCATTTCTGTTTGCAGCTGCTGTCTCTTTTAAAGCTGAAATTTAAAGAATTTTATTGTGGAGTGAATTTATTAAAGAATTCTCTTTGCTGCAAGTTAGGGGTTGAAGAGAAATTAATTTGATGGTGCTGACTGGGTCTCCAGGGAGAGCTGGATATTCAATAAAACATCTCTATCTCTTTTTGGTCTATAATCAAGGCAGAGATTAGATAGAAAGGGAATAATAGAGAGCTACGCAGAAAAGAATAGGAAGAGAGGCAGAACACAGAGGGAAACCAGGACATTTTAGTGAGGGCAGAGATCTCTCCAAAGCTGTGCTGCAGACCTCTCTGGCAGCACTGATTTCCTGGGGATCTGACAGTTGATCCTGGCCACAGGTGTTATCAGGACTTACACTCACCTGCTACAGCATTATTTATCAAAGGTTGCTGGACACATCCTTACACCATAATGGTTTACATTCTATCTTTTGTTTTCAGCATTCAGTGTTTCAACTGATTAGTTTTTAGCTGATGACTTTTTGGCTTAAATTTTCAAAGCGATGATCACTTTTGGGAGGTGTAGACACTGCAGGAGTTACAAAACAAGCGTTGAGAGCACTTAGCCCGTGCATTCAGCAGGAGCCGGTGACAGTAGAGCAGCTGTTGTTATTTCACCCTCGAGTCTTGCATCCTTAAGTAACCTGTTCTTGAAATGTTTTGGTAGCTCACATATCATAGTAATCAGTGCTTCCTGGAACACAAGTAATTTGTTTCTCACAGGTTTGTTTGCTTTAATATTCATGGGGACACAATCCCAGCTTCTCCATTTCTGACAGTTTTCAAACTATTTCATGTTGTAGTGGCTTCACGTTTGCCTTCATTCTTAAGAGTCAAACAGTGCAGTAAGGGTGACTGGGGCTCACCCCTCAATTAACTGCCAGCAAGTAAATAAAAGACTTTTGTAAACCATGTAACAGTAATTTAGTGCTCTCATTCCTGTTGCTAAGCTCCACTGTGCATATGTGTAGTATTGCTCAGAGATCCCAGATGATCTTTCTGGTGAGGTGTATATTCAATTTTTCAGTCCAGAGGCAAGTCAGCAAAATACTAACATTTGCAAAACATTATCAGAGTAATGTTGAGAAAAGTAAAGGAACCTTGACAAAAATGCCCAAGTATTCAGGCCCCAAAGATGGCTTATTTAGCTCTTGCTGTGTCTTCACAGCTCAAATCTGGGAAATGTGTTACTATCTGGAGACACATCTTCTTGTTACCTGATCCAGGAATGGTCTGATGGAAGACCACCTGTTTGAAAAGAAAGGCCACAGAGCAGACGCTCTGAAGCTCCCTGCAAAAGCACTGAATGTCCTTTTAGCTCATCAACCCACAAGTAGATTTTCCATATTAGCTGGAAACTGCATGATGTAATGGATGTGAGTACATGAGACAGGACCACCATTATAAAACCATGAGTCTCCTCACCAACCTACTTAATATTGCTTCTGAGGGGTATTCCACCAATTCTTAATATATTCCCCATCACTAACTGTATGGATAAAAGTGTTTTAACATCTTTTTCCTCAGCATTAAGTCATTTTCCAGCATGCCAGGCAGTCCTGGGTGCACATCTGCCTGTTTGGCCCATCATTCATGTCCTTCAAAATGCAACTGCTATGTCAGTCCCTCAATTTGCCAACTGTGTCCTGCACTCCATTCTCTTTGCTCAACCCTCTCAGCTACCGTCTCTCATGATGGCAGCATCCTGAAGTCATTAAATATGATCCTAATACAATCAGATGACCGAGATGAGGGAGCGGTGGGTGAAGCTATTCCAGAGTAATAGTCCTACTCTTTCTGATACCAAGTTTAGTCTCAATACTGCTTTTTCAGCCATATAACTCTATCAACCAATGCAATTTGAGGTATAAAATGTCGTCCATTCAAACTATTCATCGTTGTGTTTAAGGCACATACCAAGGCCCTCATTATTTGTTGGTAGTCACTGAAAATGCTACTGGGAAAGTGGATGGGTTTCAGAAAAGGAATCATAGGAGCTTTTAAGCTTTGTTTCCTGTCCAGTTACCTGTGGTTACCAGTGTCTCTACCATGCAGCCTAGAGCCCTGTAGTGATACTGTCTGCCCAGAACTCTGAGCTATGAATCAGATGGAGGCAGAACTGGATGAGTACAGGGACAGCGTACAGCCATCACGTATAACTGGTGCAGACATGACTTCCAAAGAGTTAAGCTCTTGTGCCTGTTGTAGACAAATGAAATGGGTGTGACATTTCATGGCTATATGGCTGTAGGGACTGACCATCATCGGCTAACACATTTTGCAAGCATTAGCACCTAGTATTGACAAGATTATATGGCACTTAAGAATGTATTAATCAAAATGTGTTAACTTGCAAGTCTTAAATAAATAAATAAAAACATAAACCCTTCTAGTATATGTCCCAGTTTTGCACAGAACAGAATATTCCATTTGATGCTGAGGGAAAATTATTCTATACTGATGATTTACACTTAGTATTGATTAATTAATTTACTTTTTTTTTATTTAGAAAAAAAAAGAATAACGAAGGTTCTTTAAAACAACATCATCTGCATTGGGCATAAATAGTGCCAAAATAATGTCACTTTTTTGTATATAGACTGCATTTTGCTTAAGTGAGCTGGTCTCAAGTTATCTTTTTCTCTTTCTTTCACAGTCTACCCATGTAACAAGCAATACAAAGATATGTAATTTAAATTGAGCCCTTGTTTGTGGTATGAAAGCATAATGAAAACAAATAGTTAATTGGAAAAGATTATGAACACAAAAGACTTGATCAATACTGTAACAAACAAAATCATTCAAAAAATGTTAAGCATAAATCAGTTCTATCTGGATATGAGAAATATATTAATTACACTTGTGTAGATATTAATGTAATAAAAATTGTAGACAAAGTTCCAATTAACAAAAGTTGAGCACAAGTTGGTAACTTAAGGCTGAGGAAGCATTGTGTAATTTATAGGAATCCCTTTTGTTTTAGGACAAGTCCAGTCAAATCATAACTGCTGTTATTGATCCTTTATGAAATGTATATTATTCTGTTACTCCTTTTTTTTTTTTTTTTCCTAATTCTGGCAAAGTGTATAGTATCCCCTGTGATTGGAATGGTACTTGTTATTACTGCCTATCTACCTGCAGCTTTTGGTAATAACTCAGAGTCACAAAGATGGTAACTCCTTCCTGTTTGTATAGATCATCATGGCAAACATCCTGTGTTTTGTAGATCATAGTATTCAACGAGTAGCTGGCAATTTCTCCTGCCTGCCCTCAGATACTCTCCTTCCTAGAAGGGGCATCTAAGGATGGATTATATATGTTTCTTTGGCACTAGTCTCTTGCTTGTGGCCATTTTCTTTTCTAAGGGCTTTTTGGTTCCTCCTCATTTTTTGATGAGATATCACATGGTAAAAGAAGAGCTGTGGGACTGTGAGGAGTGTTGGCAACCAGGAATGGGTCTGCCGCTGCTGGAACAATTAATATTGTTCATCTGTCTGGATAATCATGAATTGCTCCAGTGTTTGCAACCTGCTCCCGCCTTCTTCCTTCCCAAGAGTTCTTCAGGCAGCCACAAAGAGGCAGGATGTGTGCAAGTGCCCGTGTGTCTGTGCATGTTGCTGTTGGTCTATGGTTGTGTAGTAGATCCAGCACTTTGGGAAAGAGTCTTGACTGCACATAGGCAGGTGGATGTAGTGTGCTTTCATGTAGGTATGGACATGATCCAGAGGTGGAATTACAACATGCGCATCCTTCCAGCCTCTGAAAACAGACAGTTCATCCACCCATCCAGAAGGCCAGGGCACTCCTGGCATAGGGTTTCCTTTTTACCTTCATTAAAACACAAAACATGGCAAAACAATGAAGAGATTCTAGAGTAAGGAAATATTAAAGCTTTCAGTATTAATTAAGCACTCAGAAAATGGGACAAGACAATTAATTAATCATACACATGCAACTCTGTTCCCCTTTGCACTGGAAAAAAATGTTTTCCTTTAACTTAAATTAGTATACACTAATTGCTTGATATATTGTAGTATATTTTCCCTTATGTGTTAAGATAATTGCTGTGAGCAACAGCTGGTAGAAGGTTCCTAGCACCTGAGAGTCCTGTAAATGGGAAGTTTGCACTGAGCCTAATACTCAGCATGGATATGGTACACAGGATGAAAATCAAGTTAAATCTCATGAAAAGTTACACAAGCAGGACGTTAATGGATTGTGATGATGTCACTGTGCTTGTAAGACTGATCACAGTGTGGCCATTTAAGCACATTTATTATCATCTGAGCCTGCTCTATATTTTTGTTATATTGAAGAATAAGAAACAATTTGCTGCATAAAATGGTTTGGTAAAGATCTACTGGAACTGCATGAATAAAACCAACAACTGACTTTCAATTCATATATAGTCTTTATTTAACACATTTGATATTGTTTTGACTAGATCCCCTTCCAGTGGGGAACTTACCTGACATATCATCAAAAAACAAAAGTCTTGATATATTCTGAATAACCTGAGAGACCCTTCCCATCGAATTAGCAAAGGCACATGGTATTTCGCATGCGGTGGGAAGATGCATACAGACCAGACTGTCTGAGACTGTAGAGACTGCTCATAAGACCATAATCTCAGAAATTCTGCCCACAGACATTCACTTTTTTTTTTTTTTAAAGCATTTTAGTTATGAGCTGTTGTCATTAAGATTTGCGAGTCATTGACGTTGACATTTATACTTGTTTGTGCTGGAGAGCTGTTGAACTCAGGAACATAATGTCCAGTGAACCATCGCATGAAGTAATGGTTTATCCGTGTCACTAGATTTTTAATTAAAGCACAGCAGTGCATTAAAAACTTTTGGCTTTTCTCTGTCATCCAGAATAAGTAGTATAAAATATGAATGCTTGTATTCACAATTACTCTTCTACTTTACAGCATTAAGATATTTTATATCTCATCATAACTGATCATGATAGTAGCCACTGGATGAACGTGTTTTAGTCAACACAGAAGCCGTGTTTTTGAGTCATCCTGACCCTACAAAGAATTATGCATGAGTATAATTTCATGTTGTTTAAATAATCTACTGGATGTGAATAGCACTATTTTCCATATGATAAAAAAGGGTCAAGTAGTAGTAGTATAGTACTAAGAGGTAAAAAAGCACTTTGTAAGCGTTGAGCTTTTCTAGATGGCATGTCACAGAATAGACAAGACATCTTCTTAAAAAAAATACTCCAGAAGTACCTGGGCCTAGGGTGTTGTAAGATATTGACTGATATCTAACTGAGTCCACCAGAGAGCTAATTTATCATCCTATTTCATTAGATGATACTTAGAATAGGAAATGTTGTATTTTGTGATAACTTACAGTAGAAACTGGCTGTTTTATGGCCACCGAAGAAATGTATGGTGGTATTACATTTCTTAGAGACCTGTTGGCATCAGTAGCTTTTCCTTCAGTTTAAACATCTTCAGAGAGGGACTTGGCATGTAACCTCTGGAGCATGTATATTGGAACATAGTGGAGCTCTGGGCATGGGAGTGCAACAGCAGAGCATGTTTTTTCTTCATCAGTTCACATTTTGGGTAATGGATCTGTGGTCATGCAGGGAATGTGTCTCCCTTGCAGATGCTGAGGGTGCTCTTCACCAGCGACAGTTGGGGAGGTCTTGCTTTGGCTGATGTTGCCTTATTGTGTGATTTGACATGGCTCTAATATAGTTGTAAATGAGACTTAATGCCAGATGCATCATATAAACTAATGTTTGCTAATAAGTTGTGTTATATTTAGTGTGCAGCGAGAAAAAAGGCAAGTTATTTCTTTTTAAAATTATGTGAACCTTGTCACAAAAAGCTTCAAATGACTTAGATTTTTTTTTGTTTGTTTTTATTAGTCACTGAGTAACCTATTCAATACTGTCTCATTCATCAAGTGAGTTCTTCAGGAAAAGACATCCTGTCAGGTGTAGCAGACAAAGCAATGAACAGCATTGGTACTGTTAATGACTCGTAGAATGATATTGCAGGGATTGTAAAATGACACCTTATTATCTAGCAGACATTGTTCGTAATTATATCACTGATAAAGACAAAACAGATCAAATGTTGTGTTGTAAATATGTCCTTTAATAAAATAAAATAAATGCCATTGTAATAAATTTGGTGATAGCTGTATGATCCTTCTGAATGGAAAATGGAAATGCTTTGCATATCTACAGGATGAAAGGCATTATCACTCTCAGCTATTCACTTGTTAATTTTCATGTAATACTCATGCTATATCAGACATTATAGATCTTTCACCATTTTGCTTTATGATACTCTGTAAAATATAATTCCCTCGTTTACCTGCCTGCATGGATTGAACTGCCGAATCTCAGTTTGCTGTCGTCCTTTTCATGATCTTTTGCACAAGTCATATTGTTACAATGAACACATTATGCATATAGCATAGTCTTCATCCTCCTTAGGCAGAGTACAGACCCCTTCAGTCTTGCAAAAATGAATAATTATGCTAGGATTTTAATATTTCTGTTTGCTTTGGGGTTTATTAGCTCTGACCGTGAAAGCTCAATTATTTTATATGCTCCATCTGACTAGGTCTTGAAAAAATGGGTTAAAGTTTTCCATGTAACTCTTTTGTGGCTTTAAGCTATCTCAAAATAGTGCTGTGGTAAAAATGGACTGTACTCTGCCAATTGGATAAGTGGCATTTTTATCGTTACCAACTTGAGGTTTGCATAAGGACCACAAGTGGGATGAAAAACTACGGAAGCCGATTGTCACTGGTAAGGTCCTGTGGTGAAACTTTAGTCTTCCATTATACCTGTCTCTCATGAATTTGTGTTTTGTTGTTGTTGTTTCTGCAGACTCCAGAGGAAGGAGCCTCTACAAGCATCTATGCAGCAGTATCACCCGAGATGGAAGGAGCTGGCGGCTGCTACCTTTACAATGAGAAAAGGACAAAATCGGCTGACATAGCATATGATGAGGAGTTGCAGAGAAGGCTCTGGACAGAAAGCTGCAAGATGGTTGGGATTTCTGATGAATCCAGCAGAGTTCCCTAGAAGAAGCCATTTCCAGCTGGGTAAATGAAATGTATTGAAAAACATCTTAGGTGAATTCTTGCAGCATCAGTCATCATCCTGGAAATCACTGTTCAATCCCAAAGGCAAACATGAACAGCTTTGTTCTTCACTTGAACCCCTAGTCTGCTAGGGTGTGGGGGGAATATTCCCACAGAGAGATGTACGTGGTTGGTTTTAAATCTAACCATCAGTTTTGTAAATCATGATGTTTCAGTCTGTGATTAAAATACAATCTTTAACCTTGTGCAGAGTTGAGTTTTCATTTTTTGTTCAACAAGAAGACTTTCCCTGGTGAGCATGGTGTGTCTGTGGCATGTTGAACCTAAGCCACTTTTGTACATACAGCTTACTCTTTTTTAGTCAGTTTTAAAAGTTGCAGCATCTTTCCTTAAGCTTCATTAATCTTTAAGACACTTTATACTGAATGTCAGCTCATTCTAATTCAAACATTTGGCATTCATGATAATTATGTTGTTTCTATCATAACGTTAGTTTTAATGTCAAAGTTTATCCAGAGGTTTTAAGTGAAGATGAGAACCAAAAAAATGTAAATAAATAAGGTCTTCAGATGGGATATGGAATTCAAATGTTTTCATTTGGAGAGGGGTTAAAGGAGAGCCTTTAGAATGAGGAAGGAATCAGATGTAAAAATGGCAGCACTGGTTTTGGCAGAGAGTGCGGTTAGCCTGTTGTATCAGCTGTGGGCATGGAGTACTTGTTGCCTTTTCTCCTGAGCCTGTGTAAACTTGTGTCTGCAATGTCTTGCATTTTCTTTGGCAAGGAGATTCACTTATCTACCACCTGCTACATGAACAGTCACCTCATTTGGTTGTTTTTGAGCCTGGTTCATATGAGTTTCAAGACTAGCATTGGTGATTTGGAAGAGACAATAAACAGTTGGTGCTCTCCACCTTTTCCACATTGCTAAGGCTTTTGGAAGTTGGAAACTTTCAACATGAACCTTTAAATTGTGTTTTTTTTTCTTTTGTTTTGTTTTGTTTTTTCCATTTTGAAGAGTAGTCCCTGCCTACTTACTTACACAGGAGGCACAGGATATCTTCTATTTTGTTATGTATTTATTTCTCTCCTAAGAATTTCTAACAGCTGATTTCAAACATGGACTCTGTGATTAGGGAGTCTGAACTCTTGCTATTAATGAAGTAAGCTCTAGCCTACTCTCATGTCATTAATTTTAGATATTGTCTGAAAAAGAAGAATAATCCTATAAATGTCATTGCATTTTTTTTTTCTCCAAGACATACAGAGTGAAGGAGAGCTATAGGTGGATGTAAAGCATATATTTACTTTGGGTGATTGGAAATCACTGCGTGACAGGACTGAGTGTAAACATACTGTTGTGCTCTAATTTGCAGCAGACTTGAAACAACATGAATGTGTTCCTATGCACTGAACCCCAGACTAATATCCCTTTTGTTTTTTTTTAGCTCAAACCTGGTGCCTCACTGACCATTTCTCCAGGCTTTGGTTCAGAGAGAGATCACATCTAACTGAAAGAAAGCATATTGACATGTCCATAGAATAGCAAGGAGATGCCAATACAGAAAGTAGTATGAACAAAGAAAAGCAGATGAGAACAAAAATAATAAAAAATCTGAAGGAGAGCATATTTCCCCTCTGAATTAAGTCATGCATGATTTATTCCTAGCTCCTTAGAGTTAGTATATACAAGGGTTAGCAGCAGGAAATTTATCACTCAGTCACTATAGCACTTTCTCTGTATGACTGGCTGACTTTTTTTGGTAACTGAATGTAGTGCTTGTGAAATGTGCCAGACTGACACTCTGGGAACTAAATTCCTCTGTTTATTCACGGATCATGCACCGGATGCTGTAAGCCTGCTAGACGGCCAACATTTTGATGTTGCCATAGCATTTCCACAGAACATCATTGCTGCTAGAAGTATGTCCAGGATTACTCAAATTAGATGGAACCGAATTACCTTCAGGTTTAACTCTGTCAAAGCTACACAATATTTGTACAACCACTTTCAAGTAGTAAAAGGAGTGCTAAAACAGCAAACACTAAAGAGAGCTAGTCACTCTTTCCATGTAATCTGAATCACTTAGTGGTCTCAGTCCCATGAAATCTGTGTTAACACTGAAAACATGGTTTGTGAGAACCAAGAACACAGATTGTGCCTGCATGAGGGAAAAACATGTCCTAAAGCCAGGGATTTTGAGAATGGTGTAATACCATGAAGATGTAGTTGAGCTAGTTGTAAAAGTGTTATCTCAGGAACTAAAAGCAGCAAACTGCGTCAACTCTGCAGTTTCATATAAGCATATGAGCTTGTCTTGAGCAAAAATCAGTGTTATAAAGTCCTCCATGTCACTATGAGTACTCACTTGTGATACAGCTCTAAACGTCCAACTTAATCCTTAGCCTATCTATTTAGGAATATATATGTGTATATATATATATATATATATATATATAGCATCTAGAAGCAGGGCAATGATTTTACCTCTGCACACAGCATTGGTAAGAGCTGATTGGCTTTTCACATTTCAAGAACATGAAATTTCTGAAGACCTGAGAAACCTGGTTTTGACTTCACCAAAAATATGGCTTAGGGGTGGCTTAAGTCCTTACAGTAGGTGTACATGTAGATATATTAAAAAAAAAAAAAAAAAGCCTGAGAGCTTTTTAACCTTGCAAAAAAAGGCAAAACAGACTCCAGTAACTATAAATTGAAGTTGGACCAATCAACCTTACAACAAGAAAACAGATCCTCTCTTTGAGAGTAGTTACATATTGGAACATGTAGATTTGATCTCTGAAGATAATGAAAAAATGTCTCTTGTCATGAAAAGGCAAGGAGGCCAAGTAGGCTCCTAAGCAAAGTAGGTCAGTCACAGAGAAGTCATACTTAGATCTCCCTCAGGTCCAAAGTGACAGCACTTATTTCTATTTGTATGAGAGTGACCCATTGCTTACAACATTTAAAAGGGATATTTCCATGCCAGTAGTCTGACTAATGTTTAATTCAAAAATCTGTGTGGTCTCAAAAAGATACCCAAAATCTATAGTCCGGTTCCGATCTGAGATCAACAGAGGCATCAGCAAATGGTTATTGTGGCTTGATCCTATAGCCCTTGATGAGGGAGGGAAAACATTTCAAACCACTATATTATTATTTTATTAAAAAAAAAACAAAAAAAGATTATTTCTATTTTTCAGCTCACATGAATAAGAAAACCTTACTCTTAGAAAAAAAAGAAACAAACAAACAAAACTATGTCTTTGAAGGATAGTGCAAGGAAATCTTGTAGATTTACTTCAGCTAATATAGTTATTTTGGAATAATTATGCTATTTAAGCAATATTATTTAAACAGTGAACTTGAATAGGAAATAATGTGCTGACAAAGTGCCCTAAGTTTCTTAAGAGAAATGTTAACTTTTACATTAATTAACTAGTTCCTTTGTAAACTACTTAATTATGCACTGGGGAAATTAATTACGTAATGGAAAAATAAGCACTGTTATTCACACATAATGAAATAATTGAATTCTTGCTTCAAATTCAAAATTGACTGAAGTCCTAAATGTAGAACTTCTAGCCACACTTCCACAATGTACATATTTAAATTTTATTGTCCTTTTTCTTTTTTTGTTGCATAACTATCAATTACCTTAATACACATCCAGAAATAGTATACCATAGAAACAAAGGACTTAATTATTTGACCTTAGGATTATTACTGCATTTTCCAAATACACAATAACATTGGTCCTAAATATAACAATGCATGGCAGATATTTAAATCATCATCCTAAATAAACTATCCTCGTGCAAGCTTTCACTCTTGTACAATTCTGGCCTTAGACTATCCTTCCTTGCTCCTTACATGGCATGGTTTATGCTTCAGCTGCCACCATAGAAAGGCAAAATCAGATTCCAGTGAAATTAACATGAAATGTGTTACAGATAAGATAGAAATATATATCTGAGATTCCTGATATATGATTTTAAGGGGGTGAAGGCCCAGTGCACTGACCAATCTGCAATAACTGAAGAGATCAGTGCAAAATGTGAAGTGTATTGCACAACACCAGTGCAGGCAGGACAGATAAGCCATTTTATGAATAACTTTTTGAAGGTAATTTTAATTCCTTATTAAAAAAAAAATGTGTTTCAGCAATACACTGCAGTAATGATAAACCTGGTCAGGGGCATCCGAGATACCACAGGAGATAGAGTAAGTAGAGATAAATTATCTAGATTCCAAAAATATGTAGAAGTTCTAGTTTGTATTTTGGATATTATCCATGGCATATCTATTTGAGGGCTAACACAAATTATATTCCATGTCACTTGCAAGGTCTTTTAAATAAAAAGCTCAGATGAGTAAATATCAGATTTTTGGATCTGGGGCAGAGTGGTGAAACAATTTGAATGTGATGAGCGTGCAGAGCTAAAATGTGTAATAACTGTTGGTTTTAAAGTGTCCCTGAAAATGTCAGTATGGAATTCACAAAAACCCAAATCCTTTGTCTATTGAGAGAGTATCAAGCTTGGGATTTAGAAAATTCCTTTTAGCTTCCCTGCAAAGTTTTCTTGAGCATTGCCAAGAGGAAAACACATCAACAGTCAAGAGTGCTGTTTCCAGATGTATGTAGTTGTTAGCTTCCATATTGCACCCATCAACACTTGTTAGCATCTCTTCTTTTGGAAATGGACCAAGGCCAAGAATTCCTTTCACCAAGAGTGATAAAAGAGCAACCAAGAGTCATAAAAGAGTCAAAAGATAGCAATGACCTGTATGTATTTTGACAAACACTGTGTAGACTGAAACCAGTCACCTTAAAGGGAAAGAGTACTTAAAACCAGGTGGAAGGAAGGAAGGAAGGAAGGAAGGAAGGGAGGGAGGAAGGGAGGAAGGGAGGAAAGAAGGAAGGAAGGAGGGAAGGAAGAAAACGAGCAAGCTATAATGCTTCTTGAGTGATATTAAAGATAGCACTTCACAGAGAGAATGCAAAGCAATCAACATTGTGATCATAAGCAGCCATATGTCCTTTCCACAGATGATAGGCCAAGAAACATAGCCTACCCTCTATCTTTGCATTGCTTGAATACACAGAAAGAGCTCAACCTTCTCTGTTAAAGGTCACAACAAAGCTGATCCATTTTACATATTTATCTTCCCTTTTCTGAAACTAGTAACAAGACTTGTTTCAGCTTGTACACATTTATGGAACTCATTATGTAGTCCGTAATGATCTGCTTATATTCAATATCTATGATGTATCTAAGATGTTTTTAATAAGGAAATGGAAAAAACAAATTCATTTTGAGAATTTCATCATAGCTAAGGACCAAATACTGCTTTATTTTCTCAGGGAAAACTTTCATGGAAAAGAATCTCAGTTCTTTACAAGAAAAGTCAGGCTATGTTCAAGAAAGTCAACGTAAAATATTTACACAGAACTTTTCCCTTAGCTATATTATCCAGCTCTGCTCAAGTTAATGATACATCCCAGAATCACTGGAGAAAGACATATAATTTAATAGCAGGAGAAGCTATAAAAACCTTGTATCATTTAAACTTGGTAATCCCCCGGAACGTTATCTCCCAAGTGAAAGCACCTTCGTGCTTCTATTAATATATTAAAGCTCTCTTTGTCTCAAGGAGATTAATCTAAGAAAATGTGCAATCTAAAAATTCCACTCATATAGTATATGGAGAGAAGAGAGTAGCATTCATCTCACTTAAACTAAATCATCTAAAAGTAGGATAAATAGTTTAAGCCAGACGCTTAGGCTCCGTCTGTGGTTAGAGTGAGTGTAATACTTCAATGGGACAATTCCTCTGACCTGTTTTAGTGTGAAATGAGTAATCTGCAGGAGATGCCACCTTTGTGGCTGTCCATAGAGGAAAAATAGACAAGCAGTCTAAGGTAAACATCCATTACAGTGTCTGTAAATTGTCAAGATCTTGTTGGCTCAGCCAGCTTCACATGGAATCAAACTGTCTAAGTATAACGCTTTTATTTTCTGGGATTTTTTTCCATAGTTTATTAGCTCAAAACGTGCCTTTCTGGGACTCTTTTTTTTTTTTCCTTAGCTTTTTAGCCTGGAAGTTACCATAGCAATCTTATATTTTGATCTTCTATGCAACAAAGATCTGCTAATTCTGATTTGAAGTGTATTGTCTCTT
Organism: Anser brachyrhynchus; assembly: GCF_964034855.1. Taxonomy (NCBI): domain Eukaryota; kingdom Metazoa; phylum Chordata; class Aves; order Anseriformes; family Anatidae; genus Anser; species Anser brachyrhynchus. The sequence continues at coordinate 138,792,817 of NC_137694.1, forward strand.
CTTGTCATAAGTGTTTGTTGAAAAGTTTCCAGTGAATTATATCACCTTGGATATGTTTTTCCAGCCTAAATTGCCCTCAGTTCAAAAACCTGAGCTTTATTTCACATCTGAGCTGGAGTAGCTTTTCAGCTCCCAGCTATTTGATCTAGTTACACTTTCATCTGCTGGGCTGAAGAACCTAAGTTTTCATCCCAGTGGAGATGGCCAGGCAGGGAAGAAATCATCTCTTGGAATTTTTTGATAACCTAGCTTGATTAAGCTCTTTGAATCTTTCATTAGAAGTCATGTTTTATATCCTGTAATCATATTCTTGTCTCTTAATGAATCTGATCCAATTTTTCAACTTCTTTCCTGCTTTCGGAATCTCAACAGCGGATTTTGACATACATAGGTAACACAGCCTCACCAGTCAGTTTATTTTCTCTCTGCTTCTAAGCCCCAAGGCCTTCTTGCCTGAAATGTCATAGAGAAGCTCAGATTTTGAGGCTCTATAAGCTTTTTTCAGACCCACAAATTCCCATAAATACAGCCCACTTTATTTGTTTCAAGATGTATGATCTAATAGAACTCTGAACGCTTCTTTTATTGTGATTTATTTCCACAGTTAAAGCCCTAAATCTGCACTAAAGAGTACTTGAGAGGATTTTGGAGCTGTTGAGTCAGGAATTGCAACAGGGACCAAGCATCAGAGCACTGAGATCATGAAAATGTGCCATAGTTCAGCAATTAAAACCATACATAAAATAATAGGCAGTGACCTGCCTTATCTGGAATGTAACTAATTTCACCAAATCAGTCATTTTATTCATTTTTTACGTTACTTCTCTTATTTATCACTCTGACAGAATCTCCCAGAAGACATTTCTCTCTCCTCCCAGCCAGGGTTAGCTGTATAAATGCACATTTCTCTGCACCTGTGAGGTGAAGAGATCCCTGCAATTATACAGTACTTCAGCACAGTGCTGAAACTTCAGCATCTTGGCTCCAAACCTTGGTTCTAGAAGTGATTTAGAGAAGCAGATTAGACTCTCAGAGATTTTTTTTTCTTTTTTTTTTTTTAACCTCTCTTTCTCTACCATAAGCAACTTCTCTTCTGCTCTGTTCATGTGGGAGATTTCTCCCAAAGCCAATGGAAACAAATTCACGACACCATAACTCCCTCTTGCCCTCCTGGGTCTTATTTCTGGACACTGAGTCCAAGCTGCAAATTCACAGCTTCTCTGCTTGTTAGGAGGAGAATTATTACCACCTGTTTTATGGGACTGTAAACCACATTTCATACCACATTTACTTAATACACTCTACCTGTTAACACATTTATCACTTTTCCTGTAGACCAGAAAGCATTTTACTACCAGCTCATTCTCCAGGAAATAGTGAAAGTACAGCTGTCATCCTACATCTGAACAGAATTCCTAGATGCAGATATTTCCTGCAGAACAGAAGCTCAAAAGGTTTTGTTGTTGTTGTTGTTGTTTGGTTTTTGTTTTTGAAAATAAATTAGATATGTTAGGTAATGTTAGGCAATGTTAAAAATGTAATAGAAATATTATCTACCAAAAATTTTAAATGCCTGATTTACCAGAACGTGAAAAATAACAGGTCTATTTTTTTTTAATACTATGTATGTAGAAAAAACATATTCAAATTTGAAGCGATTAAGCTCAATATGGCTGCGTTCTTCATATTGTTTCATGTTAGTGCAGCATTTTGCAATGAAATATTTTTTTAAACAAGTCAGGGAAGAGGCCTTTAGTGAAAGACACATCTTTCAATCTGTTCTGAAAATAGAATTATTCTTCTATAGAAGTTGTGCTTTGAAGAGATTTTTCTTTTCACAAAGATGACTTGAAGACCTGAGCTGTGGGAGAGAATTCGGTACACGGAGGTCTTCCTTCCAGATTACACTGCTGGGGTCCAAGAAGACACAGAAAGGAAGATACAGCACACGTAATTATTTTCTTTTCTCTTCTCCCTCCAATACTTTCAGTAATGATGGCTTCATGAGAAGAAAACAAGAGAAGGAACTTAGCTGCCATTGGAAAATGTGCTTCCATTGGAAAAGAACAAAAAAGAAAGAACAGTTATCCAAATCTTCATCAGTCCAAGCTCTCCATATCCCTGATGTATTCATATCTCAGTTTTGAGTAAGCCCTTGAAGAACAGCCCTCAGGGTCACAGGACTTGAGAAATTCATTCCCAGCTGTTCGTATGTGTGATTTACCCCTCTAAAAAATAAAGACTCCTAGTTTTCACGCTTGTTCAACCTCAGTTACACAATAGCTGGTAACACAAAGTGTCTGCTGTTTTCTGTACAGCTGAAAAGGTCAAATTCTGGGTGTTGCTCTTTTTGAAATATCACCCTCTTAATTCATTGACAAATTCATGCAAAATCATTTTGATTATTTTTCAAAGACTCTGAGTTCAAGAGGGATCACCATGGTCATCTGAACAACAACCTTGAAACTTGAATATCTGCAAAACAGTTTTATGAAGGTTTGATCCTGCAAATATCTGCCTATCCTGCATTCTTCTAAAGCAAATACCAGGTCTGGGTAATAGGTTAGACTAAATTTGTAATTTTTTCCTTTCCCTCAAGTTCTGTAAATCTACATGACCTAATTCTCCTGAGAGCAGATGTTTTGGAACGCTGCTGTTAGAGACTGTTTATCACGTCAGTTCAGCAAACCACGTTAGTATAAAAGCATGTGCTTGAGCATATTCTAATAAGCAAACTGCTTTTAAGCATGTGCTCAAATTTCAGTATGTGCTTCACTCATTCAGGGCTAAAGTGTGTCGGGTTGCAGAAGTGGGGCAGGTGACAAAAGGGTTGTGAAATCACACCCAGGTAGGTACAATACACAGCACAAGTTAAAGTCTAATATTAACCTATAATAAAGACCAAGATAAATGATCTCCGTGTTTGAAAGAGTTTGTCATAAGCACCAATGCTAAGGGAAACATATCTTTTAGGCCTTTTAGTTCAATAAATTTTAATCAGAAAAACAGTGTCTGCATAATCTACAGAGGAAAATAATAGGGATATTACAATATATTTTAAAATAGAAAACCAAAAATAACCCTGTATTGCTTAATGATTCATCATATATCATAAGTTTAAATCATGTAATAAAACACTCTGAAGACAAGAGGCATGTTTTGGGAGAAGACCAGGGAGAATGATCTGCTTCTCAGAGTGTTATACATAAGATAACTATTATTTGCTAGTACTTGATTAGATACAGTGTTTCAAGACATATCAAAGCTCTGCACTTCTATACAGGAATGTAAAATGGAGTGGTATCTGTGTGCCGGTGTAAAATTGTTTATTTTCATGAATGGAAAATAAATACATTCAGAACCACTTGGATTTCATATGTTCAGAAAGCAATTGATTTGCTGAATACAGACGAACACTTGTATTTCTTCCTACATTTCTTATGTCTTCTTTCATTTTTAATAAGTCTTTTGTTAGTCAGATGTGGTAAAAAGCTTTAGATCAAACCTCTTGAGTTAAAATCCAAAACTCTGGGGAAAAATAAGAAAGATGAATTTGTTTAGTTTCAAAACACATAGCCACTTTGCCAAGAGCCTCCAGCTGGCAGGATAGAAAAATGTATCTCCCGATTGCAAATTGCCAATTCTAAAATGGCACAGCAGTAGCTTTCCATCCTGATTACCTACAGCTGGCTTGCCTTTCAACTCTGGGTTTCTAGTCAAAACAATAACTTCCTGTTGCCATATTTTCCAAAATACCTTCTCCAAAATTCATACAAAGTTACGAAACACAGTTGACAATTACTTGTGTACTTTAGATGAGCCTGTATTGTAGCTGTCAGTGGCTTCCGAACACGAGTGAGACAAGATCTGCATCACTTACTAGACCAGCTGGTATAGCTGTGGGGAAAAATCAGCAGCCTTGCAGCTCACAAGCCCTTACACAAGTCTAAAAAAAAAAAAAAAAGTTGTGATCCTGAGAGTAATTGCTCTCAGCTTAACTTCATTATGGTAATCCATTAGATGGGTGGAGAGAAAGGCTGATTGTCAGCTCTGGGCCTGAGGGAGGATGTTGGCCAAAGTAGGCAAGGGCTTCAGATCCCGGGGGACAGAGATAATTGCACGGAAGAAACTGAGGGGTGGGATGTGTTTTCATAGGATTTTGATGTCTGGATGCTGCTTGAGATGAAACAGAAATAAAAAAGCTCCTCTGTAGATGGCCTAAAACAAAGGAGGTGGGTAACATAGTGTGCAAGTGCTCTTAGCAGCAGTGGAAGCAAACACATCCCTAAATTGCAGCACCTGCTGAAATGGTGCCTGGGACCAGGGAGGGCAGCAAGGATGGCTCCTCTCTTCTGTAGGTGTGTGTGCCTCCATGAGGCCGTGGAGGCTTGGGATTTCTGTTTTGCTTTATGCAGGATCCGTTTCACTTTATAGCCGGGCAGAGCTTCATTGTTGGCTGGGAAGGAGGAGGCTGCCCTCCCACAGCAGCTCGTCCCTTGCTGCTTGGCAAAGAGAGAGGCGAACTGGGGGCAGGTAAAGGGCAGACTGCGCTTGCTGCCCTAGCATTGAAGAGGCACTGAACTTGGTATCTTGCAAAGCTTACGGTACTAGTGTCTTTTGTGTGGTCCCAGACCTACCAGTGGGTGTTATGAGGACAAAAAAAGTGAGTTTTTTTTTGTTTGTTTGTTTTTTATGTTTTGACATTACAGTGTTCATCCATGTCCTATTTTAAAGTTTTGTTTTCAAATCTGGACCTTGATGATTCACATTCATTAGAGGGAAGAGTGAGGGATGCCCATCTGGAGAGCACAGAGCTGGAATTGCCTGCCCTGAGACACTTTGCTCACCCACTGGGAAAGCAGCACAGCAGGGCAGCTGCTGGTAGAGGGCTGGAGAGCACGTACCTGTCCTGAGCATAAGAGCTCATCCTTAGTTAGAGCATGGAAAAAAAAAATACCAGGAGTAAACCAAACTTCTCAAAAGTGACTGAAAAAACATCAAGCAGAAATGTGAGTCTAATACAAAAGCCAGAGTGTTGGAGATGATGGCCAGTGTGCTATTTTGTGTGCTTTTCTCCTTTGCATTCTCCTCCAAGAGAACAGGAGACAGCTGCAGTTACAAACAGCACCTACGTTAGGTGAGACCCAGATACTAAGAACCTAAATACATCCCATGTGGAGAGGGTACAGCGTTCTCTCTTTAAAACAGTCTGGTTTTATTTCCTCTCTTTCTCTCTAGCTAACTAGAGAGATGCTAGCTTTTATCCACAAACATTGTGAGAAAAAGAGAACTGTTTAAGCTAAAAGACAGTGTTGGTGTCACAAAGAGGCGTAACTCCGTGATGAACGAATTAGGCTGAACATCAAGAGACATAGGACTGGGCTCAGGAATAGTTGTAATGGGATTAAGGGGATTAAATAAATTGATTTATTTTTAAAACAGGAGCCCCATTGGACAGGGACAGATATATATGCAGTAGTGGACCTGTGTGATGACCTGAATGGATTGTTGCAGACAATTCCTTTGACGTGTTTAACATCTTGCATTTCTAGAGAGTGTGCTTTGCCTTCTGCTGAATGCTGGTTAGCTACGAAGGCTGTTCAAGAGTTTTTTAGGAATGACAGCCCTAGGCAAGCCTGCCACTAGCAAAACCTTGTGTACTGACTGGAATTATAAAGGAAAGGAGAAATGAATCAAGGCTCCTATAATAAGTGTAATTCAGGAAACAATACACTCTAGCTTTAAACCACAGTATAGGCTTGTGCTGCGGTCTAGAGTCCAAATATAATGAGGAATCACCTATAGCCTGTTCAGGGATCTCTCTTTTTCCAAAGGAACTTGGAAAAATCTGCTCTTGAATGGACAGCCCAGTCCTTCTCTGTCAGTAGCAATTTCTCATTTTCTCATGCCTGTACACATCCTATACAGAGTAATGGGCAAGTGAAGTGTCTGATTAACCTTCTTTGCAATGTCCCCAGCAGCAAAGACATATTTTATTTATTTATTTATTTTAAAGTGGAACACACTCTAGTAAAAAATGATTGAGTTTAGCAGTTCTTGAGTTTGCTTTCCGGTTTTTAGTGTTTTAAATTCATGTCCACACAGCACAGATTTTTGCATGTTTGGCCTGACCACATTGCAGGTGATTCTCTGGGGGCTAGTAGATCCCCAGCTGCTATATGTGATGCTTCACAAGCCTTATCATCTCTCTTCCAAGAGCTGGGAAAACCTCCCACAGTTAATAAACTGTCAACTTTCCTACTGACTTCAGCCAAGTGGTTCTGAGGATTTTTTTGGCTAATTTTGTATATAGAGAAAATACTTCTTCCCCCGACACATGCTGCCTGATATATGGTAGATTATTTTCTTAATATTGTGTTATCAGAAATTACTGACGAAGTGCGGATAGCAGTGAGCATATTGTGTTTCCAGCAGGCACTCCGGGAAACCTGGGCTGTTGGGAAGTTCCTGGTGACCCTTCTCACCTTCAGCAGGTTTGTACACAGCATTTAGTACAGTGAGTGATGAGCTGCTGTTTGTCAGAGCAGGTCATATGAGTTCATACAAGAGGATATTTTCTTTGGAGACAGCCTTTTCCATTTTAACTTTTGCTGTCAGTGGATGCGGGAGGAGGAAATGTGTCTGCAGACATAAAGGCAGAAACTGGCAGCTCAGGAATGTCCTTGGGAGTGGACATGGGAGTTTGGGTCACTCTTATGGCTGAGCAAAATAGGTAACATTTGGGAGAGGGAAAATTTGATGGGCAGGTTTTTTATGTAAAGGTTTTATTTCTGCACCTGACTTTTATGTGAACCCAGGAAGAATAGAAAACGCTCTTACTGAATCCAGGTTGTCTTTCAGATGCAGGAACAGGTAAGACTCCGCCCTCCTGCGGAGTCCCAGTGTTCTGTAAAGCGAGAGATGAAGCAATGAAACAGAAATGCTTCATAAGAGAGAAGGTATTGCATGTGGATGTGAGGCATTAAAACCCATTCAAGTCTGAGAGAGACTTTGCTACCTGTGCAGTCACAGCCTTAAAAGGGAGGCAGGAACTGTTAGAAGAAGGAAAAAAGATCTGGAGAAAGCCAGGGGATACAATTGAAAAAGTGTACAGTGAACTACTAAAAAACAGAAAAGAAGAAATATTAGTCACACTCACACAGCTTACTTCTAAATTTTAGTGTCCTAGTGAAACAGTCCTCTAAACTTCAGTAGCTCCATCACTCAACAAAGAGCAAAGAGTCAGTGGAAAGCAGGAGGTGTCTCTGCTGTTTCCCAGAGAGAGGTCTTGTCTGGCCGTGCTTAGGTGCAGTCGTTGGGTAGACAGGAGCTCACCAAGGGCAAGATTACAATAGGAAAGTGGGAAAAGGCAGAACAGAAAACAAAAGCAGAAGTGAAATAAGCCTGCTAAGGAACATAACGGGATAGGACAGAGCAATTTTGAACAGAGAATGAGATAATGAAATATGAATGATACAAGATGTGCAGGAGAAAGGAAATCTTCAGGGAGAAGACTGACCATGGAAAAGTCAGCTGCTGAAGAGAAAAGAACATAATCCCAACTAAGCAGCTTGAAGAAAATGGAGTAAACAAGTGGAAACCTTCTGGTTTAAACTTTGTTTTTTAATGGTTTTTAATACCATTTTAAAATGGTATTTTAAACATGACCACCTGGAGAGCAACATCTTTTGCTCATTTCTATTTTAGTGCAGGAGAATGAAAGGTTCTACTTATTCCTGACCTTCTGTTTGTCTTGGAAGTAAATTCCCCGTATATTCTGTTTGCTTGATGCATTTGTAAATGACTACCATGATCTTTTCAGCCTAATCTTTGAAAGAGAGAATTGATGTGAACATATTCTCTCTGGATCTGTGCCTCTGAGATGTGGAGGGAAAAATAAAGCTTTGGTGAGTAAGAGTCATTTAATTGAACATGGTAAACCAAACCACAGCTCAACACTGGGGCAGTTGTCTTTTTTCTCAAATTTCAGTTTTAGTTTAAAATTGTGATCCTGAGGTCCCCTTCTCTAATTTGCTTCCACTTTACTCCACTGAAATTAATAGCTTAGAAATTCCTCAAGAGCCTTCTTGAATTATGTCTCTGTCCACATTCTGCCCTCAAGCAGGCTAAAGTGTTTGGTGTCTTCCTTTCATTTGACCTGGACTGAAACCTCTGAACGTGGGACGGGATATTTCCTCTAGCAGTTAAATACGATCTCTGCTGGCTGCTGCCTCTACAATCAGGGAAGAGAACTGGCAGACAATTCAATTTTAAGAGCACCTATTTCTTTATCACAGACGGAAGGCATCTGAGGTCAAGATCAGGTGTCCAGGTTTCAGGCAGGATGCATCTCACTCTGTGTTCCTGCCCCCAGATACACTGAGTAGGCAATCTCAGAGCAGATCCAGTGCATCTTGGCAGAATCAAGGATGTCTAGGAACAAGAACAAGTATATCACTGTCTGAGAGGGACTGGGCTGCCCAGAGAGGTTTGGAGCTACTTTAACCTGGGCTGCGTGAAGCCCAAGGAACCTCATCTTGATCAGAAGTTCACCCTGCTTTGAGAAGAGGGTTGGAGCAGCTGACATCCAGGGGTCCCTTCTGGTCTGAAGTGCCCTCTGGGACTATGAAGCCCACGTGTCCCTAGGGAGTACCCTGACTGGCAAGCTTTGTTGGAGAGGAGCGGAGCTGCAGAGCTTGCAGCTGAAGACACCAAACTGAAATTGAAGTTGTGCGTGTCAGGGACAGCATGGCTTGGGGGCCACTCATTAGGAAGAGAAATCCTAGATTCTAGCTTGCCACACAACCCCTTTTGTACCTTATCTTCAATTAGTCATTAAGTCTACAGCAAAGAGGGGAAACAGTCAAAATTTAGCCCAGGTTTCTTGACGTTTGTGTGACATCTGGCTGTGGAGATCTTTTACAGGAGATTTGTCCTGCCTAGTCTTTAGCCTAGGTAAGATACTCTTGTCAAGGTTCTAAGCCCTCTAGCATTAAAATAAAATAAATAAATAAATATTTAAAAAGGGTGGGGGGGATAATGAGGAGTTACCTGCATCTACCACACAAAAGAGCTCTAGCCGTGCGCCCTTCTCAGTCTCTTAGTTTTTGAAGTAAAGGGTGACAACATTTATCCTTCAGGACAGTCTTATGGGTTTCATATCTGGAATAGGTAGTGACATCTCAATGCACAGCTGAATAAGGTACCTGACTGATGAGGCTGAATATTTAATTTGTGCAAGTTTTAGCTTCTGGCTCATACAAACTGGCCTTTTTGGATCCCTTTGGAAGGTACCTACTTTTGCTCATGACAAAAATTTACTCAGTTCTGGATTTTACTCTGGAGGACCAGGGGCCTCAAAACTGACCATGAAGCACCAAGGTTTTTGGTCAGACCTGAGCTTGGGAGCATGACTTCATGTTCTCCATCCAAAAACAGAGACCTACCTAAGAGGTTTCTGTTAATCTTCTCCTCATGGAAGGTGCTCCAGTGTCAATTGCACCAGTCCTGCTCCTTTTCTTTTTTCATGAGTGACCTTTCCATACTACTGCAGTACAATCTATAACATGTCTATCCATAGCCAGGTTCACGTTTGAATCATATGCTGCAGCATTGGAAAGTTGTGAGAAAAAAGGAAAATAAAATAATAATACGCAGTCTTATCAGTTTTATGAGTACAAGCAGATCCTTCCTTCCTGTACATCAAGGGCAAAATTCAAATTTCTTCAGAAAGAAACATTGATGATTAAAGGTTTTTTGGCAATAGAGCCACAGAGGCTAATTACGAATTCTCTATGTTGTACTCCTCACTGCTCATTCAGATAGCTGGCTGGCATCATGGAAAGACTGTAACATCCTAGATCAAGAAGCAAGGAAGGAGAAGATTCAAGGCTTGAATATAACATATCTTATCAGTTTATAAATGGCAAGTCTTGCCATGGAAGTAGATGGAGCATAATCTGATAGTGAGATTATTTATTTCTTTTTGTGTATATTCTGGCCACGGAACATACATCCCAATGACAAAAAACATTCAGCAGTTCTTTAATAATGGATGTCTATGAGTGCCATCATGGGCTTCTGGACATCTGAAAGCTTATCTGTTTCTTCCTTTTTCTAGCTATAAAAGTTGTTTGTGTACATACAGGACATAAAACAACACAGTTATCTTCCTTATAGACAGACTGATTTTGTAGAAAGGTATCTATGGCATGTTCCAGGCTATGTGTTAACCTTTTTGCGTCTAAAAGACAACTGATCCTTCTCACCCTCCAGCAGGTTTGATGCTCAAAAAGAGTTTGATACTTTTATGCTGTTGCAGTCATGTGTGACAGTAGGACTTCCTATTCTGAAGCTCTTTAAAAAGAGCATATTGCTATATTGCTTCTCACTTATGAATTCATAGCACAGACATAACGGATGAGACTGGATAAAATACTTGCCCACAATGGGAGCATTCTTGCATAGCAACAATGGGCTTGTGAAAGAGCTGAGCTGCCTTAAAGGTCCATTCTCATGAGAATAGCAAACTTCAGCCTTTGAGAAACAGTGTTCTATTCAGGGTTTCTTTTCTAAACCTGTTTCCCCTTTTATGCATTCTCACAAACATACAGATTTTGTCTCAGAAAAAAAAGAAAAAAAAAAAGCACACTGAGAGCACACGGTGTTCTTTCATTGCTAAAAAGAAAAAAAAAAAAAAGCTGAACACCTATCTGTATGGATGCCAAACAGCAAGGACAGCCGTCTGTATTCCAGTCATGTTTCCTTATTGTTTGTGCTGTCCTGCCCATCTCCAGAGCACAGGAGACTGCTTAGGGGGATGTAATTCTGTTTAAAAGTCTGTCACTGTGAATTACGGAGGGGAAAAGGCAAATCACAGGGTAGCACACCCGTGCTTTGGTGCCAAAAAAATCCCAGATCTTTGTAGTGTCAGGAAATAATTTGCAGTGAATACCCAAGTTCCCCCTATGCTGTTTTCTTGAGGCTAGAAACATGCTAATGTTTCTAGAAATACACACTGCATGTTAAAGGTACATTTGGTAAGAGAACTTGGCACTTCCAATTTCTGCCACTGCCAAATTTTAGTCCTTAGACCCCACGTACAAACAACCACCTCACATCCAAAATGATCGGGGCTACCTGTTTTGTGCAAGGTTTCCTCCGGTGATAGAGCAGCTACCTTAGCAGTTTGTTTTCCTTGGTATTTTTTTTTCATCCTGGTTCAAAAAATTGCATAACTGTTGTCTTCAAGAGGTGGGATGTTTATAATATAAAAGCAGAAGAGCCTGGGGTACTTTGGGAGACTAGAGGTCACATTTAAAATAACTTGCATGTAAAATTATTCAGCAAAAAGTAGTAGCCTGAAGTGAGTGGCTGGTTCAGATACTCTCTAGCACAGTTAAGCAGCCCAGAAGAATTTCTTCTGGTCTTTTTTAGAAATGTCACTGATTCTTGAAATGAGACCATTCCTGCTTGCATTTCTGAGTTTTGTTCAGGAAGGTCCCTAAGGAAGAGATCAGCAGAAAGCCAATGCACCAACAGAATTACATGCTAATCCTCAGAGCGGCGCAGCAGAGGGATGGAAGTGAAGAATACAAAGTAAGGAAAATACATTATGCTGGCTCTCTGCACAGCAACAGATTTGATTCATACGGAAGCCTTACAAGGGATAAAAGATTCAAGCAACAACCTCACTCCCTCATTAGCTGAAGAATGATTAGCAGAAAAAGTCGATTCAAGCCAGTAGAGAAATTGCCCAGAAAATGCCAAAGCTAATGGTCTGTTGGACAGACAGACTTAGCCAAGACCTACAAGCTCTTCATAGTCACAGATCCTTTGTGACCATTAGATTCCCTAAAACTTTTGAAATATGGGTGGCAAACTTAGTGAGGAGAAATCTCTTAGTTAGAAAGGGCTAGTAATGGTGGCAGAACCATCACCCATCTGTAAGTGTCACGGTATCGTTTCAAAGTAGAATCTCCCTTTTCGAGTACGATGGTGCTGCATGATGTGAAAGGATTTTTAGAAACAGACAAGATGGAAAAAAAAATCATTTACTTCTTGTTTTTAAGTAAGTTTAATTTGAAGGAAATTCTTTGTCTCCATGTAATAAAAGTGACTGTTCCTTCCTAATATTCCACAGAATCTAAATTGGATTGATGTTAAATGATTAAATTTGCCAGTGAAGGGGTTGCCCTTGAATTGTCTGCTGGGAGTCTCTCCACAGGCTTGTGTTTTGCCCTTCTTATGTCCTTTCTGTCCAATCTGCAAAAAGAACCCCTTATTTTACTGTCAGATTTACAAATTAAAACAACTTTGCCACAATGCTTGTGGTGCCTGGCTGAATAGGGCTCTGATTAGCTGGCTGTGTCTGGCCTTACCACCACAGCACAAAGAAGGGAAGACAATAATAATAACAATAATAATAATAAAATCTTATACCATTTCTTATACCATTCGAAGAGGAAAACAAAATCAGTGAAAGTGGACTTCAAAAAATGATTAAAAATGCCACAAAGAGAACATTTTTCAATCTTTTTTTTCCCTAACTATACTAAAACTCCTTTTTTTTTTTTTTTTTTTTTTTTGTCTGCATGCCCTTAGTGCAAGCACAGTGAAAGAAGACAGTGGTTTTGTGGGGGGTCTTTTTTAATATTTTATTTTTATATTACCCTGTTCATGCTTTTTCATGTTTCTGTCTTTGAATTTTGCTTTCCTGGAGGGGGTGAAGAATGAAGAAATAGGGATAAACTGAAAGACATGAATTTAAACTTGTGTTTTTAAGAACAGAACCAGAAAGAAATGAAACATTGAACAAAACACCAAAACAAAACAAACAAGCAAACAGAAAAACAAATACCACCATCAAAAAGCCAGTTGTATTTAAAATTTTCTCATGTTTACAAATGCACTGACAGGAGTGAACCATCCTTTGGCAAACCCTCTCGAATAGCATTCAGTATACCTGAAACCCTCTGGAAACCCTTCTTTTTCTCTTCATGCTTACAGTAATCACTTCTCTTAATTCCATAATGTTGACATTTTGTTGCCATTTCAGGTTTTCATTTTGGGTGCTTAAAACTCTCACTGATTTGATATAAGCCAGCTTCATGGTTTTCAGCGAAATCAATGCTGATCCCCAGCAGTTAAGCATCTACTGCAGTTCTCTGAAGGGCACTTTTAATAATGTTTTATGTTTTAACATGTTTTGAGCAACATCCAAAGTGCTTTTACGGGGCTGGTTGCAGCTAAGAAGCATTATAAATAACTTTATATTAATGCTGCATAGAATTGAAAAACATCAGACACAGAAAGGCTGAAAGAGAAAATTATTTTGATTTGTGTCTTAAAAAATAATTTTAGGCTTCTGGAAGCAGAAATTATTCTGCATCTCAGAGACAGGCTTCAGCATTTGGAGAAAAGCACAAGATTGCTGTCTAATTATAAAGGACTGTGCTTGTACCATTTCGCCCATTTGTTATAATCAAAATCATTAAACTAAATTAATTTAGCATTGTGCCATTTTGTCTCATTAAAATCTATGTCAAGAGAATAAACAAGAGAATTAATTCATTTACTGTTGTACCTTATAAAAACGTTTATACCGCATTTCATGTGATGCAGAAGCACCTGGCTCGCTGGTAGGAGACTGCAGTGCTCTGGGTGGCTGCAAAATGCTGTAGGGTTGGTTGAGAGAGACCTTTACAGAGAGAGAGTGTTGCAGTTGAGAGAGGCTGTATAGTGACGTGGTCACCCAAATACACAGGACAGGAGTTGCCTTTGGCCTCCAGGGCATCTTCTGCTTGAAGAGAGTAGGGAGCCAAGGAACAGCACTTCATAGCTGTCATCCCTAGATCACTAGGCAGCTGTTGTTATTTACAAAGTCGCCCAGATGTTGAAAATTTCCCTTTCTGCTTTCCCAACCCCTCTCCAAAAGCCCCAGTAGTCAAAGAGACTTCTTGACAGTAGCGTCTGCAGACTCTGGTTTGCAGCTGCACGCAGGTGCCCGTCTCATCATACAATCATAGAAGGAAACACCAACGTCCAGGAGAGGCCTTTGTGCTCCCTTCACCCCAGGTAACTTGAGTTACAAACACTGGTCTTAACCACCTCTTGGTGGCTGCAGCTTATGGTGGGAAGGCAGGTGCTTCAAGATCTCCTCGATCCAGCACAAGTGGCATGTGTTGCATATTTCCATGGTGGACAAGCAGAGGCTGAAGGACCTTTCCATCTGCATCTTCCCACTGGTCCCATCAGGCTGGTCCTTGGCTGCCAGTACAACCAGCCCCATATTCTCTCCTTTGCAGCTACAGAGCACGTGGGTAGCTCTGGAATTTTTACAAGGTTAAATACGTCCACTGAGACAGTCTCTTAAACTACAGACATTTTTTATTTAATCATCGCGTTTAAATATCTTTATGCCACCCATGCGCACAGATTTTCATTACACTTTCAATGGGCTAATAACCATTCTGTGTCTGTGCCCTACTTGTGCACATTTTGCCAAATAAAATGCCAACTGGCACTGTTTGGTCATATTCAGATGCAAAGGCAGATGTCTGCCCTTGTAGGCAACATGGCTGGGCACTCTGTGTGTGAGTGTGTGTGTGTGTGTCTGCGCTTAGCCACCCTTTTTCAATGATACAAGAGTGTTTTTCTGAAATGAAGCTTGGCTTCCCTGCCCTCATGAGCTCCCTTTCATAAGAGAGCAATGAGATTCCTAATGAAAGACACCAAGTCTGTGTAACTACAGGAGAAATATGCTGGGTTTTTCATTTTTACTTTTTCATTTGGTCTGCCAGCATGAATATTTTCGTCTGTTCTCCAATCACCTAAGAAGCTTTCAGTGAGTGCACTGTGTATGACTTGATTATTATCCTATTATTTAATTGATGTTTGATTGAAAGTCATAGCACACTTTTATTCTTTCTGTCTGAAAGAACTTTCAAGAATTGCTCTGTGAAATCCTTTTCTGTACATGCATCTTCTTGGCATGCCTGAGCTCGGTGTTGGCAGCTGGTCATGGCAGAACATTTCCCCACCATGCTGGCAGCATCTGACAGCTTTAGGATCTTGG
This sequence comes from Anser brachyrhynchus, assembly GCF_964034855.1. Lineage (NCBI taxonomy): Eukaryota > Metazoa > Chordata > Aves > Anseriformes > Anatidae > Anser > Anser brachyrhynchus. Next base: position 138,807,893 of record NC_137694.1, read on the forward strand.
GGAGCACGAGGAAAGCAAGCCTGTTCCCTGCAACACTGGGAGCAGGGACCACCAGCTGGGAAGGCACACACATGCCAGTGCAGCCCATAGGTCTTCCTCCAGCCATGTGAGAGGATGAGGATGGGCTTCCTCTCTTCTGCAGGCCTGCTGCAGCTGGACCAGGCTCCCTGGCACAACACAAGCTGTCACAGCACCTGGCCTCTCACAGCACACATCCTGAAATCTACTCCAGACGATCAGCAGAGGGAGGTGAGGAGTAAAGAGGGTGAGGCAAGTCGTGAGGGGCACCCTGCTCCCCTTGCTCCTGTCCCAAACACAGTCCTCACTCGTCGCTCTGCCTTTTATCCTCCTCCCGTCCTGTGACCCCTGCTCCTTGGACTTGGTCTCGTTCCCATCCACTCCTCCTCCTCCCCAACAACCTTTGTTTCTTTTCCATCAGCTTTTTGTTGCCCCAGTTTCACCTCCTCTCCCCTCTGACTGTGAGTCCCTTGACCACAAACAAGGCTGGCAGAGGCAGCATTTACACACAGATTTAGGCAGAGCATAACTAATATTTCATATTACAGATATTTAATACAACATACACACAGATTTATGTCTATATGTCATATTATTTTGACATATGCAAAATAAACCAAAAGGCCCTCAGGAACCTTTTTCTATAGCCATTATCCTTCCATTTTCTGTATTCCTCTCCCATCCGTCATATGTAAACATGAATTACAAATTCTTTGGGACAAAAAGTGCTTCATTTTATTTGCCTATTGGCAACAGCAATATTCTGGGTGAAGAATGAATAAGTAATTATTACATTTTTTATTATTATTATGGAGTGAGCAATATTTTTTTTTCTTCAGAATACAAACAATCAGGTAAAAAATAACTAAATGTCCTTTGCTTTCCATAATGCCTCTGGAGAGCTCCTACAGGACTAATTTCCATCTGTGGAAACATCTAATCTCTATTAGAGGGTGTTTTTCTTTACCACTTCAGGAAAAAAAAAAAATCTCATAAAGGGATCTCTTCTCTGCAATTAGAAAAACATATTTTAAAGAGTAGACATCATATATTTAAAAAAAAATCCTGTTGTGAGTGGAATTGAAGATAAGTTAATAATCTTGTATTCTGTGTCTTTTCTGCTTTGTTCTAAGAAATTCATCTCTCTAGATTAATAACAAGACAAGAGTTAGACATGAGATAATTTACCACATCATTTATTTACACATTTTAATGAAGGAAAGATCATAGAAGCATAACAGAGCTGAAGTTTGTTGTCAGTTGGGTTGGGAAATGTATATAAATTCCAGGAACAACTTAGTCAGTACCGACACTATTTTAATTTTAAATGGAAATTATGCAGCTAACAAGTCGTATCCTGTCTTCTCACCACTGTTGATCTGCAAAGCAACAATTCTAGAGGGCATAATGCGAGATCTCACAAAAAATACTTTTGAAAAATAAAATCTGATGTGTGATTCTCCAACTTTAGTTTTAACTGCACTGCTGCACCTGTATCAAAAATTCTGAAAGCCATTTCAATATGCCTTGAAGATTCCATTTTCTTATTTTGCAATCAAATAGCATGGACCATAATCTTGATTTATTTCAAGTCATTGCCTTTCCAATGGAAATATATCATCATTCAACTATTTCATTGCATGCTTGACAGCAATAAGATCACTTTGGATAAAGTCACGCTGACCCATAACTGCCTTTGCAATGTTTGGATATAAAGATTTTGTATTTTTTTAAGTACATGCTTAGAGATATTAATTTTACAGAACCAAATAGAGAGAAAGATTCAGGAAACACGTGTTGTTGAGCAAACAAGATGAGAGATGAAGGTAATGTTTTGTACAGTTTTCTACCTCCATACCATGGAGGGGTAGAACAAAGAAACATGGATGTCCTGCTTCCTGCTCCCAGCACTGCTTCTGTGTTTCAACATAAACAGTCACCAAAACAAACAAAAACAAACAAACAAACAAAACTATTGGAGTGGTTGGAGTAGACGGTAAGCAAGTGCCCAAACCAGTAGGCTGGGAGCCATTGCTTCCTCGCGTGCCTGGAGGAGCCCCGTATCCTCCTCGGCAGGCTGAAGCAGCCCAGAAGAGTATGCAGCCTCCTGATACGGACGCTCTCCTGGGAGGAGGTGGGTGCAGGCTGGAAGCCTCTTGGGATGGGGTGGGAACTGCTCTAAGGCATTTTGAAAGATCCCTGTGTTACGACACTGAACAGATGGTGCATGAATCATACTCTTTCCCTTTGTAACAAAAAATATACCTGTAGCTGCACTGGGTACAGATCCGCTGCGACAGACACATCTTGGGAACAGTTATAGGACCAGTCCTTCCAGGATTATGGCATGGAGGAATGCATGCTTTCTGGACTGCAGTTAAGTTTAGGCATGAACATAGTGTTGAGATGCCCAGTCCCATCAAAACTGGGGCATTTCTGGACATGAACAAGGCATAACTAAAACACACAAGGTGCCTCCAGGGTTACCTGGTGCTTTTCAAGATTACAAGTTTGGATGTCACTGTGCATCTGTCTCCACATTCCTGTGTTCAGGGGAGTGCGGTGGAGCCAGTCAATATGTCTCTACCTAGGTGTAGACATGCCCTTGTGTATCTAGGGAACAAAAAACTTGCAGATAGGCAGCATCTGAGAAAGCTTCAGAGATTTAATATATGGGTGGTTTGGTACCCATGCTCTCTGCATAGCCTTAACTGCCGTGTGAAATGTTTACTAAGGGCCATTTTTTCAGAGACTCTTGTGCAAAATAGCTCCACTTCAAGCTTTTGCCCTGTCCTTTTGATTCCCACAGGGATCTTTGTCCGTAACAAGTTACTCTTAGTAATAAGGTAGGATATAAATTGATCCTATTTACTATTCTAGACTTGTAAGTAAATCCAATAACAGATAATTGTATCTATACTCCGCTTCCGCTACAAGGATGCAAAGACTAATTCATCTTCTTGGTAATTTTCTTGGTAATTTCCTTAGTTAACATTTTTATTTTATTATGAGCAACAAAATTGAAATTCTGTCTCTATTTTTTTTTTTTTCCTTATTCAGATGGAAAAGGGAGATAGGAAAATATGAAAAACACTATGGCTTTTAGTTATTTCAGGCTATATCATTAGATGATATAAAGTCATCAGTGCAACTTCCTCTGTTCAATTCCTCAACAGAAAAGTCCAGGTTTAAAAGGAGTAGGTCTTCCATGGTGCTTGTGATTTATTGGTTCATATTTCTCCTGAAGTTATCTGTCTGAATCTTCACAGCCTTGTCAGAAATTGCTTGCTGTGACCTGGGTTTACTTTCTCACATTCATCATCTTAATTTCATGCCATCTTTTCTTTGTTAAACCTCTTGAAAAATCTCATCATTCCCTTGTCCCATTTGGCCAGATACATCATAATTAAACTCAGAAGCCCCAACCATATGTGGTTTTAAACCTTTGTTATCCGCTACATCAAATTTTTTTCTGAAATTGAGATGACACCTCTCAAAACTACATATTGGGAAATTTGTCAAATGCCTTTTCTTCCATGTTGCTCCTTATGCATGGTGGAAAGCTCTATCTGCAAAGCAACTTCATTGTCCATATGCATGTTTCACCCCAAAATGTCTCTATTGCAATGCCAAAAGTCTGACAGTCAGACAGCTGGCGTGTTGTAACTGCTGCTTTTCATTACTGACCAGACTGCCTCTTATGTGTTTTCTCCATCTGTTGCTTGTAACTACCTTTGGTCCTCTTGTTACTGATCATGGGACAGATACTGTCTATTTACACATAAAATTCACAGTAGAGCTCTAACTCCTACGCCAGTGCCTAGCAGTATCTTATCCTGGTAGAAATACTTGAACCAACTTCAAAGTAATCTGCAACAGGATGACAGAAATACAAGCAGCCCTTAAAACAGGTACTTTTTTTTTTTTTTTTCTTGTATGTATATATGAAGTGATGTATTCATGTTGCCTTTTCGTGAATATCTAATGATCTGATTGCCACCGTGTCTAGAAGCCCTCTGATGAGGTAGGTGACATTCAACCCTCTACTAAATGATTGTTGTTGCTCTGACGTACTGGTATCACTAAATTTAAGAGAACAAATGTTACATAACACTAAATACTGCATGTTCCAACATTTTCATTATTTTAGATATCATAGTTTCATTTTGCTCTTATTTCTTCTACTCCATAGGTGAGCATCACACATTTCGTTAGTGGATTACCATTGGACAAAGTTGTCCCCTACTTGTTCTTAAACCAAAGCAATCAGATCATTACTAATGCAAAAGGAAAAGCTGCAATTCTATGGCTGCAGAGTTAATGGACAAGTTTTATGGGGTTCAGTAAGTTGTTATGATGTGAGTTTTAAAGTCTGAGAGTGATTATGAAGCATATGGAATTACTTCAGAAAGCACAGCTAGAGCCAGGGGCCTTTGTAAAGACAGCTATTACAAATACACATGAATATGAAAAGCAGTTACCGCTAATGGTCAGAAATGAGGCCAAAGAATCTATATGTATTTATTATTCATCTACTGTAAGTCTAATGTTGTATCATGCAGGACAAATATAATAAACAAGAGAAAACACATTAATCTGCTTTCTACAGAAGTTAAGCAACTTTGGGGAAACAGATAACGGTAGCAGGAGCTGATGAGTAAAATAATCCCACCATTTGCAGTCATTGCTCCTTAAGTAGCAATTCCTTAACAGCAAATAAAGGTACCTGTGCATCTTAGGTTCCTTGAACTTCAGCTGTCACATTTGCCTTTACCTTTTCTAAGGCTGGCACCTCCTGAGATGTCTTTTGCCTCTATTCTCATAGCAGATCTTATCGGGGAGCTCTTCTTGAGCAGTGAGCTAAAACTCTGACAAAAGTAACTTGGCACTTCAAGTTGTCTAAAGACAACACTAGTGGGTGAGAGACCTCTGGGCAGGAGTCCTTTCAGACCCTTGACACATGCCCCTGGGCTTCACTATATTTAATTGTGCCCTCCCCTGCCTGTCCCCAAGCCATGGTCACCACAGCCTGCTGTCCACTTTGCCTTGAGTGGGAAGGATTCACAGCTACTTTGGCCAGAATGTGCCTGCAACTCGTGTTGAGGCAAAGGTTTAACTGCGGATGAGGAGTGCACTCTTTCAGTGATGCCTAGAAATGCTTCTGATAGATTTGGCAATTATAGCTGTATCATAAAGTATTGATGACAAGCAGTGGAAATGCTGGCTTGTTGAAGTCTCTAATGGGAACATATGGTTGCAATTAAATGTTTTCAGAAAGTTTCCTTAGGGTGGGATGGAATTCTGGTAAAAGATGGTGATAAATGGCTTGGGTACTTGAGGTAAGGAAACTGAAGCTGCAAGGCCTCGTTCTGCTTTTCTGGGGCAGAATCTGAAACTTCTGCCTATCAGGCAAATATCTGGCCCGATCTGATTGCTGCATACTCCCTAAAGCTTTTTGCTGTTATATAGCCTGGAAGAAGGCAAGGCTTTCTCCACCTTTAAAACCTGAGAAACTCTCCAAGCGAATCTGCACCAACTGATGGCAGTATACGCAGGTCAGCAGAATTACTCTGTCCAAATCTTCCAGCACTTCAAGGAGTACTATAATGTAATCTTTCAAGTAATTACTCTTGTAACTGTCATTAATTTAACTTGGATGTCTCTTTAAGGCATTTAAGGCACAACATTAGAGCTATATATTTCTGTGTCAGTTTGTAAATCTTTTCTTATGCCACGAGAAGTTATTTTGCCTTTGTTCTTTCCTAATTTCTCAGAAGAGACTGTTTTAATCACAGTTTTCACTGTTCTATATAATGCATTGTACAGAGTAGCTTTTGTATGGACTCTTCTGGACAGATTGGAGAGCTGGGCGATCACCAACCACATGAAGTTTAACAAAAACAAGTGCCAGGTCCTGCACCTGGGACGGGGCAACCCTGGCTATACGTACAGACTGGGCGACGAGACACTGGAGAGCAGCCCCGTGGAGAGGGATCTGGGGGTTGTGGCTGACAGCAAGTTGAATAAGAGCCAGCAGTGTGCCCTGGCAGCCAGGAGGGCCAACGGTATCCTGGGGTGCATCAGGCATGGCATCGCTAGTCGGTCGAGGGAAGTGATTGTCCCGCTCTGCTCTGCGCTGGTGCGGCCTAACCTCGAGTCCTGTGTGCAGTTCTGGGCACCACAGTACAAAAAGGACATTAAGGTGTTGGAGAGTGTCCAGAGGAGGGCGACGAAGGTGGTGAAGGGCCTAGAGGAGAAGACGTATGAGGAGCGGCTGAGGTCACTGGGCCTGTTCAGCCTGGAGAAGAGGAGGCTGAGGGGGGACCTCATCGCGGTCTACAACTTCCTCGCGAAGGGGAGTGGAGAGGCAGCTGACCTGTTCTCCGTTATCACCAGTGATAGGACCTGTGGGAACGGTGTGAAGCTGAGGCAGGGGAGGTTTAGGCTGGACATCAGGAAGAGGTTCTTCACCGAAAGGGTGGTCGCACACTGGAACAGGCTCCCCAGTGAAGTAGTCACTGCACCAAGCCTGTCTAAATTTAAGAAGCGATTGGACTGTGCACTTAGTCACATGGTCTAAACTTTTGGGCAGACCTGTGCGGTGCCAGGAGTTGGACCTGATGATCCTTATGGGTCCCTTCCAACTCGGGATATTCTATGATTCTGTGATTCTATGATTCTTTTTTGCTGAGTGGTCACTGCAGTTGTTCCTAATACCTTCCTCATTACTTATGCCCATTAGGCCCCAGCAAACCAAAAGGCAGAGGTTTATACTAATAGCTAACTCCTAAGCAGCTTCTTCCCCACTGGAGGGTCAGTTACTGTGTCCAAATTTAAACACTCTGCTGCAAACGTTCATGACAAAGTGGAAGGAAGCAAGAACTGGCAGCAGGCAAAGGTGGCTAGGAAACACTGTCTGTTTTTAAACAGGTAAAATATCCAACTCTGAAATCAGCATTGATTTACCGTGCTAATTTCAGTGAATAGGATTTAGTGAGTGACGTGCCTGTGGCCCCTTGCCCACTTCACTTCTCTGATTTATGTGCAAAATTGATTATGCTGAGCTTAACCATTACCAAAGGAAAACAGAGCACAACAGGTTGTAAAATGCCAGCCTCAAGAAGCTGTGTGCAGTGGCTTTTTTCTGCATGGCAATATCAACATGGATGTTCAAAATGCATTGGATTACAGCTTGGACATCAAGCTATATCTTGTTTTCTGTATTCCAGGATGTCAACCACTGGCATAGCCAGCATGGGTGATTTTATCAGAAACAAAAATGGGAGCTGGTAACTCTAGATAACATTTGAAGAAGTTACAAAATGCATTGATGTTGATGGGAGCCCAGCCTTTCATTCAACAGCATCACTTTACTGCACAGTCCCTTTGCCTGTTGAACAAGGACTTCTGAGGTCACAGAGAAATGTAGTCCTACTTTATAACTGTATTTTACTTGGCCCAGTGTCAGTGTTTTCGAAGTCCTGCTCCATCGGAGCCCTTTGATGTTCAATGCCATGTTGAAGTAAATATTCTATAGCTATGCCTTGAGTTATTGTGTCTAACAGGCTTTCTGTTGGCTTTTCAAAAACATTAAACATACGTAAAGTTTAAGAAGATTCACAGGCAAGAAAGTCAGTATGCACATCCATCCCCTACCAGGCTCAGCATGAGTGCATGAGACAACTTCAAAGCTTCCAAACACAACATTCAAAAGGCTCAAGAAAGCTTTTGCCTGAAAATAAACTTCTGATCAAGTGCATTCCCTGAATCTTCTGAACTAGGGTGATACCTGCAAGAAAGCAAAATCAGCACAATAACCCTTGGTCAGTTTTCTCTGGAATTTTTTTCCTGTGATTTCACATGCCTTGGTGCTTCTTTGCACTTGAAAGCTAAGTCACATTCAAACAGATTATGAATTCAAAGCACAGTTACTACTTCTGAATCACACCATAAGGTAGATGCTGTTGTTCCAGAATAACTGAATTGCTCCTGCTCAGTTGGAAGCTGGACTGAGCCCAGACAGAGTAAGGCACTCTGGAAGATATGAATGTTTTCATGAGTATAGCCACAGCTGCCATTCTTTGTAAAGGAACAGCCTGGATTGTGCATAGTCAGGCAAAGGAAAAATGTGCTGTTTATTTCAGAAACCAACAAAACAGTGACAGCTTTCTCTTCACCTTTCAGACTTGTTTATTTTATTTTATTTTATTTTATTTTATTTTATTTTATTTTATTTTATTTTATTTTATTTTATTTTATTTTATTTTATTTTATTTTATTTTATTTTATTTATTATTTTATTTTATTTTATTTTCTTAAACAGCCCATTGGTGTCAGGTCCCATGAGACGATTCTACACGGTAGGCCACAACTGCACATCTGGGACACAGGGAGATCTGGTGTTCAGGTCCTCCCTGTGAGAACTGTTGGACATCAGTCAAATGATGGTCAAAATACATGCACCCTCGAAAGTGTTGGGTCTGGAAGCACAGCTTCCATCCAGCCGTAACAACTTAGCCAGGACCTCCAATTGTTTTTTCCCTCTGGGATCCTGAATCCACAGCTGCATGATAGATTGGTTTGTCTGCTGAAGGTCTGAACAGTGTGCTCCATTGCCTGCTGGGTTGGAGAAATGGCCTTGATACCTCTGGGCAGAGTAAGACCTAGAACAGTTAGTCAATGTGGACTGTGATGCTAATGGCAACCAAAATTACTTACACTACTGACAGCTTTTAGCATTTTGGCTTTCTTTTTTTTTCTTTTTTCATGTGTTTTATGTGAAATTCAGGTACTTTTTGATCTAAACATAGAGTACAAGAGAATTTATGACAGGAAACTAATAGACTCACCTCTAGAGTAGTCATCAAAGTTTGGTGATGATTGTCAACATCCAAGAAAATTCTAACATATAAAGGGAAGTATTAACTGTTGGTTTTGTTTGTTTGTTTGTTTGTTTGTTTTTTCATTAGGCAATCCTGGAAAGATTATATTGTTTCTTGAAACTCACAAAGGGACACAGGTAGGTAGATTCTATGAAGGCTGTATGGAGGTTGGCAGGATCCTACCAGCATTACTGCATTATACCTGCCAAAATAACCTGTCAAAACAGAAAAGTGGGAAATATTAGCTTTCAGCCATTATATCTCTGTCAAAAACATAATTTCTTGATTTCTTTCAAATTTCTTCTGTTATGACAGGTGGTGCTTGATCAAACCAGATCTTTTATGATTTTCAGCCTTCTAGGCTTCATGTTTAGATCTTGTAATAAATTGCAGACTGTACAAACTGGGAAAAGTCTTTTATCCTGTAGATAACAGGGAAAAAGGTTTTGCATGGAAATTATAAAAAAAAAAATAGTTCTGAATGATTTCTTCTTTTTAACATTTTTTCTGCAAGTTGATTCTGATTTCTTTTACTTTGGTAACTACAGCTAAAATCAGGGAGATGAAAAGTCCATCTGAACAGTGTAAATTTATAGGTATGAAAATAATCTGCAGTCAAGAAAGCACATTTGTAACTGGTGGCTGAGCATTCCAATTTACACTTCTGTGCTTTCCTCATACTATTTCTACTGAGTAACCAAACCATCACAGTGATATTGATCTCTAACTTCAAAACAAAACAAAATAAAACAAAACAAAAGAAAAACTAACAAACAGGAAGACAGTCCTTATATATTTCTTATCTTTTCCTTTGATTTTTATGTTTCAGTTCTTAACCCATATCTCATTTAACATTCTACATTCTCCTAATGCTGCCGAGGTTAAACGCTGTCCTACCAGAGCCTCCTGTTTCAGTTCATAAGACATTTTCATAGAATCATAGAATCATAGAATCATAGAATATCCCAAGTTGGAAGGGACCCATAAGGATCATCAAGTCCAACTCCTGGCACCGCACAGGCCTACCCAAAAGTTTAGACCATGTGACTAAGTGCACAGTCCAATCGCTTCTTAAATTCAGACAGGCTTGGTGCAGTGACTACTTTACTGGGGAGCCTGTTCCAGTGTGCGACCATCCTCTTGGTGAAGAACCTCTTCCTGATGTCCAGCCTAAACCTCCCCTGCCTCAGCTTGACACCATTCCCGTGGGTCCTATCACTGGTGTTTACAGTGAATAGGTCACCTGCCTCTCCACTCCCCTTCGCGAGGAAGTTGTAGACCGCAATGAGGTCCCCCCTCAGCCTCCTCTTCTCCAGGCTGAACAGGCCCAGTGACCTCAGCCGCTCCTCATACGTCTTCTCCTCTAGGCCCTTAACCATCTTCGTCGCCCTCCTCTGGACACTCTCCAACAGTTTAATGTCCTTTTTTGTACTGTGGTGCCCTGAACTGCACACAGTACTCGAGGTGAGGCTGGACCAGCGCAGAGTAGAGCGGGACAATCACCTCCCTTGATCAACTAGCAATGCCGTGCTTGATGCACCCCAGGATACCGCTGGCCCTCCTGGCTGCCAGGGCACACTGCTGGCTCTTATTCAACTTGCTGTCAACCACAACCCCCAGATCCCTCTCTGCGGGGCTGCTCTCCAGCGTCTCGTTGCCCAGTCTGTACGTATAGCCAGGGTTGCCCTGTCCCAGGTGCAGAACCCGGCACTTGCCTTTGTTAAACTTCATGTGGTTGGTGATTGCCCAGCTCTCCAACCTATCCAGATCCCTCTGCAAGGCCTTTCCACCCTCATCAGAGTCCACAACTCCTCCAAGTTTGGTGTCGTTGGCAAATTTGCTCAAAACACCTTCTAGTCCTACATCCGAATCATTTATAAAGACATTGAAGAGGACTGGCCCTAAAATGGAGCCTTGAGGGACCCCACTAATGACCATCCGCCAGCCAGATGTGGCTTCATTTACTACAACCCTTTGAGCCCTGCCCGTCAGCCAATTGCTCACCCATCGTATGATGTTTTTGTTGAGTTGTATGCTGGACATTTTGTCCAGTAGGATCCTGTGGGAAACCGTGTCAAAAGCCTTGCTGAAGTCCAAAAAGATCACATCAGCTGGTTTCCCTTGGTCAACTAGATGGGTGATCTTATCATAAAAGGAAATCAAATTTGTTAGGCAGGACCTACCCCTCATGAACCCATGTTGGCTGGGACCAATGACTGCATTGTCCCCCAGGTGAGCTTCAATAACTTCAAGGATCATCGTCTCCATAATTTTACCAGGCACTGACGTGAGACTGACAGGCCTGTAAGTCAGCCTGCCTTTTCTCAAAAAATAAACAAGTGCTCATGAAAGAGACTGATGTGTCAAAACAAAATCATTTCCATTTGTGGAAGCATGCTGATTGTGATGAGCTTCGAGTGGAGAAGAGGCAGTCTGATGGGCAGGCTTTGCTGTATTTGAATTTGCTGCTCTGCATCTGGGGAGGCCAAGCTTTCCCCCATGACACCAGTGAAAACTTGTCTACAGGTCACAGCTTGTTGGCTGCAGCTGGAGCTTGACACTGAATTAGGAAAACTGAAAATCTTTAAAACAAAAGTTTAAGCCCATTTGCAAAGCTCCCATTTTATGCAGGGATCAATAATCCAGCCCATTCAGCCAGAAGCATGCTTAGCCTGTGAGTTAGCTTGGGTTCCATGACCAACGACTTTGCATTCTCTCTAGAAAATTTCTATTTCAAGCCATTCTTTACATTCTCTATTCTTTACAATCCTGCATTCTGCTGAAAGGCACAGAACTGTAACTTTTCTTTCAAATTTGGATTTCTTTTCCCATTTTTTTTCTGCCTTAAGATGGAAAAAAGAGTTGAGTAAATGTTAATTGATACTATGCTTCTTTGTGATTAGAAAATATATTTATAAAGACAAAAAATTTTAAATGCTTTTAAAAATTTTAAAAGCATAAAGAAAGAAAAATAAAGTAGAACATTATTCTAATGGATCATAAAACTATGAATTAAATGAAAACAGATCTTACTAAGATTTTAAAAATCTATTGATCATTTTCTTTCTATTGTTTTACTATATTTGGAGCAACATAAAAACAAAAATGGACAGTGTGAATATTCTAAGCAACTCATTTTCTTTCCATAAAGTGATACTAAGCTACCTTTTTTCTTTCATCTTTATTCCAAGGTTCCTCTTACTTCTCATAAACGTGTATTGGTCTTAATATGATCCTGACATTTTTTTCCCTTCCAAATGTCTCTTGAATGAATTGCATGTGCCAAAGTAGCAAAATAAATGAGTAAAAAATACACAAAAGTTATCAATTTTTAACTTGATGAATTTATTGAACATTTTATTTATTAATAAACATTTTGTTGGCCCTGGTTTTAGTCCAAGAATTGCTGTTGCTATGCCTTAAATGAAACACAGTATTTATTTTTTCCAGACTGTTTGTTTTGGAGAAAACAAACAAGTATTGTTTGGCCTCCAGAGGTCTGAGTAACATTGCTTTGACTAGGAAGAAAATACTGGCATTATATAGTTTCTTTCATAGCTGTCTGCTGTGAAAAACAAAACATAACTAACTCACAGCTCCAGTGCAAGCCACGAGTGGTTTAGCGAGTGCTATGCAGATCCCTCCAGAGCCTGCAAATTCATTCCCAGTCCTTTCTAAGCTGCTGGGCCTCTCCCTGTTTTACTAATAAAAGTACTTTGCAAAGCCACATGATTAGGATGACAGACAACAGCATGGATCATATCCATATTTTGAACCAGACAGGGCAAAATGTTCACTCAAATCCTGTCCTGCAGTCAAACATAACCTGTTGATGGCAAAAGTTGAGACACCCCACTGCATTGCTCTCTCCTCCACAGCCAGGGCCACAGAGCAAAGTGCCATCAACTAGTGAAAAATAAAAGCTGCCCACAGAAACAACCAAGCGTCAGGTTCACTCAGCATCATCTGATAACCCCGTGGAACAGGTGATCAATATTCATCAGCATCACAGTTCCCCTGCTAGTGATGGTTAATGGGCTGATAATGCCATCCTCCTTGTAGCCAAATCCCATCAGGGACCAGACAGCTGGAGCTAAAGGAGAAAATTTATCAGATCTGGCAGGAGACAGTTTAGGAGGCTAAAATTAACCTTGGACCATTCACAGAAAGAACTAATTGTTTGTGACTGCTAGATTCCTGCCAGTGGCAAAGGTTTATTGCTGCACAGATCTTAACCTGATACTCGTTTTTCTGCAGCAGGAAAGAAAAACAAACTGAAGGAGAAAAAAAATCCCGGGGTTATTTTTAACTCCTCCCCCTCAAAGGAATATAAATTAGCGTAAAGAAAATTAAAGCTATAGTTAAAGCTTTATGCATTTGTACTAATAATGAGTCAAGTTACTTCAGGACTCCAGAACATATTGTGAATTCATGATCTTGACAGAGCCTTCAGTCAGAAAAAAAAAAAAAAAATGTCTGTCAGAAAACCCCAAGTCTGCCGAATTGCTCTTACTTTACTAACACCTCCAATAACATCATTTCCTCCCCTTCCCATGCCAGCAGTACACAAGCTGAAAGCTGGCTCTGACTGAAGAGTCATTAGCTCATGACTCATGAAAAGGGAAGCAAATAAACAAGAGGCTTAACCAAAGGTGGTGGCAAAATCTATGTCATGGTGTGAGGATGTGCAAGAGAGGGAAGATGTAATGCTTGGCAATATGCTCGAGTTATGGATATCTCGGCTTTCAGGCATATTTGTGTTCAGCATAACAGTACTACAGAGCAAACGCTAATACAAGACAGTGAACCTGGAAACATGGAAGAGGACTCCAGCTGGAAGAGCTGGAGAACAATTTTGCTTCAGAGAAGAAGAAAAATATTGGTGAGAATAGAAGATAAATTGACAAGTGAAAAGATGGAACATTTAGTCCAACAAAGAGAAAGGAATGGACAGACAAGTAGCCCTTGGCAGCAGCTACAAATAAAAATAAAACTAGTACCAGAAGAGGCTCATCTGTATGACCCTCATAAAGTGAGAATTCCAACACAGGAGCTGGTTCAGAAAATACGCAAAGCTGATAAATGGGCTTGAAACTAAGAGGATCTTGAAAATAGCAGAGAGGACCTTACTTGGTGTTCTTGGCATCAGGACAAACATATACGTTTAACTTACACTGAAGCGGATCAAGGTTTCTACACTTTCTAGGTGTCTAGGATGCACAAAGAGAAGGTTTAAGTTATATTTGCGGAATTCATTCTATCCCATTCTTAAGGGAGAAAAGTAAAAGCATAGCAAGAAGAATTAAAAACAAGCAGCAGGAATTGGTTATGATAAGAAGGATTTGACTTCCAGTTACAGGTACACAATCTGGTAAAAAGTTTTTTCTTGAAGAACTGAAATCATACAGGTGTCTGGGATACTAAGGCAAAACATGGATGACTTAAAAGCGAGAAATGGAAGAGTGGAGAGGTAAAGTGATCTGGTGACACTTCTGAATCACTGTAGTGTTAAAACCTAGCTGAACTAGGCTCAGGTGTATGATGATCTAGTAGAAGATTAAGCGATGTGAGATGGTCCAGAGGAAAGAATGTCAAAAAAAATATCCTGAGATAATTTGAGGAGTCAGTGATAAACCCTGAGGGTAAAATGTATACATGGATAGAGGATCTCTGTAATATGACTGAAGAGATCAATAAATACTGTAAATTATGCCCTTAATGAGAGATTTTAATTCCTAAATATAGATCACCTGAGGCTGAGAAATGTGAGAACTGCCAAAAGTCAAGCTCAGTTACACATCACAAAGATATTCATGAAAGTAGAAAAAGTTCTTCATCCATAAAGACCATGGAAGATGACGGAAATAAGTGTAATTTGTCTGAACCTAGGAGAACAGATAAGAATATTTTAAGAAAGCAAGTAAACTGTGAAGTGCATTTTCCTGTCTTGTCCAGGGAATATGTCTGATACCTGATTTCTTTCCTGCTTCTCCCACAATATCTTTGTTAGAGGGAAAAGAAACTGATGAGAAAGTCACCTAGCAACATATCTTTTGGGGCTAAGTTAAACCACTTCCAAGAATGGTATTGTGTGTCCATCAGAAGTCTGGGCAGGTATGCAACAAAGCATCTTTGCAAACAGGTGGCTAAGTTTATATATGAATGGCAGGGGCTGTGTAAAGCAGGTTGACTTCCATTCCTCCGGTGTTTCTCACATGTAATGCACATTTAAAAATAAGTGGAAGAGCAAAACTTAAGGATAGTGATTCTTGGGATAATTATGCATTTGAGTCTTTCTCTGCCAGCACAAACTTCTCAACTAAAAGTAATTTGATTGGAATAATTTCTCCTAAGGCCCCATCAGCACCAGCAAGATTGCCTGGCAGAGAAAGGTAACTCTACATTTATTTTCCTTGGCATTCCTCTAAGGATCAAATATTTTGGCCCTTTCTAGGGGCCAAATTTACTATTACTTCTTTCCAACCTAAAGCACAAAGATCATAGTAGAAATGTTGCAGTAATAAGAGTAATTCCCTGCTCAGAAAAAAAAATATATATTATAGTTATTATTTTTAATATTATTCAGTGATAATCAAAGAAACTTAAATAGTTATATTATGGAAACTCCTCAAGCTAACCCTTTAACAGTAGTGTACAAAACAGATAGATAACAAAAATAAGGTGCAGAAATAATTCTAATGTATTCATAAATTGGAAGGTGAGAGTGTAAATACTACTCTACATTCAGGACGCAGGTAAAAAACATATTCTTCATAGATAATAATAAACACTAGGAATTCTTTATCTAAACAGAAGACAGAGACCAAGCCATACAGAAAGGCCTCCTTCAGCATTGGCTTGGGATTGAGAATCACAGAAACAAAATGGTTGAAAAAAACCATAAAAGAACCTTGGTTCCTTGGCTATATTTTTTATGCTCATATACTTATAACAAACCAAAGAAAATAAACTTTTTGTAAATTCTGGTAAGTAGCAAGATATTTAGATGCTTTACACTTGGACGTGAAATGTCTATTTCTTCTAATAAATAATTTCCTTTCTTCCTTTCTCACTCTCTTTCTCTCCTTCTTTCGTTCTTTCTTTCCTTCTTTCCTTTCTTCTTTCCTTCTTTTCTTCTTTCCTTCTTTCTTGTGGGAATATGATGGGAATATAAAGAACTGTTTCATTTTTCAAGAATATTTTATACTTACAACTACAGATATGAGCATGACCATCTTTGTGTTGTTACTCAAATAAGGAGAAAAGATATATATATATATATATATTCATATTGACCTCATACAATTTTGTCAGTATAGTTATCAAACCAAAACAATGTGGGTATGTAAAATATTTAACACAGAACACTTTTAATAAAAACAAAAAATAGATCTATAATAGGTACATAACTGAGCATCCTAATTGCTGGACTATATGAGAGTATATGTTAAGGCTTTTTCATTCTCTTCTGCTGGAGCTTCTTTGTTTTTCATTAAGCATTTAATTGCAATGGGAATATGAACTGAAACACCAGTCTCTCACTTTGCAGGCAAATATTGTAACACGTTAGAAGACATTTCAGTTCTCTCCGTGGCCAAAAATATCTGCTATTTCTTCCTCCATTTCACCTCCAATTTTATCTAATTAGCATTGAAATTCTTTTGGATCTATTTTCTGAAATAAATAAATAAATGTCTTTCAAGATTTCATTTTTTGAATAATTAAACTGTTTGGAAAATCTGACTAGAGTTTTAAAATAGCTTAGAATCAAACAAAACAGTACTTTTATGTCAACTTTTAAATTACTTAATTCTGCTTGTGACAACTCACTTTTGCTACTTATATTATCTGAAGTGCTGCATCGAAAAATTTAACAGCTGTTCCTGAAGATGAACAGAACCAAAATAACCCTGAGTTCATTTTTGAAGTGCTCCTCCTACAAGTCTATATAGTTAAATAGTCAAAACAGACTATTTAGCTATATAAGTGTTGGAGGGGTGTGGGGGGGTGGGGAACCTGCAGAAGCAGTGAACAGATGGTTTTCAAAGTATGTAATACATGGTGAAATGATTTTCTTCATTTTTTCTGTCTGCTAATTTTTGCTGGTTATACTACACCTTTGCCAAACGACAAGACTAATAGCAAGCAACTTAAGACATTCCAAGGCCAAAGTGCTAAGAACAGGTTGCCTTCATTTTCTTTATCATTCATTATTCAAGTGGCTGCTTGTAATATTTAAATGGTTCAGTCAAGTCATAGCATTTACTGCAGAAACTCATTAGTGCTCATTATTCTGTGACCGCTCCCCTACCATGCAGGGCAAGGTACCAAGGAGGACTGGTTAAGTGACAGAAACAGCAAGAAATAGGAGCAAACTCTTTAATGCTCAAAGAAAAATGCTCCTTTCTTTCTATCAACATAGGTCTTCTGCTACTAGAAGCATCTAAGGCTCTTCCCAGGAGATAAATACTTGAATAATTTGGAAATTTTCTCTGTTTTTGGAGTCCACAGCTGGAAAAAAGAAAGATTTGGTCCGCAGTAGCAGTGTCTGGATGAGTGCTTCTATTGATATCTGTCCATCACAGAGTTCTATGATGTTCATTTTGTGGTATTTGTTCACATTTCCAGTCTTTCTGAGCTCTAAGACAAATAAAAAAAACAAGCAGAATGCCTTGGTGGCATTTGTTTTCCTTTTACTCAGTACACCACTTCTCCTGTGAGTGAATATAAAGTTACTGAGCAAGTATTGACAAGTCAGACTTCACTGCACCAGACAAATTTTTTATACGATTTTAAGCACTCACTGGACTTTTGGTTTTCTGCCTGACTCCCACTGCCTTCTGAGTACGCATGGACTGGCAGAGTGGGGGCTGTCTCAGGCATGCTGCTGATGGTTACAGCTAGGTACAGAGATAATCACAGTTACTGTATGGCACCTGGCACCGTTGCTTTAGCCTCTAATTACAGTTTGGCACTTAAACTTGCAAATATTGATTGGTGAAACGTTTTATGATAATCATGTGGAAATGTTTAGCTGCTCACTCCTTAATGATGTTACTGGAAACATTTTGTAGCTCATTTGGCCATCCTTTCATCTTGGCACTTAGAGGCTTCACCTTCATACAAACAAGCACATGTTCCACAGAGGACTTCACGCCCAAGTTGACAGCCGCCAGCCTTTTGTACAGGTGCCTACTGTTCTGCATGTTGATTGTTGGGTTTTTTTTTGTTTGTTTGTTTGTTTGTTTGTTTTCTGGCAAATGGAATAATTTAAGCATGTAAAAAGACAACTGTGTGCTTAAATGTGTAGGTGTAGACAACTGGGCTCATATGCAGGCATAAAAAAAAAAGAAAAAATAGAAGAAATGAGGGTTCTGAATACACAGAGGAGGAAATGATAATAAAATAAAAAAATAAAATGTAAATGTGTCATAATTTTGTAGTACTTCACTTTGACTTAGAATCACACATACCTTTCTTATTTATTTATTTATTTATTTATTTAAATCACCTGGGATAATTGTATACAAAAGCTTACATCGTACTGGAAAGATTAACATACTTCAGTACAAAGTCTCTGTTACCTCTAGAATAGTCTCATTCACGTTGACTTTGAATCCTTCCGAGGTGTTTGGAAGCTCACAACAACATATTGCAGAATTAACAATATTTCTTTGATATTTATACTCTGATAACCACAAGAGAGCACAATAATAAGAAAGAATCTATTGTGCTGGGAGCCCTAGCAACAGCCTCCAAATCTGAAAAAGGTTAATCCTCTGTTTCATCATATCCTGATGCCTTGCTGATAGTCCCCACTGAAAGCGTTCATGTACAGCCTTCTGCCATTTCAAAAAGACAAAGTGTATCTGGCTTTGGGGGTGAGGAATGTTTCCTTAATTGAAATGACAAAAATAAAAAATAAAGTAAAATTGGCTCAGGAAAAGTGAAAAGAATTCTACAGTGCTGAACTTTCATGTGTATATGTGAAATCGAATTGGCTAGAATAATGCAAAGAACAATAAATATACCCAGCTACTGAGGATAGCTGGAATTAAAGAAAGGTTTGAAGTTGTTCACATTAAATGATCTAAGCAAAGACTAGTGAACAGTGGATTTTAATGATATGTTAAAGAAGTAGGTGAACTCTCAGATAGACGCTTTGTTCCTGTACTTTTATAATATGTTCTCATTTTCCCTGCTCTATTTTATATTACCAATAAAAAGATGATTTGCTGTTGTTGTTGTGCATTAAGCTAATGAGTGTCAGGAAACCATTTCTTGTGCTGCATGTTATTCAAATGTGAAATATGAGTTTTCTTTGCAGTTTTGCTTTAGTATTAAGCACTTATAGAAGACTTCTTGAATGCTGAGATCCAGGATCACAGCTGTGTAATGACTGTAAAAACGTGAATTCACTGAAGCTATGGAAGCTGCACAGATTCCATTTTTCAGGCATCTAATCCACCCTCTCCTCTTAACTACGGAAAACAATTGTAGGGAAATTCAGGCTATCAATTTACAATGCTTGCTTTGAATGAAGCCTCTTCTCATTGGCTTGGGAGGGAAGGTAAACCTAACACTGGATATTTGCAGTAAAATGTTTGTTGACAGTGTATGCTTTAAATCAGTGAAGGCATTAATGCTTTGATCTGAAAAGTTTTAAGAACAATATGTAAGAGATGCTTGATATTATTGAGATATTATTGACTTTGCATCCTACCAACAGTGCAGAGAGGAGTCAGTAGTCAACATCCACCTTCCTAGCATGTGAGCTGCAAAACCTCATCCTCAGAGACCTCTGGCTTCTGCTCCAAATGGGATTTTTGCCAAGGGAGCCCAACAACCTAAGCTTTTTTGCATCCTCATCCTTCAGTTCACTGCTGAATGACAAAACAAGCAGCTCAAAGAATTCACCTTGCCAAACAAAGACACATACACATTTCCTTGCCATGGTGGAAAAGACAAGAAGTTTTCCCATCATCTGTGTCTGCACAAGTAGTAAACAACAGGCTCTGGCATCTGGTATGCCTGCCCAGACTTCGGTGGCCTGGAAACAAGCAGAGAAAAGGCAAAGCATGCCAACGTAGACTGCAGGTTCACACCTGCTCTAATAGTTTCACAACAATTTCAGCAACGAGTACTAGGGAAGATGCACAAATATATTTCTAAGGTGTTTTGATTGTTCTTTAAGCTTTAGAAATTGTAAACATCTCTCATTAAATGATCCATATGCAGTAAATATTTAGCATTGTGCAAACACAGATAGCTTCTTGTGTGTCCAGTGAAACTGCCTGTTGCCATTTAGATGAATATGCAGATACTTTTCTGTAGAGCATGAAGCAAAACTAAAAAGCTTGATGTTGTGTTTTAACCAGCAGACAGCTAACCACCACGCAGCTGTTCTCGCATTTCTGCACCACCCACAGTGGGATGGGGGAGAGAATTTGGGGAAAAAAAAGGTAACAACTTATGGGCTGAGATAAAAGACTGTTTAAGAGGACAGAAAACAAATGGAAAATGATGATGATAATGATGATGAAAGAATATACAATGCAAGTGATGCACAACACAATTGCTCACCACCCGCTGACCAACGCCCAGCCAGACCCCGAGCAGATAGTAGTCCCCCTGGTTAACTCCCCAAGTTTTATTGTTAAGCATGATGCCACATGGTATGGGATATCTCTTTGGCTAGTTTGGGCCAGCGGTCCTGGCTGTGTCTCTTCACAACTCCTGGTGGACCCCCATTCTCCAGCTGGCAGGGCAGCACAAGGAGGTGAAATGTCCTTGGCTTTGTTTTATACGTTGACCACCACTAATTAAAACATTGGTGTGTTACCAGTATTATTCTCATCCTAAATTCAAAACACAGAATCATACCAGCTACTAGGAAGAAAATTAAGTCTATCCCAGCTAAAACTAGGATACTTGATCATAATGGAGTCTTTTTTTTTTTTTTCATTTTTTGTATAAACAGTACCATTTGAACTCAGTGAACTAGAGCTGATCTTTCAAGCAAATCTGTTTCCTTAAGAAAAATAAAGTGCTGTGGAACTTGCAGTATATAGAATTATTTCCCTCATTCACTACAAATCAAAGTATACTTTCAAATTTGGAATTGAGACATACCATAATTGTAAGCATTGCAATCAGTTCCAAAGGGAACTAACAAGAGCAAAATAGACTTTGAAGATATCTTCATTAGAACTTTTCCTTTTACCAGAATTGGAAAAACCATCTGTTCAAGCGGCAAAAGAAAAAAAAAATAAAGCAAGAGAAAAAAAAATATTTTTTGACTTTTAACAGCGAAGACTTAATGTTTTGTTTCAGG
This sequence comes from Anser brachyrhynchus, assembly GCF_964034855.1. Taxonomy (NCBI): domain Eukaryota; kingdom Metazoa; phylum Chordata; class Aves; order Anseriformes; family Anatidae; genus Anser; species Anser brachyrhynchus. The sequence continues at coordinate 138,829,127 of NC_137694.1, forward strand.
TATCTAAAACTGAGTTCTCTCTCAGAAACATCTAAGATCCTGTACATGGTTTGATGCTAGACCCTTTCTAGACAAGACTAATGTCAGTGAAATCTTTTTTTTTTTTTTTCTTTTTTTTTTTTGGTGTGTGTGTCATTGTGTCACTGATATGCTGTGAAGAATACATGGGAATAATAATGTCTTTGACTTGACTTGTTATGTTGCACATCAATAGACTAATGCTGATGTGAATGTGACACACAATGAAGAAATCTTGCCTGGCCTTAGCTCAATTGTTTCTAGTCTAAATAAACACCTGAATTCCCCATTAATTTTATTGGATGTATCTGGAGTTATGCACCAGATCTGGGGTTGTCTTCCATGTCAGCTGATAATAGAAGGGTCCCAACTCGCAGTTTTGGAGGTGATGCCCAACTTTTCCAACAAGGGAGGGTAATGGGAACAAAAATGACCCTGAAACAATTGGCATGGAAGTATGAAAGGACAATCAGTAAACTAAGATGTAATATATTTTTTTTAAGATCTTCTAACCTCATTATGCTCATGGATTTTTCCAACATTTTTCCTAGGTACATCTCCCAACACATTGATTTTCTATACATCTTAGATAACAATTTCTTCTTCTTTTTTTTTTCTTTTTTTTTTTCTTTTTTTTTTTCTCTTCATTTAAATATAATTTATTTCTTTCTTGCTCGTGCCCTCCAGTACAGCCTCCTGGGCAGAATACCTATGGCAGAGCGTTATCGGTGCAAGTTTTATTTTTCCATACTGTACAAGGAACAAACAGTGAAACCTTTTGAGTTGTAGAGATACTTGAGCTAATTTTAATCTAGTTTGATACTGCCTGAGTAAATATCTCCTTTTGGGTCCTTATGGGTCCCATATTCTGCCCTTAGCCTCTTGTCAACTTAGCTTCACTATTGTCAGGACCCAAGCTGGCAAATTTTAAAAAGTCTCCATGAGCTGCAATTAATCACCTAAGTTCTGGCACAGACATAACCTTAAAAGTAAGAAGGCTGTCTGTATCTATTCAGTACTTAGTCTCTTTACAGACGAAGCTCAGTTTCTAGCTGCTGCACTTGTGATTTATGTGATGTGCCTGAGAACTGGAATGGGAGAAAGAAAATGAAATGCAATTTTCCATTATTAAACATATACCTACCATACTGCTTTCCTGTCAGTGGACAAGAAAGTCAGGTCTTGGTAAATAGCAAGTAGAATGGGAGCTTACCTAATCCATATAAGTGAAGCAATCAAACACTAAACTGATTTACTCTGTACACCGCAGTCTGAAATTAGGGTTGGTTTGTGTGCATATGAAGGGGTGACAGAGGCTGAAAACCTAAAGAAAGCAGGATGAGAGCTTTAGCCTGTTCATTGATAAAGTTCTTGTTCTGCATCTTCAGGTTTTCATTCATTGCTGTCCTTTGGCATATTGAAACATGCAAACTGTTGACTAAATTTTGAGGTTAAAGATTTTTATGTTGAATATTTAAATGTTATGTCTTTAGTAGATGAATAGACTAAAGATGCAACATTCAAATATTCCACTTAAAAATTAATACAGCCCTGGGGAGCCTTGTAAATAGTAATCAGATGGAGGTTACAGATCAAGGCTTCTTATACCATGAAATATAAAAAAAAAAGTTTTTTAAGTTCCACACACAAATAAAAATATATTTTAAAGTAAATATTTACAGCATATTTTATGTATCGTACCATTCACTTTCAGAAGAAATTTTTACCTATGTCTCTTCCAAATTTTTACAGGTTTTAGTAATCCAAAATCTACCATGTTGCCACACTGAAAAATCTTATGTGGTACAATTGATACCACATTCTTTCTCCTTCTAGGATTTCTAATCACTGTATACAATGTGATTTAGGTATGTGATTTTAGGTAATGTGATTCAGGTTTATACATGTATACTGGGTCTGGCTGGGTTGGAGTTAACTTTCTTCTTGGCAGCCTGTATGGGCCTGCATTTTGGAACTGTGACCAAAATAATGTTGATAACACACTATGCTTGGAAGGGGGCACAGCCAGGACAGCTGAATCCAGCTGACCAAAGGGATATCCCATGCCAAATAACATCATGCTCAACAATAAAAACAACGTGGGAGTGAGGGGAAGAGGTAGTTTTTGCAAAGCACTACTGCTCAGAGACTTGATGGTCATTTGTATGCTGCTAGAAGGCGATGAGTGGCTGTCTTTGCATCACTTTCTTTTCTTTTTCTCTTTTTGTATCTTATTAGACTATCCTTATCTCACCCTGTAAGTTCTTTTCACTTTTGTACTTCAGATCTTCTCCCCCATCCCTCTGGGGAGGTGTGAGTGAACAGCTGATGAGTGCTTAGTTGCTGGCCAGGGTCAACCTGCTACAACATGTCTGTTCCTTGCTTTGGAGAAGTAAAAAAATAGGACACAAAAGCCTAAATTTAAATCCAGCATTTTGACTGTTAACAGTATCCTGCTTGTTGTGGTATTATATGTCAGCATAATTGCCAAGAGTAAATAACAAGCACATTTAAAAATAAAGGGTTTCTAGTTTTCTTCTAAACCAAACTGGTAAAACTGTACAGTCATAGTGGAACACCAGATAAAAATAGTGAATTTTTATTACAGTTTTAAAAACAACAACCAGTACTACCTTATATTAATCGGTCATTTTATGAGAGCTTTCATTATATGAAGACTATGTGTACACATCAACTTTAACCACAGCTTCCATTTATATTCCATATAGTGTCACCAAAATAATGAACCCCACACACTCCAACCTACACCTTTGGTGCCTTTTACTCCCTTGGCAGTTTTCAGACTGGACATCTTCTCAGAGGGATCCCTTCCCTGAAATTGGACAAAGTTGACTATCATATGCCAATGAACCCAAGACCTTTTGCCAGAGGCAGAAAGCAAGGACAGCTGCAAGTCCTTTTTTGAGAGTACATCTCTTCACATTATTCCAGGCATTGGCAATGTTATTGCAGGCATGAAGAACAGTCAACAAATACACCAACAATAAATACACCAACAATAAATACACCAACCAATCTCCATATATCTTGCTGTTTTCTAGATTTTCTTCTTTCAGCTTAAACTTCTCCTCCCACAGCTTTCATGAGAAAAGGGCAAACCTCAGAACAGTCTGATAAATACTCGTGTATTTGTAGAGTCATTCTCATCTGAATGAGGACCCCCCAGTGCCTGGAGGTCTAAAAATATAAAAGTATATTTACCTCCCCACAGAGTTATACAACACCAAGAAAATTCACAGCACTAATAACGCAATCTAAATCAAAGACTTTTCACACTTTTTAAAATTTCTGAATTAGTTGATTTGAAATATGATGAAAAAATTGAGAATAATTATTTTTATTTTATCCAAACCAGTTGAGCATCCCTAATTTATAAAACAGTTGATGAAGCTGATGGGGAAAGGACAGCTGGGTTGATTATTTTGCTTCATTCATAATGCAGTTTTCTTCCCCTCCCGACACGTGAAACATCTCAGTGATTTTATGTTCTCCCTCCCTTACTCTAAAAGTACGAATGAAAATATCTTCCTCCTGGCTGAGCAGACAGTTAATTTTAAATTAAACATCTGTGTCCAGGCACAATGCACATATATCTCTGTTGCATAGCAAATGACTTGTAACTGGAATTACTATCGTTTGGGTTTTTGACCTCCAAACAGTTAATCAACATTTGTCTTAGCTGACTAGTGTGAGACCAGTACCTCTAGTGATAATGCAAAAGGGTTTGGCAGTTTGAGTCCTCTTCTCAGTACACAAAGGTGGCAATGCTGACCACTGTGTAAATGAGCTGGGAGCTTTGTTGGAGGTTACAGCAGAGGGGCAGCTTGGAAAATGTGGGGTAAATAAGTGTAGGCTTTACTTTCACAGTGGACAGAGTATTTAATTTCCTGGATCAGTAATTACAGACAAAGTTTTTAAAAATGAAGGCTAAAATGCTATTTAGTAACTCAAGCAGAATAGGACTTTGAGTATGGAATCCAAACCATGGTAATAAAAAAAAAAGCACACTAAAGCATGGTGGGATCCACTGTACAATGTGTAGGTATGTAACAGGGACTGAAATCTTGGGCTCAGGAGAATGCAGCCTCCTGAAGTGGTGCAGTTCTCTTGGAGTAGCAGAGAAAGAAGTACCTCTGAAGGTTTCATGCAGGCATCAAAGGACTGGAAGAGGCTGCATCACCAGACTGCATGCTGGGGACAAGTTAAGATATCTGAGTTGGACAGACAGGTTCCTAACCCATTTTTTTCTTCCTGCTACTCTGTAGTAATCATTCCTGCAATTATTTTCTCTAAGTTGCTCAAGAGGCCAGTGGATCAAGTATGTCATCCACCCTTCTTCATGCCATGCGCAAGTTAAGTTTACCTTTAATTCACCTGTGTTTAGTGTGGAGTTTTACAATGACTGGGCACTAAACAGTACTTAGCCATGCAGAACAGCAAATCACAAGAACAATGAATCACTGTTTATGTAAACCACACAATCTAGCTCTGTGCTAAGAATAATTCAATCTGCCTATAAAAAGGATTGTCCACAAATAGCTTCTGCCCTCTAAAATGTTTTTACCTGGCTAGAGTTCTCCAAGGACTGGTTCTTTCCTTTTGACTCTTGAAAGCTCAATGATGAGAGAAAGGTCAAAAGTACTAGTATTTTTCCAAATGATGAGAATGGCTTTGTTGTGCTTTGTGTGTTTGTTTGTTTGTTTTTAGTTGTTGTATGTATGTATGTTTTTAGTTATTCATTTACATCCTTTTTTCAAAGAATTCTCCAAAACACTCTATTTCTCTGAAAGGAGTTAGAGGAACATGTTAATGCATATGGTTACTCTATTACTTCATTTCTATGTTTTGAAGGTATCACTTTCATTCTGTTGCAAAAGAATGAATGGTACTTGCTTTTACTTTTAAAACCTGGTTTTTCATTAATTGTCATTAATTGTCATTAATAATTAATTTCATTAATTGCCCCTTCTTTCCTTCCTCTTCCTTAATGCTTAAATTGAATTTTCTGTGTTTCATTTTTTGCCCACTGCCTCTCGCTTTGTCACTGAGCACCGCTGAGAAGAGCCTGGTTCTGTCTTCATTTCTCCCCTCAAGGGGTATTTATATATCTGGATAAGGTTCCCCCGAGCCCTCTTGTCTCCAAGATGAAGAATCCCAGCTTTCTCAGCCTCTCCTTGTATCAAAGAAGCTCCAATCCCTTAACTATCTTTCTGGCCCTTCACTGGATTACCACCAGTATGTCCATGTTTCTCCTGTACTGGGAGGCCCGGCAGTGGGTCCAGCAGTACAGGGGTGTCTCACTAGGTCCAAGCAGAGCAGAAGAATCACCTCCCTCAACCTTCTGCCAATGTTCTGCCTAATGCATGCCCAGGAAGTTTTTGACCTTTGCTGCAAGGGTGCGTTGCTGGCTAATGGCCAACTTAACCACCAGGACCTTCAAGGACTTTTCTGTCAAGCTGCTTTCCACCTTGCCCTCCCCACCCCATTTGTGCCAGTACATGATTTTTTTCCTCTCCAGGTGGAGGGCTTGGCTTTTCAGTTTGTTGAACTTCACAAGATTTCAGTTGACCCATTTCTCAAGCCTCTCAAGGCTGGTGTCAACATGAACGCAGTTCTGTAGCTTGCTTTTCAGGTCACTTTAATATGTAAAGAAGCAAGTCCATGAACTCAGATTAAGAAAAATATATCTAACCATATCCATTACAAAGACCAAAACTAAATTCATGTTTGAATTAGAATGTCTCTTTTGGAGAAATATTCAAACATAATTATCATTCTCCAGTTATAAGGTAGAAGCAAACAAAAATCTTTCCTCCTAGGCTATAACTCTTGACATCTGTGTGCAAACTCCAATCTCATTTTTTGCTAAGAAAGTATCTAGCTTTGACTTACAGTTAGCTGAATTTCAGCTTTTAGAATGAAGAACTGTGTATTCTCAGACTGGAATTCCCCATACAGAAATTCTAGTCTATGGTCAATTTTATTTCTCTTTAAGTCTCGTAAAAATTTGGTGAGTTCCCTGTAGATATCATAATAAGGTGCACTTCTTTAGTCATTTCATGATTCTCAGGTGTCTCTGAGTTGTCTTCACACTCTCTCTTGAGCTATTGAAAACAGAGCATAATACCATATCCTGACAGTAGTTCCACTGGTACTAAAATGTAGCAGTAAGGTAGGTAGGATTTGATTGCCTAAGTGTAGGTGTCTAAGTGAAAATGTAGGTGTAGGTGAAAATTTAGATGCACTAGTGTATCTTTGCCTAGTTTCCAGCTACCACTCCTGAAGGGTCTTCATCCCTTATAGGTCCTTTGCAATATCCACAGACCTGCTTCAATGTTTTGGGTATTGAACAGCATTTCATATGGCACCACACACCCGTTCAGGCAGCTGAGTTTTACCCACACTGTCCCTACATACAGTTCATCAGTTAACATATCCATCCACTCTGTCATGTTAATCTCTTGATCATAATATTGCATAAGAAATTATATTAATCTAAATATATATATATATTTTTCCCTCCAGAATCATTTCTTCCTAGGCTAGCAGCTGTTATCCTGTTTGTCCTGCTGTCTTTTGTCTTTTTCCTTTTTTTGGCTTTGGTTGTGCACTTCAGTTGGTGCTGAAATTTCCAGTTTACCAAGCAAATTAGAATACCTCCAAACCATATTCTCATTATGGTTCCAATTCTCTCAGTCTTTGAATATCAAAGCTGTATAATAATACAAGAGAATTGTTTTTATGTTGTCTTCCAAGAGCTAGAAAAATCTCATTAAAAAAAAAAAAAAGGTCCCTTGAAAGTGATTTACCCTTTATGATTATAGGTAGAAATATACCAATCAACCTTCTAATGAAAGACATGTTTCTTTCATATCATTCAGTCTCCTAAATGATTTACTGCAGTATATCATTTCAGATGCCTCATAGAAATCTAAATATATCAACACCTTGTGTAATCTCAGTCTATTTTATTTTCTGTTCTGTAGTTAGAAGAATTATAGAGCTCCCTGTTTACTGTACATTTTGTCCTTTGGCTTTGATTTTGTATGTACTTAAAGAAAGGTACATCAACATTAAGATCGTCAGACTGATGCAGTCATACAAATGCAAGAGATTTATTTAAATGAAAGGAAAAGTGGATTTTATCCTTGCTGATGCTAATGGACCAGTACATCTTCATGAATCATAAAAGAACAAAGTGTCCTTGTCTATATAAACATTTAGCTAAAGTCTAGGATGGCACCCTGAGGGTAGCTTGAGGACAAGGAGAAAATGGTGACTGAAGGAGAATGAGCAACCAAAGACAGTTCTAGCTGCAGATCCAATTGTTTACTGTCTCAGAGCAGGAAGTGTTAGGACATTTCAGAAACTGTATGAAACTCCACAAAAGATAACTGTGTTTGAGACCAAGCTTCTCCTAGTTTCTGCTAAGAGAAGGTGAGGAAGGAGTATCTGTTTCTGCTAAGCAGGGATGAGTTCTGATTCCTGCAGGCTCAGTAGAAGGCACAGAATATTTCTGGACTGAGAGACTATTTGCCTGCCTGCTCCTGGTGTGCTCTCTGCAGAATGGTGGGGACACAGCAGTGGAAGGGAATTTGGGCATATTGCCAAGTGGGACTTTGTGCTCCACTCATGTGGGAGATGGTTTATCACTATCTTATTGAAATCTCTCCCAGCTATTTCATTTCTACAAAATATTTAACATTAAATTCTTATATTCATTTAAATATTGCTAGGTCGTCATCAATACTCCTCAAAGGTGTCATTCCCTTGCAGGTTAGTGCAGGAATTCCTGAACCGCAAGAAAACAAACAAGCCAAAACCCAAACAGACAAAACAACAACAACAACAACAACAACAACAAATGTTAAACCACAAACCATTATAAGCAGAAGCAATATTTGTTTTATATACAACCAGAATACTCATTGCAGGTCTCATTTTCAGAAATGTAAGGTGCTATATCTTTGTCTAAATAAAAAAGACTATATAGATGCACCAAAGCAGGCATCTAAAACTGAAGAGTAACCAAGATTATTGTGCTGGAGCTATAAGCACATTTATGTGATAATTATTTTTATCCTAAATTTTATGTTTAAAATTTGATGGTAAAATAAAATTTAAAGGTAATTTTACATACAAATATATACCCATTCTTGTCCACATATCCATTCAAACGTATCTGTTTCCACATAGCTAATATGGAACATTTTATTGCATTTCTTCCATTTATTTAAGTTATTCAGAAACTAAACAATACTGTTATATTACCCTGTTTTCTGGGTACACTATCGTCTGGCAGGAGCAGGGAAAGGATCTCTTACAGGATCCCATAAGACAACATAAGCTACAATTCTGCTAGGTGAGGGAAGCATGAAGAGGACAGATCCTACAACAGCATCCAGCTGTGTTTTTCCCCCTCATTGTTAAAATTGTGGTGGTTCTTATTGTCAATCTATTACTTTTAAAATGTTTCCAGAATAACTTATTCAGCTAAGTAGGTGTTTTTCTTTAGTCCTACTGTACAATCAGCCTGCATGAGTAACTGTCTAAGAATGTTTACAGGACATTTAATCAGCAGGAGATACTTACATTTACGAAGGTAATAGGAAATCCCCTGTGGCTTTGTACCTAATTTAGTCATCTTTAAAGCTTAGCATATTTACTGTTGCAGCTGGGGACTGGTACTGTCAAAAGATACTCAGCATAGAAAGAAAATCCAGCACCTCATCTGTCTAAAGTGATTCTCCAGGTTTCAGAAAGGTCTAACTATTCTGCTAGATCAGGGAATTAGGGTCCTTGTGCTCTGAATATTTTAAATATAAATTCATCCATGAAGAAAAAAAGATTCCAGAGATCTTGAAGAAGATTTTTCTTTATGGATGGGGAGTAATGAAAAAAGTGGGCTTTTATACCTAAGTATTCAAAAGGAAACCTACATTCTCAATACACCAGAAAATAATTTTCCCCTGAAGTTAAGAAACAAGCATCACATTTGAAAAAAAAATATATTTAAAAGCTCCCTTTGCTATATTTTCCAAATCAGAGCTGTCACAGTCAGTTGCCACCCATCAGTACCATGTACTCTCACTCTTCTATCTCATGTGCTGAAATTCTTCTTATTCCATCTTTATAGAGGTGAGCAATGTACTTGAAAACATTAATCAATTTGAAAAATTTGAAAAATTTGAAAAAATTTATATTCTCTGGGACTTACCAAAATATTTTGCCTATTTACTTTCTTATAACTCATGCTGGAATTAGTTCTTTTTGGGGAAAATGAGAGTTAAAGTGTTCTCAAATGTTGATTAAAATGTGAGATATCCTATCACGGTTTGTGAGGAATTAATAAAGATGCTGCAGCAATATGTAGTGCCACAAGAACTTATGCAATTCAGCAAAGCACAGTCTGAATTGTATCGTTCCTGACATTTAAACAGATTTTGTATTATTGTTCTTTTAATTTTTGCACTACTAAGCCCAGATGTTTTATACTGAACATTTCCCTGGATGCTCTGGGGCAGCAAGGTAGCTTTCATTGCTGATTTTGCTTGCAGGCACATTCCATCTCTGATGGTACACCACATTTTGTATGACAGAATGAAGAAGAGACCAGATTGTCTGGCAAAACTAGGAAATGGAGAAAATTTGGATTGTAGTACCTATTTTATCAACATTAAAAAAAAAAAAAAAACAAGCCACCACCACCAAACAAACAAACAAACAAAACAAACAAACAAAAACCAGCAAAGTACCTAAGTACATGCTCCAGGACTGCTGCTGTCAGAGAACTTTGACTTCTGAGAAACTTAATGGTAAGTATTCCCTTAAGTTTGTGCTGGACAAAACTACCTGTGCCTATCAGTAATGGCAAAGGAGGAAAGGAAAGAGCAGGTGAAGAAACAACATAGTGAAGCTGTTCATGAATTAAAACTCAAATTGCAGGATTATTTAAGTTTTAAAAGGCCATGTAATATTTTCCATACATATCTGAGAAAAGAAATATTCATGACTAAGAATTACAAAACGGATGACCAGGAAAAATAAAAGATGATTTTCATTACACAGGGATATGGGGTTCAGCTCCTGAATGTATCTTAACCTAATTTCATCACACACACAGACATGCAAAAGCAGAAGCTCTGAAAAGTCAGCCAACAAAGCCACTGATCAGAAAACCAGCTCCGACATATGGCATCTCCATTTCCAGAAAGGACTAGAAAGCTATCCATTGTAAATTAACTCCCTCACAGATGTCTCAAAAGGAACAGCTTTAATGATCATGATGGTTAAAAATAATTAATCCTTTTTACAAGCTCCTGGCTTCTGGATCTAAGCCTCCTTTCACATGCCTTGGCCCTGAGGCTGGCTTCTAACCAAGGTCTGGCCAAAATTCATAGCATCTTAACAGCTGGTCTGCATGATGCCATTGCAGAGGGCAGAACTGTTTCACATAACTTTATACATCTGCAATGTGCAGAACATTCACATAGATTAGTTAAATTCTACTTGCCCCAAGACTTCAATGGCTCATCCACCCCACGCAGGTTGCCATGCTGTATGTTACATTTTGTGGTCCTACTGCTGTGCTACAGGCATCTGCATCACAAGGGCTGCTACGGTGGGCACGAGCTGATGTTCCCCTCCATGTGCCTGGTCCCTGAGCAGCACTGGCAGCACCATGCTGCCCTGGTTATCCAGCCCCTGCTGCAGCCTGGGCAAGAGATGCTCAAGCCTGTCTGCAACCCCCTCTGTACGCCTGGCTCTAGAAAGGCTGCCGTGAGCTGAGCCATGGCAGCAGCTGCAGCAGAGTCAAGGTTGCTTCTTACTTACACAGGGGAAGCAATTAGGGATGAGGTTGTTAGTTCTCCTTTAAAGATGTGAATGGTGTTTCTTACAAAGCATATACAATCCTACTTACTTGGATGCACAGGAAGAGTGCAGCAGAGCGTAGACAAGAAACACTAAAAGTCACCCTCCAGCCGGCTTTTCATTATGTAATGCTGCAGTGCTTGTGCAGTAAGGGTGGCTGAGTGATCTTAGAGGCAAAAATCAGCTGTGAAGAACAAAACACCAGCACAATCTTCTGAGGGTTGGCTTTCAGTCCTCCCTCTGTCCGTATTTCTTCTCTTATAAATAACCTATGATTATTCAGTGTTTGACAGGGCTTATTGCTAGAGGTGAACATAAGGCCACAGAGGCAGGGAAGGAGTTAACTGCTGTGCTGCTACTGCGCTTGGCTGCGGGTTTCCTAGCCCAGGGTTTTCTTGCATAGATTTAACTGATGTGATAAGACACACCTGTCAAACCTTTGAAAGGTGACTGGTGGCTTTGTGTACCTCTCTGGAAAGGCAGCAATTTAGAGTGATGAGCTCTGAGAAAAGGAGTTCTTTCAAGGTCTCCAACTGTGCATGCAAAAGGAGTGAGGTACCCCCTTTGAATCACTTTGAAAATAAACATAAATAATATTAGAGCTGTGATTTAATCAGTGAATGGCTGATTTCTAGGCACTGTGTAGGTTTGCTTACCTCTGAACTGCTGTTTTCCTCTTTCCAGGATGTTCTTCTGTAAAATGAGCGTTCTCTGACTTACTTACCTCTGCTTGTACTATGTTATCCTGCCTGAGTGCACAGAGAACCACGCTGTGTAAACTCCCAGGGTATAAAATAGCACCAGAAATGAGACTCCAGTGAGTGCAAATATTTTACAGATAGTGGCTGTAGCTATGGCTGAAACCAAGTGAAATTGTTGTCCTGCCTGGAATTATGAAGGTTGGGAGAGTTGACTTTTCCTAGGGTTAATATAGGGGTGAAGGACAAGATCTGGATGTGATCCTAAAGCAGATAAAAACATTTGTATTAAAATAGCACTATTATTAAAAGTATATCAGTTTGCAAAGAAGGGAGCACTGCATGCAGTGTTTTACCTTACGTTAGTATCTGCTTGCCATTAGATATGATTTATGTCTTCTCTGGGACAAAAGAATAAAAGTTGACATGTTGACCAGAGTGCCTTCCTACTCATCTAGAGGTGCCCACCAAGAGACAGACAACCTATGGTGCTATCTCAGAGATAACAATGGCACTCAACAACTGGACAGAAGCTTTATAACAACTGGACAGAAGCTTTTTAACAACTGGCAGCCAAGAGAGCAGAGAATATGTAAGCGGTGTGACTGGAGTTTCAAACTAAAGACTGAGGTCTCCAGATGCTCTACCAGAGGAACGATTGTTTAGTGCAGGGAGTGACTGAATCCTGGGGGTTTAGAGCCAGCCAAGTGAGTAATGCTGCAAGCATGGATGTGTGTACATTTTTTTTTTCCCCTCACTTAAAGGCGAAGGGACACTTAGAAATGAATACTTTGTTTTTAAAGGTTTTTGCCGACCTGGCTTGTGTCCTGGCTATACAAGATTTCAGGCTGCTCTGCAGCTGGTGAAGGAGTTGCTGTGAGACCTAAAGGAGCACACAGAAGAATCCTTGTTTAGGAGGAGTCTGGGTTGAACGACAAACAGGCATGCCCTGGGAAATATCGAGAGGTGACGGTGCTCCACAGACATGGTGACAAGCTGAAACGTTTTGTTTCCACTTCTCAAAATGAAGTGTCTTTTAACAGTCCCCAGATGACTGTAAAAGTTACAGGAAGTTTCTAGAAGCTTTATTTCTATTCTGGAGTGGAAAAAAAAAAAAACAACAAAACTTTGAATTAATGGGAACGAACCTATTTCACCCCATCCTTCATCACTGAAGTATCGTTCTGCATGGGCACCTTGGGTGACCATCTTTCACTTTCCTGAAGAGAGGCTCGTAATACAGGCCCTGAGGAGGCTTGCAAACCAGGAAAGATACGATCTGTTAATCACTGTTGCCTAGTTCCATTCTTGTGCCATGTTAGATCCAAACAGTGAGTTGTCAGAAGGGTAAGAATCAATTTTAAGCACTAAAATACATCAAACTCTGTAGTCCCCTAAATTGTTCCAATACAGATGAACTTTTTTTTTTTTTTCTTTTAAAGCAGCTGTCAAGTGCTCCTCAAGGAAGATAAATCTAGCTTTCTGTGTGTTCTGATCAGTACATCTGCAAGACTAGTATCTGCTGTTACATTTTTGTACTTGAATGGTATTTTTCAGTCAGGTCACAGGATTATTTTTAAATAGAAAATGATAGTTCAAATTACATGACAACCGAAGGAAATATAATATATGTAAAAATTGACACTTTTTCATATTTTGTTTATATTTTGAAAAGTGAGAAGGGGGAAGAAATCTTATGTTCGTATTACAAACTTCTTACCTACATGTTATGGCAGGCATGCCCTCCCCCAGGTTTTCACATAGCTTTTAATATTTTTTTTGTTAAGAAAATCTTTACCAAGTATGACCATTTAGGAGCCGTCTGGAACAAATTGCAACTGCAGTAAAAAGAAATCTGAAAATAGATGTTTTCTGAGTAAAACTACTCAGGGTACAGGAAAGAGGGAAAGACACAAAGTCACAGTTGTGCTCTGCCATTTGAGACCACATCCAGCTCGGACTGTTTGCAACGTGCATGGCTGAACACAGAAACAAGAGGAATTGCACATCAACCTTACTGAGCAAACGTCAGGCTCCAAGTCAAAGTTAGTTTCTAGGCTCCCTCTACAGTCAATGGAGAAAAATAGTTACCTCTGGAGGGCAGGTTCCTCTGCTTTTCTTGGTCATGTACTTCACAGGTTTCCAGATGACAGGATATGAATTTGTGAACAATGAAGTGAATGGTCCGTGTATTTGAGTACTTAATAAATGTAGGAGCATGAAAATGACCGTCCTTGCTTATGCTTTTTCCACTTAGCAATTATTCATATTTATTGAATAGAAAAAAATATATATATATATGTATATAGGTATCTGTGAAAATGTCTATTTCCTATGATAAAATGAGACCTTTGGCTGGTTTCAGCAACATATGTTTTTTAAGTAGGGAAACCTTTTCCTTTTTTTTCCCTTACGTATTAATTCTAAGGTCTAATAAAGGTTCATATATAGCTTTTGAATTACTTCATTTTAAAAACATTGCATGAAACTAAGTTCCTGGTCATTTCTGACATCAACAGGTCTATCATTTGAGAATTTGTCCTCATCAATTGTCACTGGTATGGGACAACTTGCATCCTTTATGGTGCTATATTCTCCACTGTGGTAACTGTCATATATCAAGATTATATCAGGCTTCTGTAAATTTTATTTATCATAACCCTCTGTAGATTTATCAAGTCTGATTTAGTCACTTTCAATCTAGGCTGTGACCTTAGATCTGTTGAATGATGAGTTTTTTTGTTTGTTTCTTTGTTTTTGTTTAAAGGGACACCATTAAAATCATTCTTTCAACTTGTTAAGGAGTACGTTGTAGAAGGAGATCTTCAAGGAGATCTATATTATACAATAGACAAGAACATGTTGTTCCAGTGACAAATACAAAAGACGAACGATAGGATACCCTTTGTGATAAAGACTCTGCATGAATTTAAATAAGAACTAAAAAAAGAGAAGGGTCAGACAAAAGGCAATGAGATAAATTTTCTCATGTCAAAATGTGCAAAATTGATTCTCCTTTGGACATATAAGCTAATAGGGATATTGCAAACGTTAGTTACGGCAGAAAGAGGGAGGGAGAGAGGCTCTTCCACATAGTGTTAAAGCCAAGGTGCAAACAGCTGTAAGTAAATCTTGAGGTATATTAAGTGTTCAAGGTGCTCAGCTCTAACAGCAGACCGATAAACGCTAACATAAAATGGGCCATATTAACAGTGATGGACAGTCTCAAAATCCATATTAATCATGTGTATTTGCTTAGTAACAGTTACAGTGCAGCAGATTTTTTTGTCTGATAACTCAGCACAGAACTAGTACTCTCATAGTACACTTTTCTTAGCACTACATGCTGAACAGAATTTGATAAGTAATTGTGAAACAGAGCCTCATTTTCAGAGTGCACTGACTAATGCTCCATTGCATTGTCCCACCACAACTACTGTGATTTGATTAAAAATATCATGCTACAGTGACTTTTGAAAACCTGCAGGTTTAAGCCACTCTGGTTTGTTCCATATGCTTGTTCTTAAATTAAATGAACAATAAAACCCCTCCATTATCAGGCTGGAAGTACTGATATATTTCTGTACTCAGCTTTGAAAAGGCAATTTTTCTTAGCGTTATGAACACTGGATCTCCACTTTATTGTTGGTGCCAAAATTTCTGACAGAGCAAAGACAGGAGTTGAGCTCATACATCAAGAACACTGCGGTTTATTGGTAGATCCTCCAACTGTACAATATCCAAGAAAGCAGTAAGTCCTTTTCTTCTCCTGTTTAAGTTTTTGCTTGTTTGTTTGTTTTTACCTTGGAATAGATATAAATGCCAAAAGGCTGAATTTTTCAAATATGAAGAGTAAAAGTAGAGTAAAAATTAGAGAGAGAACTTTGCTTGAAATTCTACATAAAATAGGAATTAATGTTCTTACAAATAATTTTAAGTTCACTGTGAAATCCTTACGGAAAAATGCATTGTATTAATCAGTAAGGACAAAGGGTTAAATGACACAGTAGCATAAAAATGTTGGAGGATCATTTAGGAATATGGAAAACACACTGATTTGTAAATGTCTGCATGAAAACTCTGTGATGCCTGGTAGAAAGGGGTTTTTGATTTTTAGTCATTACCATCAGCAGCCATCCTCAGCTTTTACAGTGCTATGCACACAAGTTCTAAAGGACTGATAAAATGGGTGGCAATTTCTACAGCTTCCGTACACATCCAGACAAACAGGCTTGCTCTTCTCTTTCCCATGCGCAATCCCACAAGGTTGTTCCACCCTGGAATTGCAGAAAAATCTGTTGGGGGACTACAATGGACTCTGAATAAAAACCAAGCGAATCTCCACAGCCATCTAGGATGAGCTCAGAACCCAATTATTGGGTTCCCATTATTTTCCAAGCCCATTATAAGCCCATTATTTTCCAAGAAGATGACTGGTGTCAGTGCTGTTTGTAACAGCTCTTTTAGGGACATGTAGAGGTGTAACACAACACAGATGATCTTTGTATAGTTATAAACCTTAAACCAGTAGCATGTTTAAGCTTATAACAGAAATGCTACAAAGGGATCACCAGAAGAATAGATAATACATAACTGTCTCATTCCTTAAAGCTAATAGGCGTGCTTTAGATTCTTTGTTCTGTTGCTGGGAGTTTTGTCCATTCTCTTTCCCCCTTTCCTTTCACACTGTAAAGGTGAGAAAGTCTTCTGTCCCCAAGGCGGCCCTCTCCACTCCATCAAGATGTCTTTACTCAGCCAGTTGAATAAATAATGCTGTCTCCTGCCTGGCTGTGATGAATATCACAGTGCTTGCAACCAGAGTGCAAATTGTATATTTACTGAAGACAGTGCAGTTTTCTAACAAAATTCAGTACGCATAAGCTTTACTTGTGTAGATTTCGCTAGATCATTTCACCTACTCTCTGTCTCCTTGGTCAAATGGAGAAGAGTCTGGTGAAAGCTATTCTGAAATAGCTCCTCTGAAGGACCAATACATTGATTGTCCTCTGAACCCCAACACCCACTTCCCATCAATCAGCTGGCATGGCTCAGGTGGATAATGGGCCCACTAATTTGCCTGTGCCCCAGGTTAAGCAGGTTAACATCGCCATGCAGGACCAGCACTTTCATGGGATCAGCATGCTCCCTCAGGTCAGAGTTACTCAGTCTGGAGATGGCAGTGAACAGAGCTCATGCGGCTCACCCATGGCTACTCAGGTTGTGCCAGCACCACTGTTTATGGAGCTGGGATGTGAGACCATGTCAGTGAACTGGTCTACATGTATGTACTTCTAGTCAACCCACGTGCTATTGAGTTGGTCCCCAGAGAGTCCCCAGAAAGAAGTGAGGTGAGTACAGCTCAGTGGCTGCCCAGAGAAGAGCTGAACAGGTAACTGTGAAAGGAATGAGGGTAAGAGTTTGTTGAATTAGTCATGATGATGAGGCATACCAAGAAACCATGTCTGCATGGTGAGCAGGCTGACCTTGGTGGCAGCTTTCCTGGATACTGCACCTTCGGCTCTACCTCAGGAAAGGTTATTTTGCTATTTGCAAATGCCCATTGCCGTACTGCCCGTGGTCTTATGGAAACACCTAATTTGCATGTGTGCAGACTTCAGCTGAATGCAAATATATGCGGATAACTTTCCAAATTCCATTCCTACCATCAGTCACTCTGGAATGTTGTTAGCTTTCTAAAAATGTATTTCATTTAGATTGTCTACCTGCTTTTAACATAACTATTTTCAATATAAATCTGTGGTAAGGTCACCAGGTGCCCCAGTTTCATGAGCATCCTGTTTTCACAATGATAGTCACAGAGATGGTAAGGTGCCCTACTTTTAAAAACCTTTAGAGAGCCTTCTGCTGCCTTGGGTTCATACTTATTAAACCCTTGTGAAAGAGAAACAGACAATTGTCACAGGAAGGAGGGGGATTTTAAAGTGACAGCAAAAATAAAATACTAATTTTTGTTTCCTGTTGAAAGTGCATTAAACTCTCCCTGATCATTTACTGTTACTTTTTTTTTTTTTTTTTTCCATGCTAGGTAGCTCATATTTATAAACATTTCAACTGGAATTCAGATTTAAATGGACTGTAATTTTATTCACTGTCAAGGTGTGTAGTTACAGAAGTAAAGAAAGTTATCAGATTTTATTCCACCTGATTTATTTATTCTTCCTAATACCACCGTAAAATTGAAACCAGCTCACCAATCAAACGCAAATTTGTTCTGCATCCAAAAATCCTCTGGTAATATTTTCTTTTTCAGATTAGTAGTTAATTTATATCACACTTTTGTGCTAAGCTAAAGTATTGCTTGTTCTTCCCTAATTTTATATAAAATGAGACTGAATCAGAAGTAGCTAAGTGATTGCTGCTTAGGCAAATTATTGAGGAGGTCAGCCTTCATTTTCCTTAGCTAGCCCTGAGCCTGACTGCCAAAAGTCCTACCTCCAGGTGTGGGCTTCAGTATACCTTCCTGCCCAGAACCCATGCAGGCATGCTGAGGCAGTTGTGCTTCTCTGCAGCAATGAAGATAGAGCTTCTCTGACCTTTTTTTCAGTAAAAGATGCTTGACTGTGAAAAAAAGGAAAAAACTTCTGACAGAAGTCCAACTATTTCAGAGTACAACTCCTTTTCAGACCTTATGAAATCAAATCTGTCTGTTATAAAAAACTGAACCGAGAGTAATAATAATAATAATAAATAATAATAATAGAAGCCCTCCCCCCCCCCCCCCCATGCATCTCTAGGGGTGATGCAAAGCACATGCTTCTGCTTTGAGGGTGTTACTAACATCCCTCTCTAAATTATTAGAAGTCCTAGTGCCAGTTCCAATTAATTTAAAGTGCTTAGCAACTGATGCTATAGGAAAGTTTTAGGCAGATACACAGAGAGCTATCAGGCTCTTTTCTCACATTGTTCTCTTAACATATGTCTACGCCTTTCATATGAATTCTGGAAAGAGACTGGCCGCATGAACATATGCTGATGGCTAGTAATACTTGTAGAAGATGCTGCACCCTCATTAAAACCCTTCCTCTTAACTGTCTACATAGTTACAAGTCATCATATGTTTCTGCAAGCTCATAAAAATTCAAACCGAATGGATGTCAAGAAGAAAACAAGAATTAAGAATACAAAGAGCTGAAAAATGTTTACTAGTTTTGGAAAGAGCAACAAACTCTACTTACGGTCATATTTAAATACTTCCTTAGGTGGGTAACATGCTTCTGTTCAAATGTCTTCATCAGAGCTATGAAGCAAAACATTTGAGCCAAGTAAGG
Source organism: Anser brachyrhynchus (assembly GCF_964034855.1). Taxonomy (NCBI): domain Eukaryota; kingdom Metazoa; phylum Chordata; class Aves; order Anseriformes; family Anatidae; genus Anser; species Anser brachyrhynchus. Next base: position 138,848,025 of record NC_137694.1, read on the forward strand.
AAAGTAACATCTGGCATTCAAAAACTCAGGTATCCTTGAAATTATATACAACAACATACCTCTTGCACTCTTTCCCTCTTTGCCCTTTTCTTTGCATTTGTTTAATACTTTCCCTGACAATCAAGTACAATAATTATTAGTTTTCTGGATACCTCATCAAATTCTCTAAATCAGGCCTCTCAAAATGGTGTGCTTTCACTGACCTCACTTATACTGATGTAACAGAGCTAAATTTCATCCCCTTCTACCAAAGTTGTGCTTTTGTGTTACTCTTGTTCAATTCTAAGTCCAACACAGAAAGTAAAATTGACTGAACTATGCCATTCTTTTTTATTTTACTTTAAAATAGACTGATGATTATGGGGGTCTCTCTTTAAAATTCATTATATAATACAAATCCATGTTTAAATAAAACTACGTTGCTGTAGTATGTTTCTTTTGTGTATCTTATTTCTTAATTTCAGGTCTTGACTGGTCCCACATGTCTCTTCTTCAGGGCCAAGCACTTTGAATACTTTTTGAGGGGAATTTGATTAGAGCCTCACATTGGAAAAAAGTAATGATACTTGTGCACATCCAGGAGTCCTGCAAGCAGAGTGTAAGGTCTATAAACGTGTTTCTTTAGATGAAAAAGACAAAAAATGGATCACTCAGTGCCTCTTGCTCTAAAAGAGAACAATGGCATTCTGCTAGTATCCATTATAGTGCTCTCAGCACAGGCTGTTTCATTAAAACCTTTCATCCTCCTAAATGGGGTGTGGAAACTGAACCTCAGAGATAAAAAACCCACAATAACTGCACACAATTTAGCTCCTAAATGGAGCCTAAGATGATTAAAATAATAAGCATCACACTGTGCTCACAACACTTCAATGAGTGTAACTAGGGTATAAAACATTAAACATGTCTCCAATGCAAAACATTTCACATTAGAACTGCAGCAGCAAGTCTAGGAGAGCATTACACTGTGGGCTAGGCTGCTCTCAGTCCAAGTGTGCTGGTAAAGATGGGGCAGATTTACTGACATGGCCAAGGACTGGCCAAAAATAGGGTCCAAGCCTTTCTCCATTGAAACCTGTCTGAAGAAAAGCTGATCCTCTCATTGGAAAGCTGCCAGTGATATCCATGATGCTTAGAACAAGTCCTACACCCAAAATTTTTGAGGATGTCACTCAGTAAGTCCTCGCTTAAATACGGAGATGGCCACAGCCGCAGGCTGCTCTGGGGCAACTGCTGTCCCTTGGGCTGCAGGGACAGTGGTCTTGTGACTCCAGGTCAGCAGGCAGCAATAGCCAGAAAGTAAGCCTAATGTTAGGAAATATTAGGAAAAACAACAAATTCATAATGGTACTGGGTAAATCTACGGGGTGATTGCATCCTGAACACTTCATAGAGACCTTACTTGTCCATCTCAGAGGAGGTAAAGTAGATGAAGACCTCACTAAGGCAAAGGGAATGGCCAAAGGAAGGGAGCGATTTTAAATGAGGAATGACTAAATGGACTAAGGACTCCCTGAGAAAAGAGGTAATTGAGAGGGACATGACACAGATAATATGCTGACTGATCTGAGCTTCAACTGGGAATGAATTGTCACTGTTTGTTTCAGTGGAAGATCCAAGGGATATCTAATGAGACTAGCAAGTGGCAGCTTTAAACAAACAGGAGGCAACTGTTGTTTAGACATTGCATGTGTAACCCATGAATCTTACAACTGATGCTGTCAATTTATAAATTTGCATGAAGTCAAGAAGCAGTTAGACCAATTAAGGGGGAAAAATGCATTAGTGACTACCAAACACAATGTCCTTTCTCAGGAAGTCTCTGCGTAACAAGTTGCTGAAGACTGGAAGAGGATTTTTGAGGAAGTATTACTCAGTATGCTAATATTGCTTATTTTTATACTGCATTTATGTAGCTATCCCTCCTGGGCACTGCTGGAGGACACAGTTTTGGATAGACTTTCTTAGCCAAGTTGTTCTTACAGTCTGATGTTGAATTCATTAAAAATGAAAGTGGAAAGACTTAAAAATGAAGTCCATAGTTTAAAATGCGGAGAAGATACACTAGGAGATTGTTGTTTAAATTATATCCCACTGTGGCACTTTGTGAAACTGATCTTTTATGGTTTCAATCATCCTGGGGGCAGCAAAAACATAGAATTTTTCTTGCAGTCAGTAAGTGCTGTAAATAATTTTCCCTGGATGACTGGCTCCCTGAACATCCACTATTGCCTTTGACGATTCACTGGTCTCTTTGGGAATAGAAATCATTTCTGACGTACTTAGGTTTGCATGATAACAAGGGCTCCCATGGCTTTCTATCGTATGTCATTTTTAACTTCTCTGGCAAACTGAAAATCTGTTGATTAACAGCAAAAAGATCCATAATATATGGTATGTATTGTCCTATATAACAAGGAATACTTGGTCCATAAAGTCAGCATGAATAATACTATTTCATCAGATGAATCTGGTCTCTCTGGTTACAGAAAAATACCATGTGTCGTGCAGAAAATGCAAATGTGTCCAATGTCGTCAGGTTGTATTAGTGTGATATAATAACGACAGGCACGCAGCCCACACAGCAGACAGGAACAAAGAATGAAGGAATCAGAAAATTCTCTCTAATGACAACCAATCTTTAGCTACCGTCTGATGTCATTTTTAGAATGGAGATATAAATTTTAAAGGTCTGGGTGTTACTTTAACTTAAGCAGAAATCTATTTTCTGTTATAGAATTTCATCTTTTGATTTATGCCACAGATTCAGGCCTCTGAGCCATTCAAAACAGCTGAATGTATGTACTTCTTTACATTGCACTTCCAACTGTGGAAATACATTGCCTGTAACTACATAAGAATTGGGTAGATTTTTATAAATTCTATTGCTTTCTGTAACAGCAATATGACAGCTTGATAGTATCTGAAACAGTCTGAGTTACTGCATTTCTGAACAGAAATCATCTATACCCAGCCACAATAAAATCATCTTACAGTCAACAAGTTTTATGACAGGGTCTGTCTATTGAAGAATAAGCAAAATACAGTTGGCTGTAATTACCATTGAACAGTACATTAAATAGATTGGAATGAATTTTCTGATTCCTATTGTTCCACTGTCTTTCAGGATCATCTAAGACTCCATCTTGATGTGAAAAATTGCTGTTAAAAAAAAAAAAAAGACAAAAAATCCATCTTTCTCATTTGTTTATCTCTGTTTTGTGTCACTGAAGGATGATATAGACCAAACAATTTCTACACTGTGCCCATTCTGTGATGTGAACTGTTTTACCTCCACATATGAAAACTGAATCTGATGGAGAAAATTGAACTAAGACAATTTCATCAGCATGAACTTAGATTTCTTTTCTTGGAAAAAATATGTCCATTTCTAGAGAAGACAAAAGTTATGCAGGAAGCAAGTGATACTGAGAAAAAAAAAAAAGGTTTTTGTTTTTTGTTTTCCCAGAGACTAGTTCTATATTTTCACTGGTGATTTTTTTTTTCTTTTCTTGACTAATATTATGAATAAAATTTTCTGGAAGCAAGAAATAGCTAATTCGTGTCCAGGCTTAAAAAACAAAACAAAACAAAAAAACAACACATGAACAAGTAAATAGTACTTACAGCTTCTTGATGAATTGCAAAATCACAGAATCACAGAATCACAGAATCAAAGGGGTTGGAAGGGACCTCGAAAGATCATCGTGTCCAACCCCCCTGCCAAAGCAGGCTCCTTAGAGCAGGCTGCCCAGGTAGGCGTCCAGACATGCCTTGAATATCTCCAGAGAGGGAGACTCCACAACCTCCCTCGGCAGCCTGTTCCAGTGCTCCGTCACCCTCACCGTGAAGAAGTTCTTTCGCATGCTTGTGCGGAACTTCCTGTGCTCCATCTTGTGGCCATTGCCCCTTGTCCTGTCCCCACAAACCACTGAAGAGAGGTTGGCCAAATCCCTCTGTCTCCCACACCTCAGGTATTTATACACATTGATGAGATCCCCTCTCAGTCTCCTTTTCTCCAGGCTGAACAGATCCAGGTCTCTCAGTCTTTCCTCACAGGGAAGATGCTCCAGGCCCCGCATCATCTTTGTGGCCCTCCGCTGGACTCTTTCCAGGAGATCCCTGTCTTTTTTGTACCGGGGAGCCCAGAACTGGACACAGTACTCCAGGTGAGGCCTGACCAGGGTGGAGTAGAGGGGGAGGATCACCTCCCTTGACCTGCTGGCCACACTCCTTTTAATGCACGCCAGGATCCCATTGGCCCTCTTGGCCACGAGGGCACACTGCTGGCTCATGGTCAACCTGTCGTCCACCAGGACCCCCAGGTCCTTCTCCTCAGAGCTCCTCTGCAGCAGGTCGCCCCCCAGCTTGTACTGATACATGCGGTTGTTCCTTCCCAGGTGCAGGACTCTACACTTGCTCTTATTAAACCTCATTTGGTTTCTTCCTGCCCATCTCTCCAGCTAGTCCAGGTCTCACAGAATGGCGGCACAGCCTTCTGGCATGTCAGCCGCTCCTCCCAGCTTCGTGTCATCAGTGTACTTGCTGAGGGCAGACACTATTCCCTCATCAAGGTCGTCGATGAAGATGTTGAACAAGACCGGAGCCAGCACCGACCCCTGGGGAGCACCGCTAGTCACAGGTCTCCAACTGGACTCTGCGCTGCCGATCACCACCCTCTGAGCTCAGCCAGTCAGCCAGTCCTCAACCCACCTAACTGTCCACTCCTCTATCCCACACTTTCTCAGCTTTGCTATAAATACATTTTTCTTTTACTAATCATACATCAGAAAGACACCCTCTAATCTTTGAAGACACAAGAGAGTCAGGGTTTTTTTTTGTTTTGTTTTGTTTTGTTTTGTTTTTTAAGTATACTGATGTCATAAACAAGAAGAGAAAGTGAGGAAGGAATGTTATGGTATTATTTTTATAGCCAGATTTTTCAGATTAGAAATATTTGAGGAGATACATAAAACTACTGACTTATTCAATCAATATAAGCAGTTAAAGAGAATAATTTTCCGTCTAAATACTGTTGAAAACAACTATCTAGAAAAAAAAAATGGCCTGAAGTTCTCCTGAAGCATAAACAACATAGCCGTCTTCAAAAATTAAATCAACGTTTGCTTCGGTGAATTGGAACTCATTGTTAATCTCAGTGGGATCTGGACTGCAAACATGAATCTAACATCATACTTCTTGAAGAGAAGGATGCTTAGCATACTTAGTAACTTTTTCTGGCATGCACCTATTTGTCTGTTTTTTATTTGTCTTCCTCTTGATGGCTGTTACCATTCTTCTTTCTTGTGGTTCTTCAGTATGTCCTGTGGTCTGTACTTGTCAACTGCTAGCAAATTATAATGTTTCATGTTTTAATGAAGTAAAATGCTTAGAAAAAGAGATAAAGCCACAAAGGAAAAAAAAAAAAAAAAAAAGAGCGTGTTGAGGGTAGATGGGCTAACATCTCCTCTGTAAATCAAGGTGCTCTGGAGCAGATAGTAGAGCCTTTGGGGCTCAGAAGATGAGTGGTGCCCTGCTGGATGAGGGAACCATGCATCAAGGAGACAATGAACAGCATTCAGCAAGCCATTGTCCACCAGAGAGCAGAAATACAGGCTGTGTGGGAAAAATGTACAGTCCATGTCCACACCTGCTAAGAAAGAAACAGTGGTGTCAGACAATGGAGCCTGGAGAAGACAAAGCTCAGAGGGGGTCTCATCAATGTCTATATATGCCCAAAGGGAGGATGCAAAGAAGACAGAGACAGACTCTTTTCAGAGGCAGGCAGTGCCAGGATAAGAGGCAATATGCACAAACAGGAACACCAGGCAGCACTTCTGTGCTGAGCTGGTGACGGAGTCCTGGCACAGGCTGCCCAGAGAGGCTGTGGGGTCTCCTCCTTGGAGATCTCCAAAAGCCGCCTGGAGATGGGCCTGGGCAGCCTGCGCTGGGTGGCCCTGCTGGGGCAGGGAGGTTTGGACCAGATGAGCTCCAGAGGTCCCTACCAACCTCAGCAACTCTGTGATTCTGTTAATTAAAACATGTTAGACAATGTAACCCTTCACAGGCATCATTATTTGAAGAAAATTACACTAAATGAGGAAATAAATTACACAGGCATGAGGAAATAAAAATTAAAGGAAGGTCTCGCTTAGAATCATATTTATCTAGAGAAAGAAAAGCAGCTTTCACATCTGTATAAAATATACATAAAATCTCTCTATATGTGTATGTATATGTGTATACAGATGTGTATGTATAGAAAAGTGAAACAATCTATTTGCATTTCCTTTAAAATATTCAGATTAATATAAGTGCATTGACAAAGTATCAGTAAAGCTAAGTCAACAACAGCCTGTCTGCTGAGAATTGTCTGTTGAAGTTTTGCAGCCTGTGATGGGAAGAGGCATTAGTAGCGCTGTGTGATACCAGTTTCCCTCCCGTGGTTGAAAATGATACTGGTGCTTATTAAGCAAGTTCTGTGCAGTGATCATCACAGGGATGTAATGAGGAATTTTTGTTTATCATTGCATGGCCCTCTGAAGACAGTCAGGCTGAATTCCTCCTCTCTTATAAAGGAGCTCAAACTCATCATCTGGACGTCTCAGTGCGAAAATCACCTGGAATACTCCAGGTACACTATACTTACAGGTTTTCCCTCATTACATGGATTTTAGTGGACAATTCGAGTTACAACCCAATACAGGGAGATTTTCGAGACTTGGTATTTGTTTTGGTTTGATGTATGTAAAGTGAGTAGGCAGCTGTCTCAATTCTGTCATACCAGAAGGCTTTATGATTGCAATATCTGCCTTGTTTGATGAGGATAACTAGGATAGCTATCAAACATTTGCCTGTTTGCCCAGTGGGTACTGCACAAAACTAAATGTTTCTTATCTACCCGCCTGTCTACCTGCTTATCATATTTCCAAAACACGTGTCATTTCCATGGAGAATGGTTTTCAACATTCAACGGAAAAATAGGAGAATTGAAAGAAAATGCCTGGGAGGCTGTTATCCTGATGTACTACAGTGAGAGCAAGAATGCTCTGTCTTCTGGGGAGGATGATACAGTCAATGAAAGTACATGGACAACAACAATATAATGATTGCCTGTTCATTTTAGGCACTATTTTCCATCAAATGTTAATTATTGATTCCAGCAACAAAGCAATAGACTTTTTGTGATAGGATATATTTTTAACACTGCATGTGGGAGATGGACATATAAAGACTTCAGTCTGGTAATACAGTAAATAAAAATATGTTCTGTATATAGAGTATACATATATTAATTTATATATTATTTTATTATATAAGTAATAGTATATATTATGTATGTAGAGTATATATAAATATATTCTGGATTTCCTTCGTGACTTTACGCTATGGATCAGTGGGAACACAAAGAACTAGTTGCCATTCTTTTATTCTTTTTTTTTTTTTTGGTCCTGCTTTTGTTACTATAGTAGCAAAACAATTGGAACCGTTGGACAAGTAACTACATTTTAAATAATACAATGCACTTAATAAAGACAATGAGGTGGAAGCAATTTCTGGAGAAGACGTTTAAATCATATTAGTACCAGGAATTGAAGAATTTTCCATCTTGCTCCCTCTGACAGTTGAGATATGAATTAGATGGTGAATTAAAATGATGAACTGTGAGCCATTGTCCTCATTAAATGTAGTAAAACATAATGCTTAGGACCTAAGTGGGCTGTTATTTATAGAACGCAGGGAACCCTTTGCCTAGCAGAGCCCTTAGCAACAAGATGCAATAAATATGGGGGATGAAGGCTGTCTAAAGGAAACCTAACCCAATCCAGTCAGATGCCATAGTCCTCTGCAGATGACTGAGTGGCGCAATGAAAGCAGATTTATTGTCAAAAGGGGTTATCAGGGATTATTTTCTTGAAGAGACTTTTCCTCCCATATGTCAGCCTTCTTGGGTGGAGGATCATGAAAGCAGAGGAAAGAGTATGCTTGGGTCTTGCTGCATTCTAGCCTATATACCTGTACAGATCAGATATCTTCTGCTAATTTATGCCAGGGGATGTTCTAGTATCTAAGGTCAACTTCAAGGGAAGATGAAAAATATTAAAGCTTTTCTGCTCTGGATCTCACAGGCCAGGTGAAGTCAGTCCTTGAGTAGGTTCTTTGAGATGGTGTTAACTTGAAATTCTTTTCTCTGTGTCAGTATTAAAGTTATGTTGCAAAGGCAGTATGCTACTTTTTTTTCTGCCTTTTGCCTGAGCTCAGTCGATCTATAAGCTACATAAAATAATCAATCTGCGCTTGTGAAGGATCAATAATGCTTCTGTATTCATCATGCTGTTTTGAATTTATCTATGATTAAGGTTAAACTCATTGAGCTGCTCATTGGCATCTGGGGAAAAACAGATCCATTTGAGTACCATTCATATGTGTCTTAGCCTGAGTGAATGAGACATGTGAAATATGTTTGTATTTTTCTGTAGGCACACAGTACTCTGTCTAATAGTAATAATGTATTTCTATGCTAAGAATTAACATGTATGCAATGACTTAATTTAGAACTATAATCCCAGTTAGTGTTTTGAGAGAAAGCTCTTCTGGACATATTGTCACAATCCTGTTTTCCGTCTTGTGTTTGAGTAGGTTGCTTCCTCTCCTTCCCCCACACCAGGAAATCATCATTTTTGAAGAGAACAGATAGCAGAACATATTTTATCAATAGCACATGGACTCTGATTCACTACAGCCTTCAAGTCCTCCATTAGCATGCTGCAGAGGGCTTGGGGTGGGACCCAATGAGAGCTTTCTGATACCTGAGAGGAGCTTTTGGAGATGACAGTCAGGCTCCTCATGGCAGTGCATGGTGGGAGGGTAAGAGAAAACAGGCAGAGACTGAAACAAGAGAGGTTCAGACAGGGTATAAAGGGAGACCTTCCCACTACAAGAAGTGGAGTAGGTTGTACTGACAGGCTTTGCCACCTCCATCCTTGGCAGGTTTCAATCTGCGACCAAGCCCTCAGCAGCCTGGTCTGACCCCAGAGATGGATAAGGTTTGGACAGATGTTTGGACTGGAAACCTCCTGAGGTGCCTTCCTGCCTGAATTATCCGACAGGGAGAGAGGGCAATGTCACCTCCTTGCTGGGATGTAAACAAGGGTAACGGCCCTATGCAGGAAGGACAGGGGGACTTTCATCCCTGCACTAGGGTGCACAGCTTCTGCACAGCTCTGCCTGAGTGTTCTAGGGACTGAGCTGGATTGGAGGTCATTGTCCTGAGCTGCAGGGTTTATATACAGATCCATCAGAGGACAGGCAGGTGCATAACATTATCTGGCAATCTTTCTCTGAGTGAACTGGGTGGGGAAAATTACATGCATAGAAAGAATAAAAAAAAATAAAAAAAAAGGAAGGAGGAAAAAAGCCCTACATCGAAAGAAATGTTTTCCTAGTGTATTGTCTCTATAGCTCCACTTTGCAAAGGAAAATTCTCATTGAGTACACCAACTTTATGTTCCTTGGGTTTCAAAAAGCAAAGATTTTTTAAAAAAATCACTGTTCTTCAGTTCTCTACTTCTGGTAATGTTCTTTCATGTACATCAGTTGGCACCCCACTTTCTGTGAACCATTGGAAACATTTCCCCTGACTTCAGCTGTCAGAACAGTACCTTTGACCTCCTGCGACCTGGAACACCAGGACAAAAGTGGAGAATAAGGCACGTTAGCCACATTCATATCTCAGCTCACAGAGGATTTGATACCTTAGGGCAGCATCCTCAGGTTTCACAGTGGAGGCTACTAACCAGAAAACAGGAAACATCTCTAGAAGAAAGTTGTATTGGTAGTCTGTTTTCCTTCACCAAATTAGACATACATCTAGAGCAGCTCTGCATTTTTGCCCAAAACAGGTTTTCATAAAAAGTATGTTATGGATTCCAAATAACATTTTAAATTTTATCTTGCTTTGGAAAATCTAAAGATTACTTGTGTAAATTCAATTAAAATTCTATTAAATTACTCTTATTTTGCTACTTCTGATTTCACAGAAGCACTACAAAGTGTCATGGTGTATGAAGTGGTACAAATAAATAGTGGGACACTACTATATGAGAGTAAAAACTACTTTGACTTATGAAGAGAAATAAAATATGCAAAGATTTATAAAGTAGCTGCTACCTGCATTTTAAGATCACTTTACAATGTCACTCACAAAGTAATCATGGTTACTTTGACACTTTCTGGCACAGAACTCAGCATTTAAAATGAAAAGAAACAATGCTTACAAATATGTTTCTTACAGGAGCATTTGAAGTGTCTGAATGAGGAAATAAAAATAAATTTCCAGCAAAGCAGAAATCTTGAGGGTCTGTCATTACCAGTCTTGAGAGAGTGGATTAAAATACCACTATGCCCTCTATGTAAATGGCAGTGACACTGTTGGCATTTACACTGCTTCTTTATCTCAGACTAGTGTAGTGGAAGAGAGACCAATAAGCCTTGAAAAGAGTCTTGCCATTGTTTGTAATAAATGTAGGAAATTTGAGGGGAATAGAAGTTGTTCTGCTATGTGCTTTAATAGCAAAAGTCTGCTTTATCCATAACCTTTTTTGTTCAGTTAGTAATTAGCAGTTTATTATGCTGAGAATGAATTGCTTCTTCCTGACTTCTAACTAGTCTAATTAATCCCTGTCATTAATGTAAAGACTCTGCATGAAAGAGACGCTTCATACCTGATCAGACAATTATTTTGGAAGATGCTGATCCTCTTACTACTATTCAGGATATGTTTTGGTTGATTGGAGATGTGGCAATGGCACAGCATATTAACAAAGTAATGGAGATGAATGGCTCTGAAGTTTAAAATGATATTTCTGCTCTGCTGCTTCAATGAAAACTAAGCAAAAAACTGTCTTGCAGAGATGACAGAAAATATTTGTCAAATTAGCAAGTAGTTCTCATTGCTTCCAATTGAACTATCAAGTTTTAATGAAAAAAGTCATTTGAAATTTCACAGTACATCAGTAAACATTGCAACGCATTTTATCACTGTATACACTCATAATTGCACAACAGCAACTCTTATGTTATGCTCATTTTCCTGAAAAAAAAAACAACAAAAAACTAACATATCCTTTCATTTTCTGCATATACCTCTGAACTGATATAGCTAGATTGTTCATGGAGAGATTTCCTATATATCAAGATTGGCTTGTTGTCTGGAAAGAAGACTACTTAAGTAGTGAAGTGTTTCTCCACGTCAGTAAGGGTTCCAGAGTCAGACCTCCAGGACTGCTGAGGTGAGATGTGAATTGGCAGGAACTGATGCTGAATGTGCTCTGGGGCATGTGTAGGATTTGAACTTAGTAAGGTACAATAATGGACGGGCTGCCTGAAATGTAAAGATTTGATATTTGATGAAATTACATGAAAATATACTTGTCACAAGAGGGTAACACTCGCCACAGTTTGTGTAGGGGAAAGGATTAACACTGCATATAGGCTTTCTGCACAAGCAGCAAGGGTGGCCACATGCCAGACCCTCCATACATCATGGGGATGTCTCCAGACATCTCCTTGGGTGCATGTTATACAGAAAGGAAGGAAGCTGGCAGAAAAGAGGCAGGATCATCACCTGCACAGAGAGGTGGCCTAAGGGCAACTGGTCTGAAATAGGACTTGCATATGTACTTGGTCCCCAAAGCATGGCTTCAAGTCCTATGGCTCCTAGCTTTCCCATATGCAAGGTTGTGCCAGCTGGATAAGTCTAGCCTTAGGGACAAATTATGGTAGTTGAGGCATTACATACTATTTCACAAGATTTTCATTTATCTTTCAAGTTAATAAAAAACTCACACAAGCAAATAGAGTGATGTATAGATTTAGACACTGTGCTTATCTTTGATAGTGTAAAACAGCTGAATGCCCAAGCACATTATCAACAACCAAAGGAAAAATCTCAAGGATGCAATCTTTATGCTTCAGGCATTAATCTGTTACCAGTCAAGAGGAACTGGGAAAGGACTAACCCTGTGAGCAAATAAAATACCTATTCTGTAGACCTTTTTATTAAACATTCATATGAAACATCTGTTACCAGTTACTGTCATATCTGGTAGTATTAGATAGAAAAGACATGAAGACCCTGAAAGGTTACATGTTTATGTTTTCCAGTGAAAGAAAAACAAATACTTTGCAAGAAACAAAATGAGAAAAAAAGATCTCTTGACTTCGTTTTTGACAACTGATAAGCAATTATAATTCACTAAAGTAATAGCAGTGATCAGAGTTGTCATCTTTTTTTTTTTAGGCTGTCTGATCCCATTGTCTGCCCATATCAAGGGCAGTACATTTCCCAGCCAGTGATATCCTGTCAGCTGTGCATATGTGTTATTTCCAGGTTCTGAATCCAGTCTAGAATAATCCTCTGAAATGCAGGAAAGGATCAGAATAAGTATTGCTTAGAGAGGGCAAATGAAATATTCAAAAGCTAAGCACTTACCAAAAATAAAAATGACAAATCTGTGTCCTGTTTGAAGCAGCCTGTGTCTGCTGAAAGTGAGGACAGGGTGAACTGGGAGAACACAGAAGCACAAACTGCAACCTGCTCTGCATCCTGGAAACACAGAAAAAGTGAAATGTGCTGCTGAAACATCAAAGCAGCCAGTAGCGTAGGACAGCCACTTATTATATGAGAAGTTCAAATTTATATCAGCACCAAACAACTCCCTGTTATCTTGTGAACACAGTCGGGGATAAGTTGCTCTGTGGTGGTTAGACATGTTTCTAACGGTATTTCTATCCTGAACATGGAAAATCTTAAACTTTCCACAGTTAGAATCATAGACTGGCCCGGGTTGAAGAGGACCTTAAAGATCACCTAGTTTCAACCCCCCTGCTTTGGGCAGGGCTGCCAACCACTAGAGCAGGCTGCCCAGAGCCGCATCCAGCCTGGCCTTGAATGCCTCCAGGGATGGGGCATCCACAGCTCTGCTGGGCAACCTGTTCCAGTGACTCACCACCCTCTGAGTGAAAAACTTTCTTAGTTTAAAACCATTCCCCCTTGTCCTATCACTACCAACACATGTAAACAAGTGTTCCTCCTTCCGTACGCTCCCTTCAAGTACTGGAAGGCTGCAATAAGGTCTCCCTGGAGCTTTTCCCTTCCCTTCCCCTTCCCCTTCCCCTTCCCCTTCCCCTTTCCCTTTCCCTTCCCCTTTCCCTTTCCCTTTCCCTTTCCCTTTCCCTTTCCCTTTCCCTTTCCCTTTCCCTTTCCCTTTCCCTTTCCCTTTCCCTTTCCCTTTCCCTCTTTTCTTTGCTTTTCCCTCTTTTTTCTTTTCTTTTGCTCCAGCACAGGTCCCCCACGGGCAGCAGCTCCCCCCAGACCCCCTGCTCCTGCGTGGGCTCCTCTCCACGGGCTGCAGCTCCGGCCCGGGGCCTGCTCCTGCGGGGGCTCTCCATGGGCCGCAGCCTCCTCCAGGCCACATCCACCTGCTCCACCGGGGGCTCCTCCACGGGCTGCAGCGTGGAGATCTGCTCCGTGTGGGACCCATGGGCTGCAGGGGGACAGCCTGCTCCACCGGGGGCCTCTCCACAGCCCGCAGGGGAACTGCTGCTGCCTGCCTGCAGCACCTCCTGCCCAGCTTCTGCATTGATTTTGGGGTCTGCAGGGCTGCTTCTCTCACATGTTCTCACTCTTCTCTCCCAGCTGCTGTTGCACAGCAGGTATTTTCCCTTTCTTAAATCTGCTCTCCCAGAGGCTCACCGAGTGTCACTCCCTGGCTCAGCTCTGGCCAGCAGCAGGTCCCTTTTGGAGCTGGCTGGAGCTGGCTCTGATCTGACATGGGGCAGCTGCAGGGCTCTGCTCACAGAGGCACCCTGTGGCCCCCCTGCTACCAAAACCTTGCCACGTAAACCTGATACAGCAATGCATGGCAACCAGTGTGAATGATGGTAGCAATACTACCCCTTGAAAGGCAGGTTTGTGTGAACAAAGGGGTTTATACTAATTTAAATCATTTCTAGTGCTATTCCAATTGTTCTAGCTTTCAAGTGTCTTATTTTATTTCTTGTTTGTTTCTTGTTCTGTGCTTTTCATTATATGTGGATGAGATCAGATCCTATGTGTGAGCTGTAGCTTACTGGCTTTCATCATTAATGAAATGCAGTTTTCAGGACTCATAAGACTGTGCTACTGGAAGTTATTCACTGGTGACGTTACTGATGATGGTTGCTAAAACTTCTATATGTGAACTAGTCACTGCAGGGTTCATCTAGAAAGCTCATCATCTTCTTATACAGATGTCTACAACAGAGGACTTTCTCTCTAGAGCTATAATCTCTCCCCACTGGCTAGGACAAGTAGAGAGAATCCATTTCATCTGATTTATATATCTGCATTTTAGATGACTACCATCAAGTGAGAGAAACCTCACCCCAGCAGTTTCTGGAAGAGATTCCTGAACAGGGGAATCATTTGTTGCATTCAATATGCAGCTTGGTACATGCTGTTTGGCTCCACTGATCATGTGTCATATTAATGTTCATTACTAAATAGAACTCATAGACTTGGATTTCCAGTGTGAATATCGTTAATTAAAATATGATAATCATTTTCATCCATATTTTGCTATTTATTTCCAATCTGCTTTTTTTGGCCTGCCTTCTACCATCCCGGGTTTTGGAATATTAATACACAAAACACAAAAGAGTGAGACTGCCAAAGAGAATTCATTTGAGAATTAAAGCAGACATTTCTGGATCTCTCTTAAAATAATATTGCCTCATTTCGGGTCATACATTCACTTAGATAGTATTGCCTAGAGACAGTCGACCGCACAGATATTATGAGGAAACTAAACTGCATGAGATACTTCTAACAGTGCAGATTCTATTGGAAGTCAAGTATTTATGTCACCAGGCTGTAGAAGAAACTAAGAATGTGTCCCAGAAGACATCCTCAGCAAAAGGAAATCAGAGGAAAATAATTAGAAAGTGAAGCTTCTTATGAGCTCAATTAAAAGACTACTTTAATTTTGCAAACCTCACCTCCCTGACCAGCCTAGCTGATGGAGAGAAAGAGCTTCCTCCAGAGGGCAACTCAGAACATGTAAATCTGGGTTTTCACTCTGTGGAGTTTACTCAGGCTAAAGGATAGCCAGTAATTTTTAGTAATAAAAATCATGTAGAATAACAGTACTTATGAGAAAAGAGAAATTATTTTGGCAGTTGGTTCTGTAGTCCCTACTAAGCTGAGTAGGACTTACTCCAAAGAACTCTCCCCTGGAACTGAGGGGGATATCTCAGGAGTAAGCTGGATCACAGTGTTTAAAAATTGGAGAACTGAATACTAGCATTCAAGTCCCTTATTCTTCTAATCACTTATCATTTCCACCTCTACTGAGTAACACAGTGCACATTTTCACATCCACACTTCTGCTGCAGCTTTCTATTCTCCAGCAGATAAGATAATGCAGTTCAGATTACAGCAATCAGAAAACTCATTGTAGGTAGATATTTACATTCTGATGTCATTTTTAATGTTGCTTTATGCTTAGATTTTGAAACATTCAGCTGTTCCTACAGATAACGTTTTACACTTGTGTGTGATGAGAGGAACGTCACCTAAAACTCAGTCTTCAAATATATTAGAATCTAGTAGGAATTTTCATCTGTTTATGTAATACCTTCATATACAATGTTTTGTGGTTTTGCTTTTTTTTAATGAGATAATTGTAGCAACATTTATGGGTCCCTTCTGGCAGGCTTCTTATCCTCCTTTATTAAGGGAATGATTGCCTTCAAAGACCATGCTTTCTAATTTACTAAAGTAATGTTAGATAAAGAGGTTACTATGGGGACATTAAGAAACTGTTGTTTTGCAGGGTAAGCCAAGTGAAAGAACCATGACACATCTTAGCATCTGCATGCTTGAATGAACATTCCAAATCCTGTTTCTTCTCTTATATGTGATCTGAAAATCTGTGTTGGCTCAGTCCAAGCAAGCTAACTTTTTTTTTTTTTTAATTACTCTAATAATTCAATCTCTATTGAAGTGGTTGCTTATAAGTAATCTGTACAGAGAGGAAAAAAAAAGTAGTGTCAGTAGGTGTTTATGATCCTGTCTGAACTGGACTGCACAGCCAACCTGTATTCCATAAAGAAAATTTTGTTTTTGAAGAAAATCACTTAATTCTATGGGCAAATTTAAAATAACATGTGAATTACTATAAACCGGAGGTGTAAGTAAACATGTCATAATACCGCATCTGTCAGCACTCAAGTCAATTTGATCACTATTGCAAAATATTAGAATGAAATAAACCAGTGATATAAGACCAGTGCATTACAATTCATTGTACATAAGAATTCAAACATATTAAAGAACACAACAGCATTATGATCTATATTTCTGTAAATAAATTTAACTGAGATAAAGTATACCGTTAACAGCCATTTCTCAAGGGCAGGTTTTAAAGGCTTGAACTTCGCTGCACATACTGTATTTGAAAATGTGTGCTGAATTTGGAGGGGAAAGGATGCAAAATGTGCACATAGTCAAAATCCAGCATTATTACTACTTCATTGCCACAAAATCCTTGGGTTTTAGTGTCACTTTTTAGACAAATGCAGGGAGACATCTCCCTGCCCAAAGCACTTACAGAAAACCTATGGCCATGATCTTGCCACTGATAGCACGCAGGAGGAATGTTGTCTCTAAATGGAGTGTTCTTGAAGCCAAAGGGTAGTTTGAGGATGAATCAATCAGTTCATGTGCTGTCATTTCAAGTACTGTGAGCCTTAGACCTTAGCTTTGCTCCTGCTGATCTCTTACTGTTGCCTTCAAAGACTGCAGGATGAGGACAAAGTCATATAAAGTACAGATAAAGGAATAGAAATGAGAGGTGGATAAAACACAAATTCTGCCAAAAGAGACAGAATTCAGCATGCCTTTTAAGTTATCACCACAGCCACCCGTAAGGAAGTATTATTTTTCATATTTTATTTTAAAGAAATTGGTGAATAGAGGATCATGAGCTAGAGATGGATAGATGAGAAATATTGCTTTTTCACATGAGAAATCTGTTTCAAATACTGTTTCCTTTCTAAATTAAAGCAAAAGTTGAAATTCTGAACTATTTAAAGAGACAAAATAAATTCTAGAACATCTCTGTTCAGAAAAACAAGATTTCTGCATTTCAGCAAGATAAAAACCATAATATAGAGTACTAAAGCATATGTAAATGACTTTCAACATACATTAAAATGCAGCAATTAAATAAAATGAACTAAGCACAATTAATGTATTTCTTCTGTTCAATTGTATCAGGAAAACATCATGAAACGGGATACTGATTCTAATAGATTTGTGTTTCAATGGACAGCTGGAGAAGCGGTATTGAAGCAGTAGAGCTTCAGTAGCAATAGGTCTTGGATCAGTCACTGGCAGTCTCCTGGGTTCATAAAGAAGAAGCATGATATCTTGATCTCCTTTGACTGTGCCAAATTTGAATACAAGAGCTCTCTAATTCTTTACAGATCATCCAAAGGTGAGAACCAGAACAGCCTGGACACCTTTGGGATGTGGCACAATGCACACAGCATCTATCTACCTGCTGTGAACCTGGGATGCGCTGTGCTCCTTCATGGAGTATGTGACTTTGCAAAATCCTATCTTAAAGACTGTGGTGATGCGACTAAGATCAATCCAGCAAAACAGTTAAATACCAGCTTGATTCTAACTACCCATTATACCTGTATGCCTCAATGGTATTCTGCAGAGGTGTCCGCTGCTCCCTACAGAGGAGACACCATGATTGGTACAGTCAGGAAGAAAGCTCAAGACCACTTTGAATTTCTATATTTTTGTTTGTTGTAGAAGGAGTAGCTGGGGCGGGGGGAGGGAAGAGGGCTGCACAATGTTTAGTGGGTACATCTCTTATTAGTGTTTCAGTTCAAACTGGAATTGAGGTTTGGAAGTGAATCTTCTAATTTCCTCACACACTGAACATTAGTTCTTTTCAAGAAACTATATTCAGTACTTAGACGTGTTCTCAGGTGAAACTGAAGTGAAAGAGGAGCCTAAGGCACTCTACAGTGGATATTCAGACTCCATTACCAAACTAGAGTTAATCCAAAGAAAAAACCTCTTGCACAACATACAGTTTAGATATTAGGTCTACAGCAGAAACTTTTGCTGTAGAAGTTTGCTTCTTTTGTGCCACGCTACTTGCTACTGTGTTCAAGGCTTTCTTAGCAGAGTTATCCTGGCATGGAATTTAACCTACTCCCATTAAAAATCTGTTTCATGATTAGTGATGGATATGCGTGCCAAATAATTTGTGTAATAGAAGTTACTAAGCGAGTTTTCTAACAAACTGTTCTCCTCAACAGTATTTACTACATATTAATGCTAGAACCAAGATACTAGGGACACAGGGGACAAAAGTAGATTCCATAACAACAAAGTGGTTCTTTGGAATGAAAATTATAAATTTGCTATTATAAATTATTTATACAAGTATCAACCATTTATTTGTTCCTGATGTCTGGCATTTTATCCTAGTGCATAAAAGCTTTTCCAAATGGTACTTTTTCTCCTAAAATTAGGTATTAGGTTAACAGCTTCAGGGTTGAGTTTTCATTATAATTGCAAGATTTATGTCATCCCCTGCGACCAACAGAATATCAATACATATCTGGGAGGTTCAGTACAAGGCAAGTGTTTGCCAAATGTCATGTCTGTATTTATTTGGTAATAAATCTGAAAAATAATTTCTATCTTCCATATTTTTATACAGAAAAAAATACCTCTCATTATTTGATTTTGAATATATGTGGAAATAACTTCTAATTATTTATCGTTAAAAACACTGTAAATAGTGAGTCTTATATGGTACCCACTCTATCTGTAAATTTGCCTTGCTGTTCTTAATTGATGAGCCTTATCTTGACTAATGTACTTCTCCTCTCATGCATCCTCTGTAAATGAAATCAGATCTTATTGTACCTGTGTAACTGTTACCCTCTCATTGTTTGTAAGGATTCTCTTTGTAAATCCATTTGCCATCTAAGAAGTTGCAGAGATGCTGGTGCATGAAATGGAAAGAGCACAGCAGAGCTATTGAAATCCAAGATGAGTTTGGGGGTCAAGATGATAAAATCCTTTTTTATTTGTGCACACAGAAAATAAGCTATGGAAATTGGTAGTACCTTGAAGGTGGAAAACCAGCATCTCATTTAACAGAGCCCAATTTTATGGCAGAAATGTAATTCCACTGCTGTAATTGTAAAAGCAAATGTGTCCTTGATAATGATTACAGTGTAATTACCAGGATATGTCATCCCAGATAATTTTAACTGTGCAACCTTTAAATTGCAAGACACCATCAAAAAAGACTGAATTGAGGTTCCTAAGGTACTTGACCAGAGGAACTATATTCAGGGAGGGAGACAACATGTAAATAGATTTCTGCAACAGATCAGAACCCTAGAAGTCACACCTAAGGTTATCAAATAGCTTATATGTAGATATGTACGGAGCAGGTGACTGCATCTGGTCGGATGAACCTAGTCTCTACTACCATGATCCTAACTTGGGTTGTGTTGCCTAAGCTGTAGAACTGACTGTTTAACTTTTGACCTTAATGTACATCTTGGGAACAGTGTTTTGGAGACCTTTTTATGTTAATTTTATTTGATGGGGAAGTTTTGCCTTTTGGGGCCATTTATCAATTTGTTATTATAAGTTTCATACGTAATTCAAGCCTTCTATTTAAAATAAATCATCATTGAGCCTTGGAAAATCACCTACCGCTTGTTCTCTCTAAAAGAAGCTCCAGAGTAAGCAAAACATACTGTTTGCACTAAATGACTTTTGCTCTGGTACTAAGATAGATCTGTGTCCTAGCAGAATCCAGCTTTACCGTGTAATCTGGTATAAGCATGAAATGATAAAAAAAGGAAGCAGGTACCCCTCCTTCTCAAGAAGTAAAGTGTATTTAGGTTGAAAGAAAAGCAGCCTTTTTTCTGAGTGCAGTGAAACCAATGAATGAATTGCTCTGACAGACAAAACAAGCTGTCTATATGTGGGACAAAGGGCAAAAAATACCCTTGAGCCCTAGATAAATATCTGAGCAACCTCATAACAAGAGGATCAGGAATCATGAAAGAAGACTGATCAAACCCCAAAGAATATTTTATTTCCAAATAATAAGAGACCAGCTTCATTTTCCAGATTATAATTACTATTTTGCCTGCACCATGCGCTACTTACTTGTACAAAACATTTTATATTGAAAACTTCTCTACAGTGCTTGCAGCAATTTGCCTCCATTGTCATGTCTCCTGGAACAGGTAATCTCCAAACCAGCCTGACCTGAGGACAGAGCTGCAGACATGAGTATTGCTAAGCCACTAACATACTTGAGAGGTGTGGACATTGGTGTCTTCTGCTCTGGGAGAAGCCCAAGACAAACCCAATATTGCCAGAGGTCTATGTGAGCACAACAAGCCAAGGTAAAAGCTTTGGGGTATGCACCATCTGTAGGGAGCTTACAGAGCCATAGAGAGCTTAAAGGTTACATAGAATAGGAAAACTTGGACAGCTTTGGCAAACTTTTTGAAAGAAATAGCGAATTAAACAAAAAACAATTAAGGATTCTTTGAGAATGGGTATCCCAGTGCTCACATGGTATAGACTCTAGGCTTTCCAGCTTGCAAGGTACCCAGGAGCCACTGCCTATGCACAACAGGCTTGAAAGCTAACCTGCTTTATAGATGGTTTGCGCTTCGCGGTGGTTAAAGCATCCCTGCCTCCCAGCTTCCATCAAGCTGAGCAACTACCCTGCAACTGGTCACTCCCCATTTCTAATCAGTCCTGTTTAGGCACTAGAAAAGTTTCTTATGCCAAAGAAGTACTAGTGATGCCCAGAAAGATTTTTAACAACAGAAAAAGAAATGTGGGTGCACCAGAGAGAGAAAACACACTTGACAAATATCACCTTATATAATGATTACCTGCAGTTTTTCACAAGCCTAAGAGAAAGTGAACATACACACAGTGGAATAAAGCATATAAGGACATTTGATAGTTTACTTTAATGGAGACCCACATAGGTTCATCATAAATAAGCCTTTCCAATGACAAATCCTACTCCAAAGTACACATGAGGCTTAATATCACTTTGGGAATTGCCCGTAACCCCATGCAAGACTCTTTGCTTCAGCAGTGCTCTGTGCTGGTGTTTTCTCTAAGCGAGAACTCACAGAAGGTCCGTGCCTCATAGGAGCGAGGGCTGTGATGGCGTCTGTCACTGCTGCTGCAGAGCTGCTCCCTGCTAGCTCCCCTTCCTCTCGTGGACTGAAAAATGCACAGCAAAGGAAGAAAGGAAGGAGCAGTAAACAAAGAAACAAAGCCCCAACAACCTCCCTGCTTCCAGACAGCCCCCTGCTAGGTACTTTCTCAAAACACATATACACTGCTTTAATTAGTACTATATTGCTAACAGACTGGCTCCATGGCTTTGTCGGGTCAATACCCCACCGCTTTGTGCCTGGCAAGGCAAGCCATTTATTAATTAGAGCTGCCCTGCAGTCTGTCGCTCCTATTCCAGTACACTTTGTTTGTGCCATTCTCCAGCTGGTAGAGCCATGATGTCACTTACTTTCAAAGATGACTTTAAAATGAGAAGATAAAATGAAAAAATAAAACAAAACAAAGCAATTGAGTTACTGCAGTGCTGAAGAGCATATTTTAGGTATACTTCTGAAGCACTGTCAAATCCTTCTTCTTCTGCAAGCAAGGGCTTGGGAGAGCTGTTGGGAGGTCTTTTTGCCTTTAGAAGTTGCAATCACTCTAAATTTCCTCATTCAAAAAGTTGCAATGCGTTAGTTTGCCAAATAGTGTTACTAATATATTACTACACTTAGCTTTCATGTGGTGCCTTTATCTGTCGATCTGAAAACACTTTGCAAAGGAAGTCAGCATCATTATCTTCATTTATACTGTCCTGCTTCCTCCTGATCGTTTCTTTTTCATAAGATCATCTGTAGACAGTTAGAAGATAGGGGTGGTTGTGCCATACGGTTATCTGCCTCAGTCTCTGCTTCAGCCCTGTATTCGATCACGCAAGGGAAGCAACCTAGTGCCTGCAGCACACCACGTAGCCCCATCTGCCTTCACTGGTGGGGAATCAGATGTGTGAGGTCATCCTGTGGCACCGGCAGCTTTCAGCAGAACTGCTCTGTGCAGTCTGTTTTCTGAAGAGATTTTATTTCACTATCTCCCCAGCTACCGATACCAGCTTGCCACTGCAATCTGTCATTTTAACGTGGCTGTAATATCTCACAGAAGCTGCATCTTACCAGCCTGTAGTCTGTAATACCTGTGGAAGGAGCATCTTCAAGTGACCCCCGAAGAGAGATCACAAGAAGAAGCCTGATGGCCATTGATGGGTCAGTGCTGCGTTTTTTAAGGAGAATGAAGTTAAAAGGACATATTTTTGCTCTTTATCCATTTCTGATGCTGTTGCTATCCAGTTGTTGCTGGTATTCTCCAGCAGAAAAAAACCTTAAAAGCATGAAGATGCTGTTGAGAGTAGAGGTCCCCTACCCTATGTCCCTCTCAGCTCTTACTAAACCCCACATTTAGACCTACAGAAGATACAGAGAGAGTCAGCTCTTGTGCCATTGGTAGAGGCATGGATCTTCTCATAAAACTTGCCTGCATCTTTGTTAGCTTCCCTCTCTTACATGAACGTGAATATACGTGTGTAGGGAGTGGAGATCTAGGGTTACTACCATGGGTTAGAAATAAAGGATTCAAACCTCAGGCAGGTTTATCAAATATATGGCTTTCTGAAATTTGGACCTCCACAGAGGGCTGCAGATATGGTTATATTTGGAGCCACTGTGCTTAGCAAGTGCATAAACTTTTAACTGAGCTCATAGTATTCAGCACTATTGATGCCTAATCCACCCAGGCTGTGCCACTCCCAGCTTGGGTTTGAATATTCTCATTCCAGGATTTGGTCCAGCTTGATCTGGCCTCAGCTTAGACTTATGTGTAAGCAGAAGAGGTGGTACAAATGTTTGGACTCAGGTCATGGCTTTCTGTAACATGGATCAGGCCCGTGGCCAGCTAGTGGAAGAGAGGAAAGGTGCACTCAGTGAGAAACTGAAAGGGTGTTTCTCTGCCTGTCACATCAGGACCTGGAAAAGAAATCCTTCCCGAATCCTTACAATTATTAGGCAAATCAATAGGCAAACAGAGGTAAACTTCCAGCAGTTTGCTTAGCAGTGGATTTACTTAGCCGTAATTTACTTAGCAGTGGATTAGTGTGGCCCTGAAAACAACTGGCAAAGGGTGGCCTGTTGAAGTCTCTCACTCTCCAAAAGGGATACACAGATACACCTGGGGACTGTCTGAAATAACACCTTTCAACAGCTTCAGTTTCAGGGAATATCCCCTAGCACTATTTAATCTACTAACACAGACATAAACTCAGTGACTATACTGTGCTTTGGGCACGTCTCCCATATCACTCACAAAAATGGCCTGATTTTCAGAAGTTTTCATTTTAAAAATCTCCAAAAGATGTGTTAGTCTGAAAATATGGTTGATTGCATGTTACAATATTATTTGTCCAGTTAAGATCTTTGTAGAAAGATAGACTTGTAAATATGACAAAACAACCTACATCAAAGTGCACATCAAAGAGAAAGAAGAGTATCTCTTTCGTCAGTAGCACCTTCCAGCATGAAGATCTTTACTGTCCCATCTTTCGGGGAACAAACTGTCTCCTCACTTACACCTTGCAGACACCTCACAGAGGATGGAGGTTTGTGGAAATGGGCCCTCAGAGGCACAGAACAAGAATTTTAGTATGCTAGAGAGCATGAGAAAACATTGAAAGTAGTTTCATTTAATACAAGCATAGGTTTAGATGTATTTGGGTAGAAGAGCCATAGGCATTGCGCAGTAAAATATGAAATAAGGGGAAAGGGTTAGATGGAGAGCTCTGCTGGGATTCTGTTAGCAAGGCAAAGCCAGTTTCAACTGTAAACAGTAAAATAGCAATATACCATTAGTTTATGTCATAGATAATCACATTATTAGTGATAATAAAAGAAGAGTCCTGAGGCAGTTTTCACTTGCAGTTGCCTGAAACCTTTGAAAATTGACCATTGAACCCTAGATAACCTAGAAAAGGTTTTAACCCTAGTGGACTGGCAACAAGTTAGTGATTTTTAAAAGTAAAAGTTAGATCTCTGAAGAGATAGGCATCCTGCTTTGCATAATTGTTATCAGTGAAGGTAGGCTGCCTCACCTTTGTACCGTGTTTATTCATGGTTTCTTTATATACTCTATTGTATTGTTTTTCACCTACTTATTGTATTGCATAACAATGCAAAGTATTCGTGTGAAAAAGCTATTTCTCTGAGGAAGAACAATCTTTCACAGCTTTGTGTGGGAACTGGCATTGCTCTGAATTTGCAAAAATACTGTTTCCTAAAAATGACCCTAAATAGAATTAAAGCCTGAATCAGCAGATAATGTACCAACATATTTGAAAGTGATGAAGTAAAAACAGAAGCCAAGGTGGACATTTGAAGTGAATATGAGCAGAAAACATAAACACAGAAACTCCTGAGATGAATGTTTGCAAATCTACACTGCGACAGGTGCAGGTATTTTTGGAGGAAACAAAACAGAGACTGGTTACAAGCGTTAGAAGTGCTTTCCCTTTAAGTTTACTGAGCAGAGTGGTAATTGCAGAGAGCTGGGCCATTACTTATTACAGTGTAAAATCAGATGTGAGAGGTCATTCCCTGGCACTAACAGCTCTGGGCGCACTTGCTCAATGAACTCTGTTTTCCTGCTGGGTAAATTAATTATATGATTGTCTCTGCTTGAAATTAATAGTGTCCTACCCTTCTTCACATGAAGAGATCAAACGCTCCCACGTGACTTGCAAAGTACTCCTCTAAATGAGGGTCCCTGTAGAAATAATTAGTTTGCTTTAGTGTGAGATATTAATATTACCCGTTTTCAGTGAAAATGCTGGGAAAGTTGTCTTATGTTCCTCTTTTTTTAAAAAAAAAAACTATTTTATTTTTTAAACTGAGTTTCATTAAACTTAATGCTACAAAGAATTTCTGGCAAGGGAGGCATAGCTTAGTGCAGAAGTAGAAGATGCATCGTTAAGTGTAAATAATAAACGTTAAAAACACAGAAGTCTGAGTGCTGCATGTGCATGAAGACCACACGCACACACAGAGCAGGTGTGGTGATCCTGGCACAGGTGATGCCCTTTGCCTTGAGGGGCCGAGCACTGGTGGAGCACCCTGTGCTGCATGGATACAGACCCTGCCTGGACCATGGAGCGAGCACCCTGCCCTGGCTGGGGGATATTCAGCAGCAGCCAGCTGAATATCACTGCAGCTTGGCCCTCTGAATGGCAGGAAGGAATTGACCAAAGGATGAGGCTGATGGGAGGCACGACGGTCAGACAGAAAGGACAATCCAAGGCAGTGCTGGTGTCTGAAGCCTGATTATGTAAAAAACAATTATATGGGCAGCAAATAATAACATTAAAATTAAATTGCAACCACTGGTGCTGTTACCTCTTTTTCAGGTTGTTTACTCCTTTATTTAGCCCCCATTCTGTGATCTGAATTATTAGCAAGCAGTAACATCCTATGTGAGAGAATATGTTTTATATTAAATGTATGCTTCACTGGCTCTCCAAGCTGGGCTGGCCTCAGCTGTAAACAACCTGACCTGGATACATAATCAATCCTCAACTTCCCTGGGCTGCATTTTGGTGAAGAAATTTTATTTAAACATTTATTAGAGTGGATGACAGTAAAATAGCATTTGTCTGAATACACTAGATTTTGTTCCTTTTCACAAGAGCATATGAGTAAGGAAAAAAAAAAATGGTTTACATTGCCTGCATATACTTGCTTTCTTTCACTTGTTTTTCTCAGGCAGCTCTTTAACTCATAGAGACATATAAATTTCAGGATGCCTTGGAAAGCCGTGGTACTCTCTGCAGTCTCACTCATCCCTGGCTGAAGTATCGAGAAGTAGGACAGAGAGGCAAATGAGGTTTGCTCCTTCGGATTTTACCACAGAAGGCAGATTATTAAAAGAAAGCTCAGATGATCATGCTGCTGTTAGAATAATGAAGCAGAATTTCTTCAGGTCAAAATTATCATAAACTCATTGAAACGTTTGGAATTATGACAGCAAACAAAAGTGAACTGCTTCAGTTCATGTAAGTAGTTTAGTAACTGTTTCCCTACACTTGCTCAAAATCCAGTCTATTCATGTTTATTCTATTTTCTGTGAAGAATGACAGGTACAATGCTTACTTTTACAATACATTTTTTTGTTCTAGTGGGACAGTCCAGTGCAGGTAGTAAAGAAAGTCTTCTAAGGAAGAAAGTGAATACTAACACTCCTAATGATATGCATCCTTCAAATTAATACATTTTTTATGTTTAATAGCTACATTACAGGGAATCACAGTTTTTGCCAGGTTCTTGTAACCCATAATTTTCTTCTGATTTTCCCTTTCAGACCTTGAAATGTCTAACAGGGACTGAATATTTTGCCGCTTGATGTTAATTTACTTGCAGAAATGCACAATAACCTGCACATATAGCTCTGAAGATGAAATATAGGAGAGAAAGTTGAATTTCCTGCATACAAGAAAATCCAGTAGTATTAGGCAGACAAAACCCACAAACATTGGGCCTTGGCAATAATAGCACTTTCTGCTCACTGGGATGGTGCAAATACCCTTCTAGCAAGTGAGTGAGATAACATTTTGGTATTTCTGGAAATTGGACAGTGTTGGAACCTGTCAAGCAATGTAAAAGAGACATAAAGGATTTACCACCAATTCTATTGTATGAAGTAAGGAGATGGAAATGTGTGATTAAAGAGTAAGTGCAGATGTACATTACTTAGCCCTTAAGTACAGCAGACAGTTTTCTACTTAATAACTATGTAGATCCATGGAGCAGGCCTCTTTCAAAAAACATTCTTCCTGCATATCTGAAAAAGGAAAATAACAGCAGTGTTTTCACACAGAGAAGAAAATCTTGCACAAACTCCAAAGACCAGACATAACTTCTGTCTAAGCTGATGAGGCACCCAGACGACACGAGCATCCCTGCAGAACCTCTGGCGGACGCAGACAGCAGGACTGATGGTGCGGTGACAGACGTCCAGACAAAGAGTCAGCGGTGGCCTGGGCTTTGTCGTAGGAGCGCTGCTGGCACTGCTGCCAAGAGAAGAAAGATGAGGAGGCAAGGGAAGGTGAGCTGTTGTTGCTGTCTTGGTAAAATTTCAGACTTCTACGTGCAAACAAAATCCCTGCTGAAGCCAGTGACAGCTAATTTGCATCAGGGCAGGAGGAAGTCTGGAGGTTGTGCTGCATTTCTTTTGGGGACTGACTTAATGGAGTAAGATGCACAACAGAGCCACACTGACATGCTGCAAGACAGAAACCTCTGTGTGTTTGCAAGCACAAATCTGAGAAAGTCTTCCAGACACATCTTCCTTACTCTGAACCAGCTCAAACTGGTGGAGGTGTCCACAGGGAATCACAGCAGTCCCTGTTGCTTTAACCTAGGAAGCTGGAACCATGGTGTTCTTTAAATATTGACATATTCTTTGGACACTTCTTTCTTCACTTAAATACAGCTGCGACAAAGTCTTAAAAAGTATTCAAGGACGTATAGGCCAACACACCTACTCTGGAAAGACAGTAGGAGAACAAGCCTTGTCTCATGTCTGTGCAGTCACAAGTGTGTGGTATCCATTCTCGGGTGGCGATAGGGACCTGGCTGATGTTTAAGCAAGGGAATTTTTTCTGTACACCTGTCCCTGATAAACTATTTCTTTCCATACTTTAGCGGCTGCTGGTTTGTTTGTTTAGCTGCCACCAGCAAGAGTAAGTACATGGAATAAACACTGGTACAAAAGAAACGGTATGTCACAAATCAGGGGTAACTGCCAAAACAAAACTGTAAATATGCAAATGCTTTGGTATATGAACTGTTAGAAAGACTCCCACCTCCTAACTAAAGGACATGATTTAATGATGGGACTTAGTAGGTCGGGCTGATGGTTAGACTTGATGATCATGAAGGTCTTTTCTAACCTAGATGATTCTGTGGTTATGTGATCACTACTTGCCATTTACCAAGCTTGGTCAAGCTTGGAAGTTTTTTACTGAATCTGGTTCAGAGCCTTTATCGAGATGCTGAATATTTGGAGTTGGGCTGAGCCATGTGCTGCACCGAGGGCTGTTTGGAGAAGGTTCCTGCTGAACAGGGAGAGGCTTGTGCAGAGAGGCATGGGTCTGGGTGGCAGAACACCACACTGACAAGGCAATGAGAGGGTAAGCGCAGCAACGTGATCCCGGGCAGCTGAGGGACTGTGGTTCATCAGCTCAAACCACTGCATGGGGAAACTTGGTCTAGCCACCCATGTACGTACACCAGCTTCTGAATTTTATTGTCATTGAACTGTGATAGCCCTTACGATGAGAGTTACAATTAGAGCTACAAGCATGCATGCACTCTGCATGTGGTGGGAGGGTATCTCCAGGGGGCTCCCCACATGCCTTTTCTCTCTTTCCAGTCTTTTCAGCACTAAACAAAGGTATGAACTGATCTTCAGTCTGTTGCCACCTCAGGCGGATGATGAGATAGCAGAGGTTTTGGTTGTCACATGCTGGTACTTGGCAATATCCAAGGGTGAGCATGAGGCTGGATATTCTCTTGCAGCCTTTGGACTACCATAACCATATAAGGGTCAGTGAGAATAGGTACAATTATAGTCATAATTCCTATAATCTGTTCACTTTAAAGAGGTCCTTATATTAATGAGAACTGGATCCATATGCATTGCAGAACTGACCAGACTGAGGAAAGCAAATCATACAGATTTTTTTATTTTTTTTTCTGGAATATTCTGTGTTTCGGCAGATAATTTATTCTTGAAGGTGTCAGGAAGAATAAGCTTGTCAGGCAGCATCATAACAAGAAAAGCTGCCGGAACAGCAGAAGCAGTAGATCTAAACGGCACTTTTGTTGGCCGATGAATATCCATAAAGACGAATGCTGAGAAGGCAGATGTAGTAAGATGTGTACATCTAATCTCTTGTCTGCCAGGTAACCTCCTAGCACTTTCTAAATTACTAAAGAGTAGCTAATATATTTTGCTATGTGACAAGTCTTTTCAAGCCAATACAATGCAATATCATTTTCTACTTTGAATCATACTGACCTACAATAAACCAAATCCAATAACTAGAGACTTATAGATAAGGGTATTCATTCCACTGTCACCATGGAAATAAAGCAATGTTTTTCTTATATTTAATGTGAACATTAAGTTGAATCTATACATTGAATATCTACACAACCTATGTATATCATTCTATTATATACAGTATGAAATTCCTTGCAACTAAAGTTACTTGTGTTTTAGAAATAATATTTATATTATAACAACAAACTTTCAATTCTGAGTGCCAAAATTCTATCTTAGTACTTTTCAAAATTCAACATAAACAACATTAGAAAGCTTATAATCAGTAGCAGCAAAAATATACAAATATTCATTTCTCCAGCTGGAAGCACTTGAAAAATAAATGAATAAATGAATGCAGTGAGTCTTGACACAGTTGTACAGGGATATCATAAGACATTAAAGTTGAGTTGGGATGTAGGCTGTCAGCTCCCATGGCATATCTTGACACAATAGAATGCACTTTTCCAATATTATTAGAGATTGAAAATGATCTCCTTTTTTTACAGATGAGACAGAGACGGTAATGTGAAAAATCTGAAATCTTATTATTTTTAATTTGAGTCTGGAAAATATTTATCTAACATATATGTCTACACATTTTTATAAACAAAAACATTCTATATATACAGTGGAAACGTCAAAAAAATGTGCTGAGCAAGATAAAGTTACAAATTCAGCAGTTCCATGGTTTTCTTACAAATAATAACCTACAGAAAATAAAATAAAATAAAATAAAATAAAATAAAATAAAATAAAATAAAATAAAATAAAATAAAATAATAAAAATAAAATCTCATCTGAAAGAACAATAGTCTTGCTCACCAAGAATTTGGAGGGTATAAAATGCCACTATTAAGACTGATATTTTTATGTGTGCATGATAATAACTGTGCTTGGCATTGGAGAGAAAATCAGTGATGTTAAGAGAGAAACCAATTATTTTTACATCCTAATCCAGACTCCTGAAACAAGACTCTATTTTTCCCCTGCCACCTCTTGTCCCATTTGCTGTCCTTACTTCACAATGAATGGGGTATGCTTCTGGATTAGCAGTTTCTTCTCAGTTTACTAAGACACACATCTTAAACTGAAATTACAAAAAAGATTAGCTGAAACATAAGTTTATAAGTATTATATTTGTGAATGAGTGCTCTAATTTTTATTTTAAAAATACTGGAAAGCACTTTGCTACATGAGGAAGGTCAGAAAGTAAAATGACCACCAAGGCTTGGTCTTACAGCTGTACGATCAGTATTCACCATATGGCCTAAGAGAATGGCTATTAGCAGAAATAGGCTATTTTCACTCACAAACCATCCTTAGAAGATGTCATTCATTTTTGTCAATGGCTTGACCATCTATTTGCTAGTGGAAGAGCAATAGCCCTCAATCTCTGGAGAGGAAGACTGGCTAGGACTGACACAGCACAGATAACGATGGAAGACTGGCCCAGGTTCATTGTCAAAGTCTGAGATTTCATCTGCAGTTAGAAGATTTTGTTTTAAAGCCCAACAGTGGCAACACAGCAGACAATTTCCTCTGTTACTACGATTTAAACAAACCAGAATGAAGTTTAGGTGTGAGTTAGCTTTTTTTTTTTTTTTTTAATGGTGTTTTAGTTCTTCTTACAATAAAACCATTGCTGATGCAAACACATCCAGTAGGCAATTATTTCCACACTGCTAACCAGTATGGTTTGCTTTATCAGTAGCAGTTTTAATGTGCACAGCCTAATTTGATAAAACATGGGTTCTGCTGCCATGGCTGCTAGAAGTGCTCATGTGTGTGCTGTCAGGTACCAGGCACCATAAATAATTGTATAGAAACTCATAGCTCCTAATAGTTCTACCAGTGGACCAAAACCAGTATGAAAAATTATCATACAGACTCCTTCTAAGGAGCTAGAAGAAAACATGGATAGGAGAATTCCTTCCCAAAGGGAATTCCATAAAAACAAATTGTATGAAATCAAACCAGTTTCTTTCTACCACCAGGTAACAGAGAGGAAAATCAATACGTGCCATATACTTTGACTTACACGATACTTTTGACACTATGACACGTAGAGTTCCCATAACCAGACTAAGGAATATTTAGGTGAAAATACAATGGTTGCCAAACTCACTGGAAAACTCTACTTGGGATTTTATTATCAGTGGTTCAGGTACATCCTGAAAACGATGGAGTAATGCTCAAAGGATTATTTGAACATTTTCATATGCTCAGGGGAGAGATATTATCAGATATTTTCTTTAATTATCTAGGTGATTGAATAGAAAATTTACTTATTACATTTAAAGACACCAGCAAGCTGTCCATGTTCATTGGGAAACAGGATCAGAGTTCAATGGGATCCTGATTCAGAGGGAGATGTTATAAAAAGAGAAAGGGTACTTTTAATAAGGGCAAATGCCAGACCATAAACTCAGGTAGAATAATTAACTGCACAAGTATAGAATAGGGAACAAAAGACTAATAGCTCTACAGGAGTATATTTAGAATTGTTGTGATTCATGGCTTGAACAGGAATCAAAAGTATTGTGTAAAGGCAAACCCCATATGATTAATCACCGACAGTGATTAATAAACTGTCATAGCTAACAAGACATTTGAAGTAATCCTGTTCCTTTCAGCACTGACCTCTGCTGAAGTGCACCAATATTGAACACTGAGCAATGAAAGTTAAAGAAGCTAGGAGCCACTTGGAAAGCTTCCCAAGGAAAAAGTCCTAGGAAGACAAGTGAGAATTAAGAGAGGTCTACAAAACAGGAACATTTGAGTGAGCTGGATATTATTACTTGTTGCCTCATTAATTACAGAATGAGAATTAAGGCTTCAGGTTCTGAACTTGGAAAGCTGAATCCTCTTGAAGGAAAATAAAATTATTCATATGCCCACAGATCTTTGTTGTGGATATAAAGGATTTTCTCTTTTCTTAAAACCACTGCAACTGACAATGAAACAGCTAATAATGTGACCAGGTTGGCAATCCCTTTTTTTTTTTTTTTTTTTTAAATTCTCAGCTGATCCCCTTCCTCATACTCTGCCAAAAATTCAACAACTTTCTTTTACTTCACTTTCTAGTTTTGGAGTCTTTAGGAAACTCTTATTTCATATCTTCCAGCTTCTCATAACTTCCACAACAAGTGGAAATGTCTTTTTAATGTGCTTTCATGAAACCAGAACTTAGGGTAAGAAAATGTGCCAGGTACTGATAGTATTGGCAGCAGTGACGGCTGATGGCTTCTGACCCAGCACACATTTAACTGCTCAAAGGGATTGTTTCAAGCTGTCCCTGAGCTCAAGCAGTTGTTTCTGCACTTCATTCATTTCCCACAACAGCCAGAGATGAATTCTTTGTCTTAAAAGAGACACGAGAACAATTGAAAACCTTACCTTCAACTCCTTCTGCATGCTAGTTGCATTCATTTTGTAAACTATATTCAATATCTTGTGAAGCCTCCACGACAGTGAGATAGTCATTGAGTTCACAGAGCATATGAAGCACAGTCCCATCTGCCTGGTGGGAGAAAGAGAGGATGCATCCTGATCCCTTGTCTGTAGTCTGAAAGCTATTCATCAGAAGTCTTTTGTAGCAGGGGTGGTTTCTATGCCATGGACACACACCTGGGAAGCACAGTATTTATTTCCTAGCGAACAAGACTGGTAGTGGGCTGCACAGTTTTCAGTGTCTAGTGCTGTACAAAAAACATTGTTCTGTTTTTTCTGACACCTTCATTGTCCAGAGCAGGGAGCTAGCAGGAGGTGTTCATTACCCAGGTTTCCTCCTCCAGATAAGCAAGGTGTGCGCTGAGAAGCACCAAAATTCATGAAATTGCCGTCCAGTTTCAATACAGTCTGGAAAAAGCCTTAAGACCCTCAACAACTAAATGCTAATGAATACTATACTTTACTGCTAGCCTTTTATTCTTTGGGATGGATAAGATCTGATATACCAGGGGCAGGGAAAGGGAAGAGAGAAGGAATTCTATGTAGTTCCACACTGGCATTCACAGTGTGATGCACTTTTGTAGTTGCTTTCTAGGAGAAAGGGCATGTGCTTGTTTCATTCATGTCTGTGTGTTCCAAACACATTTTAAACACCTATATACCTTGATATTTTTCTGTCACACCATTTCTAACTGCTCAAGAATACTAAAATACACATTAACCCTTCCTATCTCACACAGCTTCATCCTCAGTGTTTCAATTTTCTTTCTTTCTTCCCTACTGGACCATTTTACCACTGTGACTCTTAACAGACTCAGCTTCCTCCTTTCAGCCAGTTGTCAGCATAACCATTATTCATCTACACATAAGTAAGAAGTCACATCAAATCCCATCATCTTTGACTAGTCACCATGTTGTAAATCATGTTTTCCTATGAAAACACTCTTTCTACAGTGCTTGCTTTTTCGTGGTCTTCAGGGGGACCCAAGCTATCTTCCAAAACATGTTTTTTCCACATTTTCCTGGTAATTTTTTGACCCAGGGTTTTCAAGAAACTCAGAATCTAACACAGGTTTGCATTCTCTCTTTGCTATTTGCAGGATAATGTTCTACACTGTAAAGAAAGTGCAATAGATCCAGTACTTGGCATCTATTAAGCATCTGTATTCCAACTAACAATTAATTAGGATTAAGGGTTCTTGAAAGTATATCTTATAGCTGAAGAAAATAATTACCAACGATTAATCATATACTTCTTTCAGATACTTAAAAACTAATTGTATGCATTTTCCAAATGATCTGAGGAGACTTGTGAAATATTTAAATTACATTATACCCTAGGATCAATTGAGAAATGTCCAAATTTCTTATATAAAAACTAATGCGTTGTTGCAACCCTTCTGTTGCTCTACTCATGCTAGTCTTTAAAACAACCTTTCCCTTGCAACACCCCAAAATTTAGTTTACTACTGGAAAGTGAAACAAGCAAGCTGTATCAGCTGGATATTATTGTACCTTGTAGAACTAGATCCCCATGTCAGTGAACAGAAAAGAACACAAGTGTGGGGTGGCACTGCTGGGGTAGGAGAGATCTGATCAGGATCTCCTGCACCCATTTTCATCTAAGATGCTCATCAATGGAGTGGGTTGTCAGGTGGAACTACAGCACTTTTAGTTTCTACATAATGCCTCATAGATATGTTCCTGATGTTGTCATGCTGGTGAGAAAGGATGTATCAAAAAAGCATTCCATCCCCATCACATTCATTCAGAAAAACTCTCCTGCACACCGGCCATTTATATTTTTTCAAGTGACCTAGATAGGAATTTCCCTCTAGCTTCATATCAAAACATCAATAATAATGTTTCTGGGAAGTCAGTGATGAAGATGAGTCTCTCCAGTTAGGCCCCTAGGTATGGGAACACACTGTATTTCGAAATTCAATGTAATGAACCTAAGCATTAACATTTTATAACTCATAATAATCCATTCTAAATCCAAAGACTAATTAAACTAAACATACCAAACTTACCTGCAACTAGAACTGGTTGTATGTAATTTGAATAGAAAAATTACAAAAGGATATTTGCATATCCAGAAAAATTAACACCCACGAAAATATTCAGTAATAAATAAAGTCTTAGTTTTTGAGTACTGCAAATCATATACCAGAATAAAAAAAAATCTAAATAATAATTATGCAGACTTATTTTAACTCTGGAAGAAAATGTATTAAACACTGAATCTGAAATAGAAAAAGAACAACATGCCTCTGGGTCTAGTGTGTGTGTTTTGTTGGTTGCCAATATGAAAAGCATATATAGTGGTACAGTTTCTGATTCTTTAGTTACAATGTGTTGTACTCAGAACATTGATTCATATTATTATTAATTATTATTATTAATTATTATTATCATTATTATTATTATTATCATTATTTCATCATGTGTAAAACACTTTTTGTCTTTCCCCCTAAGCAAGTGTTTTCTATGTACAGAATTATTTTACTAGTCACTTAGATTGCTGACTCACTCATAGATGAAAATAAGTCCTCTAATGGAACTAGTACCCAACTCAGACTTTTATTCTCCATATGAAATTTAGAATGAAGAGATTTTAAGAACAGATTTTTAACAGCCAAGTGATTTCAACTTTTGTAAATGAAATAATGTCTTGATTCTAAGCTATGTTTGAAGTGATTTTATCAATATTAGTAGTATTAAATTGTTAGAGCTAAGCCTACTTCAGACAAAGTCAAGAGAAATACAGAATAAAATAGGTAAATACCAAATGGGACCAGTGTGACCACCATTTATGTGAATGCAGGTCCTGTTCTTAGAGATAATTTACATGTGGAAGCTATGAAAGGAGATGGAACACCACTTGAGAATATTCTCTGGCATATTATGTGCCACAGTTGTCACTATTCTTGAATAGTTTTGTGGTTACTTACTGGAACAGACATTTGTGCTTTAGAAGTGCTTGTAAGTCTTGTTAACTGCCTATTGTTGAGGGGCTCTGATTGGAGTCATTGAGAAAAGTTAGATGTTGAGTCTTGGGCAAGGGTCCCCTGTCTCCTTTCTAAACAGAGACCTCTAAAGCAATAGGCATCCGAAGAAGTCATGAGCTCAGAAATATTGTATCCCGCTGTTTTACAAAATTTCTTTCTCACAGGACTGACATACCAGGAAAAAATAACAACAAAACAAAAACAAACAAAACCAACCAACCAAACAAAAGAAACCAACACAACACAACACAACAAAACAAAAAAGAGTTTTATGTCTTGCAAGCCCCATAATATGTGTAAGGGCACATGAATAAACGAAACAAGAATTTTTAAAGCTAGTCCACACCAAATCAACACACAAAACAAACATACTTTAATAAAGGTTTTGGATGTCATACTGTGTTGTGGGTTAAACGCAGTAGGCATCTAAATCCCATGCAGCTTTTTACTCACTCACCACATAGAATGATGAGGGTTGGCAGGGACCCCTGGAGCTCATCCGGTCTAGCCTCCCTGCCCCAGCAGGGCCACCCAGCGCAGGCTGCCCAGGCCCATCTCCAGGCGGCTTTTGGAGATCCCCAAGGAGGAGACCCCACAGCCTCTCTGGGCAGCCTGTGCCAGGGCTCCTCACCCGCACAGCACAGAAGTGCTCCTGGTGCTCAGGGGGAGCCTCCTGTGGGCCTGTTTGTGCCCAGGGCCTCTGGTCCTGGCACTGGGCACCACTGAGAAAAGCCTGGCTTTGTCTTCTTTGTAGCCTCCCTTCCAGTATTTTGCAGACATCGATGAGATCCCCTCTGAGCGTCCTCTCCTCTAGGCTGAACAGTCCCAATTTCCTCAGCCTGTCCTCATAGGAGAGGTGCTCCAGTCTGCAGATCATCTTTGTGACCCTCTGTTGGACTCTTTCCAGTATGTCCTTGTCGCTCTTGTACTGGGGTGGAGAGGGTGTGGGGGGGCAGAACTGGACACAGTTCCGGTTCTGAGTCTCACCAATGCTGAGTAATACAGCGGGATGCGGGAGAGAATCAGACGGGTAAAAGTGACAAAGCTCATGACATGAGATAAGGACAGTTTAATAGGTAAATTCAGGCTGTTCACGTAAACAAAGCAAAACAAGGAATTAATTCACTGCTTCCCATCACAGGCATATAGATATTCAGCCATTTCCAGGAAAGCAGGGTTTCATCACACGTAACTATTACTTGTGAAGATGAATGTCATCACTTTGAGCATCCTCCTATTCCTTTCCACCAGTTTTATTGCTGAGCATGGTGTCATACTTACGGGATTTTCCTTTGGTCAGTTTGGGTCAGCTGCCCTGGCTGTGTCCCCTCCCAGTTTCTTGTGCGCCCCCAGCCTCCTCACTGGCAGGGCAGCATGAGAAGCTTAAAAGTCCTTGTAAGCACAGTTCAGCAATAACTAAAACACCACTGTGTTATCAACATTGTTTTGGTCACAGATCTAAATCGTAGTACCATGTGAGCTACTCTGGAGAAAATTAGCTCCATCCTGGCCAGAACCATTACAGTGATGTCTAAACACAAACATTGGGATTTAATTGAAACAGATTACTCATTGTTCCTTCAAACATGTACGCGTGTTACATATGTTATGCACAGTCTGGGTATGACAAGTATGGATGGTAAACATAATTAAAACAGATATCTAGGGCATTAATTAATAACAAAACACAATTAATAAAGAAGAAGTAATCAAAGTCAAATTATTCATTATGAATTATAAATAATTTTATTTAACTTTTCTGCATTTTCTTTGATGAGGATGAGATGAGGCTTCTGTCAGATGTTCTAAAAATTCCTGTTACTCAGAAATGAAGGTCTGATCTAAATACTGAAGAGAATTCTCTTTAAATATAAATGACAAATTAGGTTAAATCTAATCTGTATGACTGTGCCGTTAAGCTGACACTTAGGAAGCTATGTTTTCTTTATAACCTGCATTTTAGAAAGAAATGTTCCAGACTATTCTATTTAAGGCTGTTGTGCACTGTATATTTTGGGCAGAACAGACATTGTGATGACCAGTGAGTGCTACTGACACCTGACACATCTCTGACTATTGTGAATTTAGGCAGACTAAACCATTTTGTACTCTGTGATGTTGACCGGGAGCTGATTTGCCAAATGAACAGGTAACAAGAAGTTATCTGAAGGTTTTCATAGATGGTAGAAATGCAGCGCAGATGGAGGACAGGCTTGCCCTTGGCAATTCAAGTGCAAATCTTATTAACATCTGAGGTAGAAAAGGGCCATAAAGAAAAATTCTGGATTTCTGGCTGTGGCCCAGGAGGGACTGGACCAGCACTGTGCAGCCAGGCTGGGCAGGCAGCCTCCAAGGGGTGGCAGACACAGACAGGGACAGCTCAACCTGCAGCTCTCCTTAGGACCGACTGGAAAGTGAGAGCCACTACAAGGGCTGACGGTGAGTGGCACTTGGCAAGGACAGCTCTAAAGGGAGCAAGGTTCCATACTGTGCCCACCAAGGTGGTGTCAAA
The DNA here is from genome assembly GCF_964034855.1 of Anser brachyrhynchus. Taxonomy (NCBI): domain Eukaryota; kingdom Metazoa; phylum Chordata; class Aves; order Anseriformes; family Anatidae; genus Anser; species Anser brachyrhynchus. The sequence continues at coordinate 138,886,324 of NC_137694.1, forward strand.
ATGGTTTTGTGTGAACACTGAAGAGTTTTCTGAGGCTGACAAAATTGTTGCTCCCTGTATCAGTGACCTGGACCCCATCATCCTTTGAAGTCAGGCAAAAAGAAAAAGTCAGAGTGAACGGTAAGCGGGTTAAAAACTTAGACACTTTGTTCTCCTTTCAAATTATGAGCAAGGATGTACTACATGCTCTTGTGGACGTTGAGGGAATAGCTGATGTCAAAGCACCATCTTACTCTGTCTGCCATTTTCTGTCTATTAAAGATGATAAAGCTACAGGCCTAATACAGGCCTAATGAGAGTGACAAGGAAAATCTGGTTATTAGGAAAAAAAAAATGCTTTGTTAATTAATCCATTGTTGCTCAGAGATTGCTGTGGCGTTCCTTACAGTAACTCCTGCAGGGATGCTGTATTTGGTTGGTGTCCTGGTTTCAGTTAGGACAGAGTTAATTTTCCTCCTAGTAGCTGGTAGGGTGCTATGTTTTGGATTAGGATGAGAAGAGTGCTGATAACATGCTGATGTTTTAATTGTTGCAGAGCAGTGTTTACACCAGGCCAAGGACTTTTCGGCTTCTTGCTCTGTCCTGCCAGCGAGCAGGCTGGGGGTGCAGCAGGAGCTGGGAGGGGACAGACCCGGGACAGCTGACCCAAACTGGCCAAAGGGGTATTCCATACCATCTGACGTCATGCTAAACAATATATAGGGGTGGCTGGCCGGGGTGGGGGGCCGGCTGCTCGGGAATAGGCTGGGCATCGGTCAGCGGGTGGTGAGCAATTGCATTGTGCATCACTTGTTTCATACACATTATTATTAGTAGTACTATTATCATTGTTATTATTATTATTATTGTTATTATTATTTTCCTGTCTTAATAAACTGTCTTTATCTCAACTCACCGGCTTCACTTTCCCATTTCTCTCCCCCATCCCAGAGAGGGAGGGGGGAGGGTGAGCGAACGGCTGTGTGGTGTTTAGCTGCTGGCCGGGTTAAACCACAACAGTTGGTAAAACTAATAGCAATTTCATTAAGCTAACTGCTCCTAATGCTAATAATAATTCTGTTAAGTCTTTATGGACATATTTTTCCTTGTCTTACTTTTTCAGATTTCCATTTGTTGCAGATACACTTCACGGTCTCTTGTGTCTCAGATTGGTGTTCTGTATGATCATTGTTAAGTCTTACTGTGACTTTTTAGACTTTGATATACCTGCCTTACACTGTCCTCAGAGACTTCAGTAAGAGCAGGAGTAGTCTTTATCTCAGGTTAAAATCTATGAAATACGTTTATCTATTAAATATTTTATTTATGAAGATGTTTAGCCCTAGAACTGATTAAAGAATTTTAAAAAATATAGTGAAATAGAAGTGAATTTGCCAGTGATTTGTCAAGGTCTTTCCAAATAAAAGCATTACCTTCCACTTTCTGATCATCCTTTTCAGAGGCAGACTGAAAATAGAGTTTTTGGCCAAAATACACTCCCTTTCCAACTTTAATCACCTGCTCCACTCTGCAAAACACTGTGCACTGCAATGCGGCTAGTAATGCTGTAGTGACTGCTGTAGCAGCCTTTTTATGTATGTGGTACATGAGGTCTGACAGTTCAGATCCTAGAGGAACACTTATCAGGAACAACTGGCACAGTCCAGTTGTGAAAAGAGGGGGGAGGCAGCCAAAAGTAGCTGTGGCCAGCTGATGGTGATGCTTCTGTGATGCTAACAATACAGCTTCGGGAAGGGTGGTGAGGCAAAGGAAGGGAAACTAAAGGAATAGTCAGAAAAAAAAATATTAATTTTCATCTTAAAAGGTAAATGATTAGCACTAACATAAATTCTGGCAAGTCTCAGGACTAGAATTAACCACTTGCATAGAATTATATGTTTTCCAGTCAGTAGAATCTTCTTTCCCAAAAAAAAAAAAAAGTGAATATTGGGTACTGTGCAGTCATTATCAAAAAATGAATATATTAAAAAATACCTCCTCTTGGATGGATGTTTTTCAATGTGAACTGGCAAAGAAACTGATTTTTTTTTTCTTTCAACTTTTAGGCCTGCCAAGGTGTTGGGAAAAGAGGTGGGTCTGTATTGAACTTTACCTGACTGCATTGCAAGTAATGATTCCCCTAGTTTTGTACTTTTTTTTTTTTTTTTCTCATTTCATTCACACATATCCAAACATCTGTTTGACAACGTAGGTCTGGAATCAATAGTTTTGCTGTCATATTCAGTAGCTTGTGTATAAATGGTTGGTGGGCTCTGTCCAAGTCCTAGTGCATAGGCAGACAATACCCATCTTACCGAGCACTGAAACAACAGCCATCTTAGAAACACAGAATCATAGAATCATTAGGGTTGGAAAAGACCTCCAAGATCATCTGGTCCAACCATCCCCCTACCACCAATGTCACCCACTAAACCATGTCCCTAAGCACTATGTCCAACCTTTCCTTGAACACCATCAGGGACAGTGACCCCACCACCTCCCTGGGCAACCCGTTCCAATGCCTGACTGCTCTTTCTGAGAAGAAATGTCTCCTCATTTCCAGCCTAAACCTTCCCTGGCACAACTTGAGGCCATTTCCTCTAGTCCTATCACTAGTTACATGTGAGAAGAGGCCGACCCCCAGATCCCCACACCTTCCTTTCAGGTAGTGGTAGAGAGCAGTAAGGTCTAGCCTGAGGTTCTTCTTCTCCAGACTAAACAACCCCCATTCCCTCAGCCCGTCCTCATAGGATTTGTGTTCCAGGCCCTTCACCAGCTTCACAGCCCTTCAAAGTTTGCTTCACCAAAGAAACTTGAATGTCAGGGTGCCCAGTCGTTCCTGGATGTGATTTTCCATCTGCAGGAAAGGCTGACTAATATTGGAATAGGTTGAGCTGCCACAGACACTTCACTTAATCTCTGATTATGGAGTCATTACTCTCCATAGCTGAATATTTCACAAACACTACATTTGCTTTTCTTTCACCAAAGAGCTATTTTATGTCTTTTTTATATATCTGTACGAAGTGAGTTTTTCCTTACTACTTCAGTATCACTTGTGCAATTGAGTTATTTCTTAATTTACTTTTGATGGAGAAAGATAAAATAGTCTGGAGCAATTATTTGCTCCCTCAGGAACTGCTAGTGAGCAACATTTGTACATATTTCCTTTCCCTTTGAAAATGGAACTTTCTGATTTTTGGTGAGGGCATCCGAGTGAGTCATATGTTAGGTGTGGGGAGCATTTCTGAAGACTAATACAGTGACTTTTTCTTCCCAGCAGTAGATTTGATAATGAAAATGCTAAACTTAAAGTGCATGTTTATAATGCAAAAAGTATTGTCTTCCTGCCTAGATGGAATTGATTAGATTCTCATCAGAGATGCTGCAGTGGTTTAGGACTACATAGATTCTAATCACGAGTGTTGGGGAAAAAAAAAAGAAGAAGTATTTTGTGTTATTTAAGAATGTACTTGTCAAGGTGTTAGTAATAGGTTTCAAATAATAAATTGCCAATGCATTGGAATACTTTGTCTGAACAATTTTGCTGCAGATTAGATTTCACAGACATACACAGCATTTCTATTTGCTGGCTCTGTATTAGATTTGGCAAGAACTACTGCTCTGAAAAAAAAAAAAAAAGAAGTCTTCAGGCAAAATTGTGATGTAAAGATATAACAGATTCATATCTAAACAGGATGATGATGGGACTGCATAGGAGAGCTCTAGTGGCTCAGTGGAGCCATCCTGTGCAAGTATGTTTGAATTTTAAATATGACTCTATACATAATTTCATTTAAATATTTTTATTTTCTTGAAGCTACCAGGTGCAAAATGAAGTGATCAAAGGCAGGCCAGGTATGTTTTCAATCTAGTTCTGGAAATAATATATAGAGAGACAGCCAGAACAAACTCACAGATTCATATGATAACTGTCAAAGAACAAAATTTCTCCACAAGAAAGCTTGTGAATTGATAGCATTAGTATTCAGGCAAAGTAATACTACTATGTGAAGCTTAGAGAAGAAAGTCAAGGCAATACTGGAGCAGAGACTTGAAGCAAAGCTCAGAAAAGAGGTGAAGCAGAAACTAGGAGCTAATGGTAAGATATGGATATAAACAGACATAAATGTAAGGAAAAAAACCTTGACTGGGAGTAGGGTTGGACTAAGAAGCAGAGGTAATGCAGATCTGGAAGAAAGATGGGCAGGAGCAAAAGTGGGAAGAGTCACCAGTTATCTTGCTGCAGAAAGCTTACATGTCTTTCAGATGGCCATTGTCCCTTCACCTGCAGATGGACCTCCTTTTGGGGTCACCATGGCTCATGGAGAATTATTAATCCAAAGGGATTATGAGCACCTGTGGCCACACAAACCATATTTACAATACTCATCACAAGAACACCTTGAGCGTTGAAAGAGGTCATTATTTAGGGACAAACCCTAGGCTCTAAGGATGGGAATGTAGAGGGGATGGGCCTACGTGATCTGGTGGTGGAAAAAAATCTTTTTGGCATTCTGCATTCAGACTTATATTGCTGGTAAAAGCAAAATGCTGGTAAAAGTAAAGATGCTGAAACTACAACAACAACATTTTTAATGAAGTGCAAATTATTACATTGGCTTAAGGAGCAAAAAGCAGATTTCACAATGTATCCACAATGTATTAAAATTAAAGAAAGAAAAAACAGAATAGAGTGAAAACAAAAAGATACACGATCAGGCATAACAGTATTCTATTGAAAAAAAAGAGATAATTTCAAATTAAACCAAAACCATTTGACTACTCCTTGTATTCAGTGGACAAATGACATTTTCACTGTCATGAAAGGTACATAAATACAAAAACATCAATTAACACTTTTTTATCTCAAATGCAATAAAACTCATTTCCACAGTGTGCTTCTGCCAAAGAATTTTCCTTAGAAATAAATAGAAACAAATGGTGAGTATTTCACTTTCTAGGAAGTCTAGAGTCTAGAAAAATGACAGTCTAGAAAGTGTTTTTTTTCCAGTCTATTCAGTTCAGATTAATTGTTTACTTTTGGATTGCATAGCTGGCACTTTATGGATCACCTTTATAGATATTTCAGATGTATTACTTTGGTGAGGTGTATCAAAAATTAAAATATTTGTTTCCATTTGGATATTGTTTTAAGCCCATTAAATGAACCAAATATCAGCTGAATGTAGAAGTTCCATGAAAATAAAATAGTGTTCCAAGTATTTAATCAGAACTCCCCAATATGGCTGCATTTTTCAGTGTCAGATCTTTTCTTTAAGCACCGGAAGTATTTTCTCTCTGCCTTGACCTCTAATTATCATTGCTCTTTGGACAATATTGTTCTAATACTGTCCTGAAATCCCTGAAAGGATAAATTGCCAGAGTGGTGGTTAATGGTCTGTGTTCCATGACCAATATTTATTTCCAAATGAAATTAACAGCGTTCACAATATCTCCAGTTCTAGCACTTCTAATTCTCTCCTGGAAATATAATGGCAAGAACTATTGTCTCATATGTCTCAAATGGCAATGTTGATACATAAATGAAAGAAAAGTATTGCAGAATCAAATATACTGCCCCCGAAAAAATTACTAACCTTCCCCTCCCCCCCAAAAAAACCCACGTTTGTAACTACCATTTTGAAGATGTTGATTTTTTTTTCCATCTGACAGAAGAATTTATCCAGTGTACCTTGTTTCAAGCCCTTAGGATATATCTGATGTGGTCATACAGTAATGTGTCTGTCAAACACCATTGCGACTGGTCTGTTTTCATTGTAACTGAAATGGTCAAGAGTTTTTCACTGCCTTCTGAGGTGAAAATGATCAAGAAGGTCTTGCAAAGAGACCATTCTAGTAAAAGTACACTTTTCACAAAATGTAAGTTGGTGTTTGAGTTGGCTAAAGTTTGATCAGGACACCTGCTGCCACCTTCCTTATTAGGGAAAAAACTTGAACTGGAGTGTCCTGGCCTAGAAATGATGATAAGCTGGTTGAGAAAATATCTATCTTGTTACAAAGAATGTATATAGTAAAGCTATTAATTCTAGATTTAAAAGACTCTTTTAGAGTTTATGAAGGTTTAAAGGTTTGGAAAGCAACATAAACTGAATAACTTATGCTGTGAATCTAAAATGAGTGTGTGACATGAAAATACACATAAACTTGGTATTCAAAACTTTGGATTTGTTGCTACTTTGCTTAGTGTCAAAATGCTCCTAATGTCTGGACTTTCACATACTGTAAATAGAATCATAGAATCATAGAATATCCCAAGTTGGAAGGGACCCATAAGGATCATCAAGTCCAACTCCTGGCACCGCACAGGTCTACCCAAAAGTTTAGACTATGTGACTAAGTGCACAGTCCAATCGCTTCTTAAATTCAGACAGGCTTGGTGCAGTGACTACTTCACTGGGGAGCCTGTTCCAGTGTGCAACCACCCTCTCAGTGAAGGACCTCTTCCTGATGTCCAGCCTAAACTTCCCCTGCCCCTGTTTACAGTGAATAGGTCACCTGCCTCTCCAGTCCCTCTCGTGAGGAAGTTGTAGACCGCGATGAGGTCCCCCCTCAGCCTCCTCTTCTCCAGGCTGAACAGGCCCAGTGACCTCAGCCGCTCCTCATGTCTTCCCCTCTAGGCCCTTCACCATCTTCGTCGCCCTCCTCTGGACACTCTCCAACAGTTTAATGTCCTTTTTGTACTGTGGTGCCCAGAACTGCACACAGGACTCGAGGTGAGGCCGCACCAGCGCAGATTAGAGCGGGACAATCACTTCCCTCAACCAACTAGCAATGCCGTGCTTGATGCACCCCTGGGCATGGTTGGCCCTCCTGGCTGCCAGGGCACGCTGCTGGCTCATATTCAACTTGCTGTCAACCACAACCCCCAGATCCCTCTCTGCGGGGCTGCTCTCCAGCGTCTCATCGCCCAGTCTGTACGTATAGCCAGGGTTGCCCCGTCCCAGGTGCAGGACGTGGCACTTACATAGAATTCATGTGAGTCTGTCAGTTAGGATTTTTCAGGAGATTTGTTGTTGACACTTTAGGAGTCCCAAATTTTATCAGTACAAATTTTAATAAACCCATATGGCAACAGGTGAAACATACTGGTTAAAAAGAGCAACTCAGTGAAATAGTCAATACTTTCTGTTTGTAGGCCTCTTCAACAGACTGCTTCAGTAGATCTTGCCTGCTCTACTTTCTCTCCATGCCAAAATGCAATTTCAAGTTTGATGTTTATTTAGTGTCCGTATTTACTTAGACCTTAACCTTATAGTAGTCATCATCATTTCATTTCAGACCTGCTGGGGTCAGTTCAGATCACTGTGGTATGTCTTTCTATTAAGATTAAGGCTAGTAATACAGGCTATGATCTATTTTGTCAACAACTGGAAGTTAAAATTAATAATACCCAGAAAGACCAGTCATCATTATGTTGGATTATACTAATAAGTGTGTAGAAAGTGATTAGGGCATCCATCCAGTTACACTGGAGAAACCTGATGTGAAGAAGAACAGATATAGACAGCAGTTGTTGGGATTTGTATTTCCCAGTGATATAATGATTATTGACTTGTTCTTCCATTACCCCAAGTTTGATCAACAGAATTGGTACCAATCTGAACAGTTGCATTTGGATTACTATTGGTCATTAAAAGTCATTGGTGATTAACAGATGTTAGTTTATGAATGAATGAAAAAAAAAAATGATGCTGGCCACAGTTTTCTGCTGGTAAAAATGTTTGCCCAGTTTTGACATTCTGGTGGATAAATAAAAAGAATTTAATGGAGAGCTCATGTTACTGTCAAGCCGTCAGGTAGCTGTGTGTTTTCTGGCATTCCCAGATTATCAGTTTTCAGTTTATTTTGATTTTTTAAAAACAATATTATTTCAAACCACTTGTTCTGATGACTGTCTAGTAGATCCATCAAACATCACGTGTAAGGTGATTTTTGCAGCAGCTATTGCGAATAAGAATCTGCCATACAGTAAGAGTCATAAGGGAAGTTTTTTAAGAAAAAAGAAAAGGTCATCTGGTTTCAACTTTAAAGTACTGTCAACTAATTGTACAGAAAACACTGTGTTGAAATCTGGGAGAGAGACATGATTTCTGCATCATTTATTAGACTGAATTTCATCTGCAACAGGCAGAGTGGCAGGCTGAAGAACCTACAGGATCAATGGAAAGATCACTTTGAAGCAATTTCTTCATACTCTCACGCCTCTTATGTGAGCACAAAGCTTCCCTCAGCAAGAACGAAACTGAGATCACAGACTGCTCCCAGAAATGTGGTGAGCTATCAGACCTGGTAAGATCACAGCTGGTGACAGGTGAGGGTAGGTTTGTGGTTCATCTGCATAGGATCTTAATTTTTGATGGGTGGGAGGGTGGGAGGGGGAAGTTATCACAGCATCCACAGAAGTATTTTTCCTTTATCAGCTACAGTGAATGTCTTTGTTTCTTTATTCATGTCTCAGTCAGCAGTGCACATTGAGGCAAAGCTGGAGTATTTGGTGTGGATTTAGGGATTTAGACCAGATGTTTTACCTATGACTATGTTCCTATGTTACAGATGTTTTCTGAGGAAATGGCTGAGCTTAGTGAGCCATGTCCAGTTATCTTTATTTCTCCTTGTTGGTCACTTGATTCAGCACGTCAAGCAAATCTAGAAGACCTGAGGAAGTGACTCAAAATCCCAAGGAAGTGGTAATACTGATGAAAGGACTCTCAAGAGGAATGGAAACTCTCTTTGGATGAATGATAGACAAATGGCATTTTTCTTCAATTTCCATGGATGTGTAGCACAGCTGAGTCCTGCCCATTCTGTCTGTTTACTGTTAACACTGTGCAGCTGATAGACAGGTTGGGGAAAAAACAGCTGTCTGTGGTATTGTGTTGTGCACATTTCTTAAAGACCCTAGATACACTGATGGCATTTGCCTTGTTCTCTCAGCTTGGTGAATGTCTGCAGCTGACAGTCAACCTAGTCAAGCAAAAAGCAATGTGTAGTGAAGGAGAAATTATGAATCAGAGTGGGGACATTTTCTATTTATAACTTTACTGCAAGAGATAAATGTTCCAGGAACAGAGACGAGCAAATGCTACTTACAAACCCTTTCTTAGTATCTCTGGTGGTCCTATGTCAATGTTCAAGAATCTGGTGGAAGAATTAGGGGTTATCAGGGAATGAACTGCTGCTTGTGCAGCTTCTTTTTAGCAACTGCTCTTGGGTATTTTTCATAACATAAGCCGTAAAAACAAAAATGGATAGCAACTTCTAGCCTGGCTACCCAAGATTCGTTCTCATAAAGAAAAAGAAATTGGACACCAATATGTAACAGTGCCATCTGGTGTTAACAACAATGACAATAATATTAAAGTTTGTATTTTTATCTATTCAAGGATTTTTAAATTCTAATTTCTCACTAATTAAAAGACAGTGCATTGACCCTCAGACACATACCTGAAGTGCTCTGATATTTTAGATATTGCCAGTTTCAAGCTGGTGATACTATTGGTTGGACAAAATTTAGTTCTTTGGGAAGAAATTAAATTTCTTGTTAATTTCCACTTTAATGTGATCATTATTTAATATTTTATAATAACTTGTTCCCTCTCTTTGAAAGCAGTAGGCAAATATATACATAACACTTTTCCTTAATTACCCTGAATAATGTATACATAACACTTTTCCTTAATTACCCTGAATAATGTAATGTATCATTAAAAAATATAGGTAGTGTCCTGATGTGTAGAAAACAGCTGTACAAATTTACAAGCTAATTAAATAGAGGCAAAAAGGTTGTATGCATGTGATGGAAACAGAGAAGGCACAACAGCTGATGACGTATTGAACCTGATTCCTTTTTAAATTAGCAATAAAATCACTGGCAGTTTTACACTGTCAATCACCCATGGAAGAGGGGATGAACTAGTAAAAAGTTTTGCTCTGTTTTTGCTAGAATAACAGTTGTCCAAAATAAGAAATTTTCACTGTCTGTGGGAGTAAATTTTTTTATATCAGTGAATACTGCCTTTCTCTTATGATATTTGAAACAAGGAGTTCAAAATATTTTTTCCTGGTGAATTTGTAGCTGTGAGAACATTAATTATTTGAATTATTATAATGAGATTGTCTTTTGGACAATCCTGAAAGACACAGATCAAACACGGACAGAAAGCAACTCAGGAGGATGAATACTTCCTTCACAAAAAGTATGATTTTGAATAGTAAATGTAAAATTGCAATAAGCTTATCTGTATTTATTACTTCTTGAGATATGAGCCAGTTCAATGGTTGTGTAAATCTACAATTACATTGAAAAACCCAAAGGTAAAATAGATTTCCATAGAAAAAGCTTTCTGTTGAGCCAATGGATTATTCTTTTTACTTTGACTTTGCACTGTGTCTGTGCCCTTTCCTTCGACTGATGACAGAGGTAGCTGATGGATATTGGTAATGCTAACAATGCATATTCCCTTAAGGATTTGAAGGAGCTGCCATGAAACCAAGAGTTTAAACTAAACCTTTAAATCAAGCTGTGAACAACTGCTTTTCTTCTAAAATAATTATCATGGACAAATGAATTCGCCAAACCAAACTTTAGACTGTTAGCTGGTCAACAGTATTCCTGAAATAAAAAACAAGTTCATGGGAAGCTATGTCAGGATTTGGCAGTGTCTTTCAAAGCCTCTCTGCTACCAGGATTTGGGCAGGTGAAGCCTTTGTAAAACATGCCAGTGACCCTGACCACACAGAGACTTTGTATCCTTGCAAAAAATCCATACTGCTGTACTCTCTTGAGCTAAATCAAGACAGCAGCAAGCTATTAGCAGCCCTGGTTCGCTCTTGTTAGTGTCTGTCAGTCCTATCCGTGGGCACAGCTTTGTATTAGGGCATCGGCACTTGTTGGCAATGGCCGTGGAGTCAGTATGTAGCTGTGTTTGGGCTTTCCCAGCTAGGAATTCAGGGAAAGAGGACATCCACCCACCCAGTTTTGTGCTTCCTACCCTGAACATGGAAGTGACAGACTCTCAGTTAACACCCTTCTCCTGTCAGGACAGCCCCTGACAGTGCATTTAGAGCCCATCTGCAGTCATGCAGCACCAAATCCAGTATCTGCTTCAGTGCAGCTGAACATATCCTGCACAAGGTACAGTGAAAGGTGTAGCTATCACCCTCAGGAACAACCGGTACTTTCTGAACATTGTACTTTCCTTCATGTGTTCATCCAGCTGACTAAATTGTGTTTGAATCTCTGATGAGATCAGGGAGTGTAATAGTTATTCTCAGCTACAGTCATAACACCAACTGAACAGAAGCAGCTGGAGTAATTTACAAAAAGGAAACATTCTAGACCAATAATTCTGGGTTCGCTTGTACTATATTAATTATCTTCTGTTCAAAACAATAAATATAACTTTCTGCTGCAGACAGAAAGAATTCTGGTAGAACTGCAGTGTATTCTGTAAAATCAATATTAATCATTTTCAAATTGTTTGCTTGTTGACTTTCTTAGGACAGCAAGAGATCCTTAGGGCAACTTAGTCTCAGCACAAAGAAAATGTTCGACAAGAAAATATGTTTGGCATTTTTTGCTCCTTACATTTCACGTGTGACCTTTAGAATACTGTTGTCATTTATTCACGTAAAGAGCCATAAAATGTGTTGAATAACCAATATCTAATCCATAGTCATGATTGTGTTTTGGAATTCTGAAATTACTTACAAATTGCAGTGAATGACTGACATGCTGGCTTAACTTTTTTTTTTCTTTTTTTCTTTTTTTTAACCTTATTTTGTGATTTCTTGGCTACTGGTAGTGAGCTGTGAACTATACAAACACATAGAAAAAAGATACTATTTGTCGCCAAGTACATGCCAGTAACAGAAAATAAAGCCCAGACATGTAAGTCAGGATGAATTATTATATTCTTTCTCACAGATAAGTTGTTTTTATTTTACTGAGCATCTTCTAAGTGTTTTTATTTTATTTAGACTCACTCATGCTGCTTTTACAGTGGTGGGATATTCATAGCAGTGATTGGATCCAAGGGAGAGGATTACTTTGGTCCTGTTTTATGAAGACTTCAGATGACTGTTTTTAAATGAGAATGCTATTAGTTAAAGAAATCATAAGCAGTCTGAGATGTAATCAAATTATATCAGCATGAATCAAAACGTTGTTAATATAAAGCATGTTAATTATATCACTATTAATTCTACACTTCTCTCTGTTCCTGGGGCAAATCTTGGTTGTTGTCTACCCTAGTTTTTTGGCAATATGCTCCTTTAGCAGTAACAGCTATTGCATCGCTTAGCCATCAGAAACTAGAACTTCAGATGCCTTCTGTGCAACCCTCTGAAGGCTGATTGTTCCTCAAGGGCAGTTTGTACGAACTGCAATTTCACTGAGATAAGAAGGTTTACTGGGAGTAAGAAAATAGAGTAGACCCCAAAATGTTTTGTTTAATATGCCTACATTTATATTTTTGCAGAAATTAAATGAGACAGGAAGATCTTGAATAATGTTACAGAAAGAGAACACATACATCTATTTTCCCCAGAGCAGCCAGTGGCTCTGATGTCAGAATCAGAATTCTAACCTCCACATTGTACCCAAATATACAGGGAAATTGCCTCTGCTGTTTTTACTGTCTCTCATTTGATTTTCCAGCTTTTGAGAGATTAAGGCATCTAATATTTCTTATTCAGACATGCTGTATTCGTCTGTACTGTGGTATGTGAACACACATGAGCATACGCGCATGCATGATCACAAACAGAATTTTGAACTTTTTTTTGTAAGTTTACTTATCAAAGGATATTAGAATTTATAATTGTCTTTTGATGGTTTACCAAATCACTTAGGAAGCCCCAAGAGCTCTTTGTATCAGGTACAGTAATTATAACTATTATGCATTGACAAAGTATTTAACTTTATTTTTTTTCCCATTGAACAGGGTATTTTTAGAGCTGCTTCTCACCAATTCAACTCACAGATTTCTTAGATAATATTTCAGTGACAAATCAGTGTTGTCTGGCATATCTGTGCAGGGGTGTGTTCATGGGTAGAGATGAAAAGATTTCAACAAGGTAATTGAAAAATGCCATGGGTAGCTACTAGGCTCTTGTTTTTAATGTTTTGGCCATATCCTCTCTTTCTGCCCTTTAATTATTTCAGAGAGCACCTTTAACATACACTGAGACAGAGAGGTATATTCTTTTCAAAGCTTGGAATTACAGGCTGCAGTTTTATAGCTCTCGGCAAGCAACCTAGAGGACTCATTAATACTTGATGAATCCCTCTCAAAGTCTCAGCAGTGAGGAGAAGACAAACAACTTGCTGGATGATTGATGTTGCGCCTGCCAAGGAAGAACTTTAAGGCTTGATTCTCTCTTACAAGATCTGTTAAAAAATAAAAAATAAAATAAAAAATTCAGGGCTGGGTGTTATCCTGAAGTAGCAATAGTGTGGGCTGAGTGGAGACACATTCTCTGCCCTGCTGTACAATGGCAAATGCATTAACACACAGGGTAATGCTGGTAGCAAGGTTTCAGCCTTTTTCCTCTGCCTTCTCTCTACCCACAATGCTCCCTAGACATCCATGACTGTTCTCTGGCAAACTGTGTTTGTATATATCCTGTGATATTCCTCAAGCTGCAGCCCAAGGTGGTGGAGGTGGCCTCCCTCGGGCTCCCCTGACCAAAGGCAGGCACTGCTTGGTAGAGGAACAGAGCTGGCAAGGGGAACAGCAGTCACCAAAGTCCTGTGTGTAGTCAGCTTGGGGCATTCAGGGCAGGTGTGGGCTGCCCTGATGACTGAAAATACCTTTTCTGAGGTCTTGAAGACATTCTGAGAGGTTTGTGTCTGAATTCCCCTTTTCAGACACGCTTTGTAACTTAACTAACAAGTACCAAGAATATATATAGATGCCAAACCCAAATCACTATTGAGCTAAAGAATGTACAGGGAAAAACTAACATTATCATCACTTTTAAGTATTTTTTGCTCTCTGAACCTTATAATTCCATAAATGCTGCTATCCCCATCTTTCATTACTTTTCTCCTCCAAATTATGGACTCTGTCTCCTGTGTGCAACTGGTTTCCTTCTGCTCTTTTTCTCCTCGCTCTCCTCAGATGCCCTGAAATACATATCCTTTGTCAGATGAGACACATGTGCAGACTATTGCACAATCTGCTGTGTGCCTACCTGACCCCTAGAAATCAGACTGGTAAGATCCTTGCCTAAGCATGATATTATACGGGCACAGGACGATGGACCTTTTCTGGAATGTGATTGTTCACACCAAGCTGCTGTGGTTTGCAATCTAATGCTAGGATAGAGCTATCAGTGGGTGAAGCAAATAGAGTTACATTTTCTTGGAAATTAATTTTCAGTTGCATGGACATAACACAGTGTTCCTCATACCAAACAGAATTCCTAAACTGCCCATTTGATCCACAGACCACAGGAGCCAAATTGCAATGCTGCTTTGCAGTTCATGTGTGCCAAGTCTACCTCAAAAGAGATGCTAATAATATACATTTAAAATATATGGCCATTTAAATTGTCATGGGAATATTCAACTTCAAATAGGAACAGTTTCAATAAAATTCAATTTAATTTCAATTAACACAGCTTGGCCCATAAATTTGCTTTTTGTTTATTTCATTTTGTTTTCATAATCACAACATATTGGAGCCAAAAAATAAAAATAAAAATTCCACTCCAGGGCATAATGAATTATTGATTAAGGCAGCTAGATCAATATGAATCCATATAGGAAGCCAAAAATAAATTGGTAAATGAAAGGCTGTTAAATATATACTTAGAAAAAGGGATTTTGGCAAATGCTGAAATGAATATTGGACAGAAAAATATCTAATGGTCTGAAACAGGTTCCCTAACTGCCAGGTCAGTCCCTTATTGAAACAAGTTGCAATTTGGATTCTGAATTATGTAGGCAAATGAATCCAATAAAGAAAGCAGCTTGTAGAGAAGATGACATTGAAAATCTGATAGCATTTAAATCCTGATCATGTGAAAACATTTGTTATACAGACCAGACAAAAGATTTGTGAATAGAAAGACTGAAATGCTTTTCCTCAAAAATGGCATAAAATGAATGCCCACTGATATCAATGTTTTTACATGGATAGATCACAAACAGAAAAATATTAAGTTCCCCCAATAAATACTATTCTCAAGACTGAGAAGCATTATATTGGGATAAAGGTAATATTTTTTGCATGTACTGCATTGGCCTTATCTTGTAGTGAGTGGACCAACTTCATCCCTAACTTAAGTGCAAATTCTGTTGCATGCAATGCTGATACTAATTCACACGTTCCTTAAGCCTTTGATTTAAAAGAAGTCTGTAAAAAATGGGGTTATTTCATTTCAGAGAATATGTAATGTATTAAATGTTGTCCCATATTCCCCTGATTACACTGACCTCTGCTGCTCTTCTGTATCTCTTGTAGCTTTAATAGATGAAAGAAATGTGTAAGCTCATAAGGTTTTCAGTGACAGTAAATCAGCAAAATAAATAAATAAATAAGCTTGAAGAAACAAAGAAACAAACAAAAAACACAACAACAAAACATCCAGGCCATCTATCTCACAGCCAGACTGTAAAGCTAAATTTTCTCAAGAAACTGTGAGGGACAATTTAAAAATATGCATGTGTATTTTTTCCCTTACATACGCCAAAACCCTTCTGGTTAGAAAATATCAGATATGTAAATCTGTGCGTGGAGGAATCAGGGAAACACCAGCCAGTTCCAGCCAGTTGTAATATTCAGCAAACACCAACCTCAAATTTTGAAAGCTGTAGATGGAACAAGGAAAACATATCTCCACATTTGCTATATTTTTTTTTACAGCTGGTCATACTGCATTAGACAGATACGCTTAAAATAACTGCAATAGCACTGGAGGATTGCTAAGAGATCCACAAAGGCATTTCTATATGGCAGGGTAGGGGTGTTCTACATAGAGCTCACAGGCCTCGCTGCCCATCATCCAGGGCAGATGGCATACCGGAGTGCACCAGGCCTCCCTCCCCAGTTCAGCTCCCCAGTTTGCTGCCAGCGTTTAAAGGAGTCAGTTTTATCCAAAATGATATCCAGAAAAGAGATCTTGTTTTCCTTCCTATTTTAATGATGTAATTAGTGTGTGGAGCACTTCAGAATTATTTTTTGCTTGAGCAGTATCCAAGGATGAAAATGTTTCTCAATCACAGGAGTTAAGAGACTGACAGTCTCTGGGAATTCATATAGATACTAGTGAAAATTAATGGCTACTTGAGAGCTTGCGTGAAACCTAGTAAGGCTATCAGCACCAATCTTTAAGTAAATAATAAACTTGTCAGGATATCTTCAGCGATTAAGTTGTGTTTCTATTCTCAAAATGGATTCTGTCAAATTCTGTCCAAGTACGTACAGGATTATGTGCATTCTGTAACTCAACACTTTTCTAGTTGTGTTTGTAGACACATTAAAAGGAGTATATATTTTTTCTAAATGCAAGCAGAAATTCTTCAGTACAACATAAAATACAATTTGATTTCTTTCACCTTTAGAAAACTACAGGAAATATAGGAGAACAGCAGAGGACACTGTAATCAGAGAAAATGGGATGACAAGCAGTCAAAATAAGATGAAGTGAAATGCCAAACAAAAGAAAATCACTTTGAGAAGCTTATATTGAAAGAGAGGCAGTGGAGGTTTTTAAGGACAGAATATTTTACCTTCAAACTTGTGAAAAATTCCTCTTATTTTAAGAAGATTTTGGACCTGAATCTTAGATGGAAAATATAGAGAGCTTTTATCTTCACAATTGTGGGTCTGAAACCCAAAATTCTCATATCATTACACTTAGAGAAATGCTTGTCCATGTGTGAGCTTTATTGTAAGCTCCAACCTGCCTTCCCCTGATATCGCCAAATTAACATGCTGTGTCCTCTTCATTCTGCTTGCAGTTTCTGTTGTTGAGTGAAGAGTTCTTTGAGCATCATATTTTTCCAGCAATGAGAAACAGACTTATGCATAGAGTTAGTAAGTTTGGGTTTTATCTTCTAAGCTTTAATTAAATTATTATGGCCTTTACGAAAACACAACATAGTTAGAATTCACTTTGCATAGATGAGAGTGAAAAAAGTATCCCTAGGGGTCATAAAGCAATTAATACAAGCAAAACAACAAATAAGCATTGCTCTGTTTTGGAATGAAGTGAATTTCATTTAGCATAGATAAGCAATGAGCAAAAGGAAATTTAATGATGTAAAAGAAATCTTATCTTCGACAAGTTATGCAATTATGCAAATACGGAAACAATATTTTGAAAAGTAACTCAAAACATGAAAAGAAGCTTCTGCCTTACACTTTTATATATCAGCTGATAATGATGATTCACAGTAGTAAAACCAATGCTAATGATGATGGATAAGATACAGTGCATGTAAGAGAATCACACTATAAATCCTTTCAGACAAATTAAATTCTGAGAATTAAATCAATAAAAGGAAAGAAGATATTAATATAAGCCAGAATAAAATAAATAAAATAAAATAAAATAAAATAAAATAAAATAAAATAAAATAAAATAAAATAAAATAAAATAAAATAAAATAAAATAAAATAAAATAAAATAAAAAAACCACAGAATCACAGAATCGTCTAGGTTGGAAGAGACCTCTAAGATCACCTAGTCCAACCTCTGACCTAACACTAACAAGTCCTCCACTAAACCATATCACTAAGTTCAACACCTAAACATCTCTTAAAGACCTCCAGGGATGGTGACTCAACCACTTCCCTGGGCAGCCCATTCCAATGCCTAACAACCTTTTCAGTAGAGAAGTTCTTCCTAACATCCAACCTAAACCTCCCCTGGCGCAACTTTAGCCCATTCCCCCTCATCCTGTCACCAGGCACATGGGAGAATAGACCAACCCCTAAAATAAAATAAAATAAAATGAGAGAAATAAATCTACTCATCACAAGTGTAAGAGGAATAAAATAAAGAATATACCTTTTAATCTGCTATGGAGAGTCAAATATCTAAAATACTCTGCAGTTATTTTTAAGAGTTTAAGTTATTTATTTTAAGAGTTTAAGTTATTTTTAAGAGTTTCCAGAAGGGATTATCAGAAATATTTTACCATTGAAATAGTGCTGATAGATATTTTTAATTTGAATAATTTTTAATTTTTCTCCAGAAGCTTCTCTTTTTAACAGTAGCTGCTTTTACTTGTTGGCATGCAGTAGGCTTATGTCCTAAATTCTGAGACATTTTACATTTTTTGAGCTTTTTGGTGAAAAGTGTTCACACATACAGTAGGGTTAGGGTTGGATTCTCTCCATTTATGCTTTGCATTCTGGGAAGTAACAATGGTTGCTATTTCTGAGATGCCCCACAAGCTAGTCTTTTTGTTATCTTAGACATAAACCATGTCTTCTTTAACTGGTTATCTGCATAACACATGTATGCAGGGATCTGCTGGGAAGCTGAAGATTGCCTTAGGAATCAAGGGAGCATTCAAGCCTCAGGAGCACCTTCATTTTTTCAGACCAAGGCAGAAGTTCCTACTCACACTGACTAGTTAGATTTGACCAATTAGATCACTAAAGCAGGACAGCTGTAGGACTTCACCATCAATTGCCTTCTACTTGAAACTACTGGCAACCATCTCTGTCAAGCTCTGCTTGTCTGAAACAACATCTGTGCCCAGCAAGTGCATAGCCATTATACAAGTGTCAAGTACAAAAGACATGTTCATCAGTGTTTTTCCTTCCAAATGGTAACTTCACCGCCCATATGCAAGATCAAGAAGCAGTAAGGAAGAAATTCATGTATCTTTAGGAATTGTCAGTAAAACTAACGCTATTTGCAGTCAGCCCTGTCTTTTTTGAACGGGTTGTTTCTTCAGCTCAAAGTCAACAAGCCCTGTAACACATTTTTTTCTCAGAGTTTCATTACAATGGATGGCTGTAAGTGCCTTTGTAGCTCTGCTTTCCTGTTTATCAGACAAGTTAACTCACAGCAGTCTTATGGGGAACATTCACTTTTTGTTAAAAACAATTTTTAAAGCCAACATTTATACCATGAGGGCTGTCTGTTTTTATGAGTAAGTTGTTATCCTGAAGTTATTAGAACTGGAAAGTGTTACTGTCTCCTCTACTATCAGTGGAAAAAAACTCTGTGACAAGTTTTCCAACTACCATTGCCGGGTGTTACAGAAATGCTTCTCACTTGGCTGTAGCTAATTGCTGCCAGTTAGACAGGCAAGGAGAGAGCAATCATTCCCCCTTGTCAAAAAATTGTGAACCACAAACCACAAATAAGAACAGAAAGAGCAGCTTCTATCTTATGATATCATATTTCCTGGGAAAATAAATAAATAATGTGGTCTCTGTGCCGTTTTTTGTTGTTGCTGCCTGGAACAGTATCTGCGTGTCTCAAAGCCCGCTGCCTTGAGTGCTCTGCTATGTCACTTCCATCTCTTCGTGTGACCCTTGATTCCTCCCATTCCAGTCTTGGGACTGTCACTGGTAATTATCCATCATTTGAGCACTGACATGTAACTACAAGCAAAGGACACCTGATGTGTCATTGCACTTGCTGATGAAACATAGTGGGATGTATATATCATAAAAATGACACATAAAGCCCAGACAGCTTTTTCTGTGATAGAGAAGTTAGCAAGATAAATGTGAACTAAAGAAGAAGAGAATACATTTTAAAAGGCATAGTTAATTATTCAAGATTTTTTTTTAATAGAAAAAAATGCAAAAAGTGAATTTGGTTTCTTATTATGGAAGTAATCTGAGAAAACACATTTTCTGTTACTGAATTCAAAAGCATTCTTCAGAAGTTTTGGGAAACTACTTAGCCAGTCAATTAACAGGAATCATAACACATATCTTCTCTGATCCATTACATCTAAGCAATACATAAATCAAGCTCAGAACAAGGCAATTACTATAAATTGAATAATTAATATTGCTGATGCCATATCTTTTTTTTTCTTTTTTTTTTTTTGTGTAGTTATTCTACAAAAGATGTTTAAATTGTTGAATATATTGATCCATTAATCATTTGGTTGCAATTATAATTATAAGCTCCAAAATACTAAATAAAATGGGGAATATATATATATATTTATTTTACTCTTTTTCCATTTGTGTTTAAGTTCTCAAATGCAGCTAATATTTCTTCCTTTTTGCTGATAACATCGTGGAATGCCTTATTGATTGTGACTTGCCAACACTTTCATGAAAGCATAACCCTACCGATGTCATAACTTATTCCTGAGGTTGTTAGACATCATGTCACGGATTAAAAGGGTCTTTAATTTAAGTACCAAGAACACAGAAAACCATAAAAATCTCAAAACAGTGAATCTAACTTAATTTGTTGTGACAGTAAGCAAAGATGAAGGAATTACAACTGCAGTGACTCTAATTTGAACTGTTGTAAGCATTCGGGCTTACGTGGGTTGAATTGGAATTATAGAAAATCAAATTAATTTTGTTCATAGTCTTTTCGTTTTTTTTTTTTTTTTTTTTTTGAGAATTGTAATTTCACTCTGTATATTCAAGGAATGTGGTGAAAACACTGGGGTGATAGCAGTCACCTAGAAGCAGCATATTTAAGAAATCAAAGCAGAAAGAAGATACAGTGTAAGGTACATGATAGAAACCAGAAAGAAGATATAGTGTAAGACACAAAGGTCTTTGTAGATGAAGTTATCAGTAAATACAGCTGACAGTGTGTTTCAGCCACCCAGCCCTGTGCTCATTCCAGGAACACTAAATGTTTCCTTCTGGGGCTCTAAGGTTGGAAGTCTGCTTGTTTAGTACCACAGCATTGCATTGGTGATGCCTATGTGCAGCACTGGCAGGTATTTCATATTGCATGTCTGCCATAACGAACACAACCTCATTGCTCTGTAAAGCTTCTCTGTGAAGTAATTTCAAATTGAGTCTTGGAGCACACCAGACAACATTACTGTTAAGCACAAATTGTTGAAATCTTCTTTATATCCAACAGAGTGAGGCATTCTGAGCAATAGGAACAGGAAAAATAGTGTATTTCTTTTAAGTAAAAACTTTATGGCTCATTTCTGCATTTGGAGAAGTGCAGCATGAGCTGATAAATCCTCTGGAGTGTTTATGAATATGTGTATCATTTGCTGCAGGGGAAGAAGGGATTGGCAAGAGTGCTACGGATCCCATTTGTTTCTACACAGTGACAGCTGACTGCCTTAGAGAGAGCTCTTTCTCTTTGACTTTAGTTAGCTGCTCACATTAATCAGGTGAATATAGGGTTCTGATGATTTATGTTATGTTGAGTTGGTGCCTGATGATTCACATGAGTGGATAACCACAGACAAAAAGAAAGCTATTTTTTAAGAGGTGAGAGATAGTGCTGTTCACTAAAGATAACATTTATATCATCTCATCCTATCATCTTTGTTTTCTACAGTAGTGAAAGTGCAATGATGAAGACTACTTAGCAGAACAGAAAAAATACACTGTAGATGTAAATATTATAAGTAATAATAATAAAAAAAATTGTTACACAATGGAAAATAGGGGAATAGTAAAGAGGCAGACCAGAGAGGATTCAGCCAATAAACCCTGCAGATCTGCTGAATCCAGGTAGATATCTGCAACACAGGTATCTCCTTCCAGCCTAGCCACATCAGTCCTTCCTACAATCAAAAGGTTAGTTAAAGTCTACTTCTCTCCATTGATTATAATGTGAAAGTCATCTTAATTATGAAAACTGAATTGTTGCATATGACAGTTTCTACATTTTATCTCCTTAATACTGTCTACATTTATAAAAAGAAATTCTGCTGAAAGTGATGGCTGGTAATTTGGCTACCTCTTTACTTAACAGCATACTTATAAAAGCATCATTCTCTGGTATCACAGAATTAAGTCACTTCTAACAGCCCAGCCACTACGAATTCACTTAATTTTCAGCATAATAGTAATGGCCATAACAAACTCTTTCGGTATGAACCTCCATTCCCTAAGGTACTCTGTCATTCAGCAGAAGACAAACCCTACCTAACAGATGAAAATAAAGTAAGATGGGACCATCTAAGTCTGTACTGAATTATAAACTGTAGTGTACAACAAGGTCACAAGGCAACTTTAAGGAAAAGGGAACAACCTAATTTCTTAATTCCTGATATACTGCTAGTCTCAGACTGACTGATCTACTTATTTTTATAACTACTAATTGTTTATCTTTACTGGTCAAATGTATAAGACTGCGATCTGGACAGAAACCAACTAGCTGTGTGGTCGCCTCACTGTGGTACTTTATCTTTCCCCAGCTTTTTTTTTTCTTTTTTTTCCTTTTGCTTCTCCATAAGTTTCAAAGCTTTTCCCACTCTTTGTTGTTCATCAGAAGGGATAATCAATGCCAGTGGAAGGCTGCCTAGCATTTACTAACTGGTAGACAAAGTAGCTGGTTCAGCTTGGGTTTCTTTGCCCAGTACTGCCTTGTGCTGCAGGGATAGCCCTTCCCAGTCTGCTAACCCATAAGGTGTGCCTTAACACCAAAGAAGAAAGCAGCAGTCCCCGTTGCAAATGCAGATTTTTGTCAATTTTATAAGAATCATTCAGTGAAGGTATGAGGCAGAAACCTATCCTGTGTCTCAACATCTGAGGGACGACCCTGCAGCATCCTGGTGAACTCAAGATGCAGTTCAAAGCACTACTGGTGACTACACGCATCTTGACTCCTCTACAACTTTATTCCAAACTGTTTCAAGTTTAGGAGAGCCTACTCATCTTCAGTATTTTAGATGCAACTCTGTCTTTGGCAGAAGTATTACTTTAACTAAGAGCACCTGCCTTTTGTTCTTGCTGTCATGATGACAAAGCTGTTAAAGCTATTACAGAAATTAGTAAAAAGTAATCATTTCCTTCTTTCCTACAGATTCATTTGCCTTGTTCCACTTACTCCATGAAATGACTGTTCTCCCACAGTTTCTTTTTCTTTTTTTTCTTTTTTTTCTTTTTTTTTTTCCTTTTTTCTTTTTTTATTTCTTTTTTTTTTTTTCCCCACACTTGATTGTAGCAGGGAATGTACTCCGAGGATCTCACTTCCCACTGAGCTTAATTGGATAATTGTTTCATGTTCTCCTTTGACTGAATTACAGGAAAAAACACTACTGAATCCTTATTTTCTTTTCCAGTTTCTTGACTTGAAAGTGGTGTATCAAAATCACTTGCCTATAGTGTTTCTCACAAATTTCTATACAAGTTTCACTAGAATAAAGCATTCATAAGCAGACCTCTCTTCAAAGTAACCTTTTAATGCAGGCTGAAGCATTGACTTCTTCCTTGTACCTGTCTGAAATGTGAGCTAATATGAAAAGTCTGGATTCAGTTTGCCTTTTAAAATATGTATAATGTTTATTAGCATATTTTAGAGAGGGTGTGGCATGAAACCTTAAGCAGACTCTCAACTACTTTTTACCCCGTTTCACTCCATTTGCAGGTATCAGCTTACAAAAATTTATAATTCAGTTGTTGTCTCATTAAAATACTGCTTCTGAGAAAGCTTTAAAATCCATTTTATACTGTGTGAAAATTCCATTCTGATGTTTCTACCACTCCCACAATGTATGCTGATTTATTTTTTCATTGCAAAGTTATAGCAACTACAGAGGAAAAAAAATAAAGGAGTAGGGATAATTAACCTATGTGTATGATACTGAGAAAATTAAAAGTAGCACTTCTCTTTTCCATGTTTTGCTCTTGCTAGCCAATTTTTAGTAATCTGGTCTTAGAACAAATTATAAATTCTTCTCAGTATAGTCCTAAGGCTACTAGTTTTCAATTAATACTGTTCATTGCAATCCTTGATCTGCACAGCCTCAGCAGAGAGAGCTCTACAATGTTAGCTTCCATGTTAATTTAAAACAAACAAGTATCACTTACACAGGCTGTCAGCTGTATAAGAGTGCATTAGCAAGGGATGTTGGCTGAAGATGGGATAGACTGGAAAAAAACAACAATAATGATATAAAAGAGATGACAAAATGTGAATGAAAAGATAAGCTTAACTTTGAACAAATTTAACTCCAGCATAATACAAGAGTTACATAAACTGGAAAAATTTTGGGTCCTAAACAAGAAGCTGGCTCCAGAAATTAAAAGCTTTATTGATGAATAACTAAATCTGTGATGAGTTCTCAGTTCTGTCATCATTTTCTGAAGGAAGTTGTTCAGAGTCAAAAAAGACACAGACAACAAATTCAGGATTTAGTCAGATTTTAGTGCCTAGCATTTAAAAGACACAAAAACCTTAGTGCTTTGGGGTAATATCACAAAGCTCTGCCTTTATTTTTTTATTTTTTTTTTCCCAGTGTGAAGTGCAGGTACAAGACCCTTGGTATTGGAAGGATGTAGTGCAAGAGTGTGTGTGACTCCAAATTAGTGGTTATGTGATTAAGACCCTCACAAGGAGAATCTTCCATACCTTGTCTCTCTGTACTGCCCAGTGAATGCTTAAATATAGCAAGAAATGATATCAGAAACAGGAAGTACAGATGGTGTTTACCTTTTAGTTTCACCAGCTGAAAGACTTAGATATCACCTTTTAGAATGTTTTTCCCTCTTTAAACAGCTCCATTACTTTTACAGTCTCTTATGCCCAGTAGCAGAGTTTCTGCAGAAGTGATGGCAATTCTCTTTCAAC
Source organism: Anser brachyrhynchus (assembly GCF_964034855.1). Lineage (NCBI taxonomy): Eukaryota > Metazoa > Chordata > Aves > Anseriformes > Anatidae > Anser > Anser brachyrhynchus. The sequence goes on from NC_137694.1 coordinate 138,911,044, forward strand.
TTCTCATCGGCTTCCAAAGATTACCCAACTATAAAATTATCACCTACTGCCTGATAGCAATGTGTAGTTTTATGTTTCTACTGTGGATTTATCTTTATAGCCCAAAATTTTTTATTTTTTATTTTGTGGTCTCAGTACTGAAAGCCTAGATCGTTACTGCCAGGTAATTACAGGACTGTGGCCACCTGAAAACTTTGTGTTTTCATTGATCATTTGGATGCCATGTGATGGTCTGTCTCTAAGGTAGTAGTTGCAATTTCACAGCTCGGCAGCATCTGGTACTGCAGCTCTGAAAGAGGTATGAGGGTCCTCCTCACTGTTGGCTCACCTGTAATCACAGCAATGAAGCGATGAAGAGACCAACTCTGAGAGAATTATTAGATGTAAAGCTGAAGGATTTAAAAAAAAATACAGAAAAATAAAACGATGCCTCTCTGCAGCACATTAAACTGCATCTTCTGTCGTTGTAGGTGACTGATGGTGCGCTACACAGGTGGAAACAAACAATTCAGTAGATAGATATTTATATATATATATATTCAGAAATATATATAAATTCAGAAATATTGTTTCAGAAAATAGATGCCAGCGGGAATGCTACTATTAAAACTTTATAGTTGAGACATGGCATTTTGTATTAACTTCATCTCACTACCTCTGCACAACATTTTTTCCTGACAAACCTACTTCGGCAAAGTATTTCTCCTTTATTATTTAGAGAGGGGAAGACTGTAAAATGGATGAGTGGTTCAACTATGGAAATAAGCCAAAAACTCTTAAATAATGTGGAGCTATAAATGCTGCATCTCATAGGATTTATATCACTTTATAAGACGTGTCACTGTTTCTCCATAAAATTAGAAAGTCTTGGGTAATTACAGATCTGCTTACAACAGCAACTCCACAACGTGATCTGAAACATTCTGCCTATGATCCATTGGACCCCAAACAGCATTTCAGAAAAATCACTGGCAAAGGGGGAGAATTGTCAGTGGAAACCTTTGGGTTAAATCATAATCCAAGGAAGCAGCAGGTGGCTTACAGTTTTCACTATTTCACTGTTTCTGTCTTTTACTTAGCATTTTTATTATAATTACTTTTATTACCATTATTACTGTGGCATAGAGTATTGATGATATTGTAAATACATTTGTTTAATGACTTCTCTGAAGTTCATTATGTGTATCCTTTCCACAATGCTACATCAACAAACCGTATTGTATTAAATGAGAACTACCAGCTATTTAAGTGTGGCTAGCTCTGGACTTCTCTGTATGTTTAATGAGCGACAGAACCTACATTTTTAACCAGCCAGACACCATCTCAGCTAATTTCTAAACACTTGTCTACTTAAATATATGTAATTTCTGTCATTATCTGTACAACATTAAGTTAGGCTTAAAAAAAATGATTTATGAGTGACATCTTTAAATGTTCATACATTTTACATTCTCTCCTGTAGTGCTCAAAAGCTCATGCCATATTATAGGCTACTTTATTTTTTAGAGAGGGATGTAAGCTGAATGGATGGATTTTGGAGATTAGCTGTTTGGATTAACTGAAGCCCTTGTTCTCTGTTTAATGTGATAGACTCTTTCCTAAAGAAATATGAAAATGACAGCACCTGCCCTTGATATTTGTTGTTAAGCTCATCTGCATTTTTTCAATTATGGAATAACTCATCCTAGAAACCCAAGGGAATGTGAATTATTAACTAAGCTAAGACACACTTGTACTAAAATCTAATGGGAAATCACAAGATTAATATCAACTATGCAGTGAATATATCTTTTGAGTTTTACTCAGAAAAGACAGATTGATGTCTATAGATGAATGCACAATATACTTAAAATATTCTTTTTAATATATTAAATGTTATATACACATCAACCACATTTCTTCAAGCAATTTTTATTGTGTTTATTATTATTATTATCAATAAAGATAAATAGATAACATAAAAGCAGCAATACTTTAATATATATGGAAGGCTGATGGTTGTTTCTCAGACAGATGAAATTATATCTATAAATTTAAAGCAAACAAGACTTTAAGACTATTAGGATTGAGATTGTTCAATGTACTATACTGGTCTATTGATCTGATGACTGCCAATGAAATTCATAGATTACAAAGATGTCTTTCTGTTAACAATTAGTCTTGGAGGAATAGCATGGGACCTTGTCAGGAAGCTGAGGCTAAGATCCATTTAGAGAATTAAAAAATTCTACTACATAACTGCTTCTTATATTCATTTTTTAAGACATACTGAGTGCTGAATGTATTAATGGGTTTAAAACAAATGTTTATTTGTTTCATGCAGTTTTTAATTCCTATAAACATTTATAAATTATAATCACAGTCACAATGAACCAGCTGGCTTTGTGATCTAATGTAATACTTTCTACTCTTTGGAACTTATTCCTCACAATCTAGATTAAAGTCAAATCCTGTTTTCACTGATTTCAAGTCAACTCACGTCACCAGTGAAGATGTGTGTGGACTACCACTGGATTGCCTTTACGTACTAAGTAACCAATCACTCTCTGTAAGATAAAATCAAGAAAGGCAAAATAAAAATAACCCTATTTCTAATTCATTATTTTAGTATTATATTATTCTTATCCATTCTTACTCAGGACTATATTGCACTACTACATCATGGTTGACATTTCAGCTGCTGAGTATATGTATGTATGCATGCTTGCACACCTAATTAGGTAAACATGCATATACATCTACTTAAAGTAAGAAAAATACATTTCCATAAATAATTCGTAATTTGAAGAGATGGTAAAACGTTAGTCTTGCTATCTAGGTGAGATCAGAAAGTCTGAAGTTATGAAAGACTACATTCACTCAAGAAATGCCTTAAAATGCTTACAAATCAGATACCTTTAGAGATGGCATTTGTGCACTGCGTCCTGGAATGTGAATGAAGTATGTGGAAATATTGGGGTGGCTGAGAGCAGGACCTAGAGGAGCTTGCACAGAGAACAAGGAACCACCCAAAAACATCTGAAGACAGAAAATAATAAACTGTTACACTGATCTGTTCCTTCCTTTGCTGTCACTGGGTGTAAAGTGTTGATTGTCCTGCCTAAACTGAAGATGAAAATTCATATATATGCAAGGTAATTCTAACTGAGATAAATGTAAGAATATGCTGGGACTTCAATAAATGTGTGATGGGTGGGGGGAGGGGGGTGGTGATATGGTACATGATCTAGTACTTGGGAAGATAGAATAGCGTGTGGAATATGATTGATAGGGTATAAGCTTCAGGTAGTTTTGCTCTACAGTGTCCAGTATCATGTTTTCTTAGTGGTTCAAGGAGATGCAAAATCACTGCTGCACTTTATCTTAGTCTTTCGTCTTCCTTGGGAATCTCTTCACTCCAATCTCCATTTTTTTACATAGATGGCCTACTATATTTAAAATTTCAGTAAGAATAAACAAAAAGTCATAGCAAAAAAGTTATTCAGTAGAGGAATTGTTTATTAAAAGGAAGAGACTAAGTTCACAAAATTTGAATATACAGAACTAACATTCCATAAAATCGTTGAAGCAGAGATAATCCTGCCTCCAGGATTAGAATATTTAATTCATTTTATTAAAAAAAAAGTCACTGCTATACCTTGGCAAATTGGTAGAGGAGCTGATCACCTGTGTTTCCTTTGTAATTCAGTATCTAAGCAAGACTGCAGAAATCTGAACGTCAGTGCCTAAAATGTGTGTACATGCAGAAAATACAATATATTTCTGAAGTTTTCAAGTTTTCTTTGTGGTACAAAATTATATTCAGTGGAATTGATTTTGTTTAGCTGAGTCTTTCCTTTTTAAATTTTTAAGATATTGATTAATTAATTTCACCACATCCAAAATATGTGCAAAATAATTTGTGGACATGTATTTCTAGGTACAATTTTAACAAGCATTTTCAAGAATGGTTTATCATAACAATTGTTCAATTAATTGGAATCTTTATTTCCAAAAATGTGTATTACAAGCAAATAGAAAACAACTGGCAGATGCTGATATTTTGCAGTCCCACATTTGGACGAAACCAACCCTCTGCAATCTCATTTTTCCTCTCTTAGGAAAAAAATAAAAATAAAAATAAAAATCTAGGGAAATGTGTTTTGCAGGAAGTTTGATGTCATTCATTTAGTAAGCCTCCCAGTTAGCAGTACTGAAAAATAATCACTCCCACACAAAATGTCTCATTATCACTTCTTCAATATTGCATGCTAATCACTGTTTCTGTACCTTGTTATCTTGAGCAGAGTTTTTACTGCTTATATTTTACGTGACGGACACCTCCAAAAGGCTTCTTGAGAAAGACTGTACCATTGGCAGAACTAGCAATTCTTCTTTTTAATAAAGATTTCCAGACACTTAATACTAGAAAGCCCTGTTTACAGCAACTTGGTCCAGATCTGAAGGGCCCATATTCAGACTCTGTGCTGACATGGAAAAGGGAAATGAGCTCTCTATGGCTCTCCATACCTCGAGTACTGCATTCAGCTCTGGCACCCACAATATAAGAAGGATGTGGATCTACTAGAAAAAGTCCAGAGGAGGGCCACAAGGATGATCAAGGGGTTGGAACACCTCTTCTATGAAGACAGGCTGAGGGAGTTGAGGTTGTTCAGCCTAGAGAAGAGAAAATTCTGGCAGACCTTCCAACGGCCTTCCAGTACCTAAAGGCGGGCCTACAGGAAAGCTGGGGAGGGACTTTTTGTCAGGGGGTGTGGTTACAGGACAAGGAATAATGGTTTTAAACTGAAAGAGGGTAGATTTAGATTAGACGTTAGAAAGAAGTTCTTTACTCAAAAGGTGGTGAGGCACAGGAACAGGTTGCCCAGAGAGGTTGTGGAGTCTCCTTCTCTGGAGATATTCAAAACCTGCCTGGATGCCATCCTGCACAATGTGCTCTAGGTGATCCTGCTGGGCAGGGGGGTTGGACTAGATGATCTTCAGAGGTTCCTTCCAACCTTGGCCATTCTGTGATTCTGTGATTCTGTCATTCTATTGTAGACAATGGCAAATCATCCACTGAAGTTGCTGAAATTAGGATTTCAAGGCAAAGAAATAGGAATATACAAATTTCCTGAGCTAATATCAGTTTTCTTTCTTGTTTTGTTTTGTTTTGTTGTTGTTGTTTTGTTTTGTTTTTAATATGAAACAAAATGTCAGTAAGAATTAATGGATGGTTATTGACTGAATCAAATATTTTTAAAGCATGGTGCAAACAAGGAATGCATGAACACTGATTTCTCTTGGTTTGTGCCAAATAGTTCTAGAGAGGAATAAACTTTATGGTAAGTGGATCCCTACCAGTATACATTTTCCTTACTTGATATGTATGTTGTATCAGCCTCCTATCACTACCTTCTAGGTCTTCCTCTATTTCATTTCAAACCTTGTTCTTCCAACATCTGGTTATTTTTCTGTCAAAAAAAAAAAAACACAAACAAACAACAACAACAAAAACTTAAGCAGGGCTGATCAAAATAACAAAAAGCAGCACTTTTGCTGATGACCTTTTGTGATTTTTATTGCAAAAAGTCAAGTTTCCAATCCAGCCCCCAACTGAAGAAGTGAACTGAACCTTGTCATCTTCTTGCTTATCACTGATGCATGTGTCATATGCAATAGGATGCAGCTTTCCCCATTTTTGGCTTATACGACACTCATTCAATTCCACTGTGAGCCCTTACATACACTGTACTGAAACACTGCAGCAGTTTAATGAAAATGTGTAACTTTCTTTCTGTTCTGATTATACTCTAAATTTCAAAGGTAAAAATGTAGAAATGATGTAAAAGAGAAGACCGAGTGGGATGATTATACTGTCTGTCATATCCCCTATTTCTGTGAGGTACATGATCTCTAAACCCTTACCAAAAAACAACTTGCCTAATTAGTAAAAATTCATCTCCACCCCTATTGTTTCAATTAAAGAGGTTATTTTTTCATTTCCTCTTCCGAAACCACCTTGCATAAAATGACTGGAGTAGAATGCCAGCTGCATTGCCCTCCTGAGAAGATCCATAGAGATTTTACCAGCATGAGATGCAATCATTCTGCTGCGGGTGCTATGCCTACTGAAAACCATCATTAATATTTCTAAAGTGTTCCAATTATACAGAGTCACTTCCAGTTATTAAAACATCTCCTAGTTTCAGCTTTTCAATAAGGTATTTTACTTTGCTTTGTGTGTATGCACGTGTATGTGCATGTGTGTGTGTTTCCAGGCAGGGATTGGGTTGCAGAGAATGAAGAAAATTAGTTTATTTGTTAAATAGGTGGAAATGGTTGTTATTTTTAATGAGATTGTAAGCAAAATCTAGATAAGCTGTTTATTCTCCTAGCAGAGTGCCTTCTCTGTTATTTAGGCTCTACCTCATGCCTCACCTCTTCTCCTTCCAGACTTAGAAGTATTTTTGCAGCTTGACCAGGCTCCGGTGGGAGAGCTGGAAGACGTTTTCTTGCCCTAAACTTTGGGATAAAGACAGCCCTACTAGCTGCGGATGTGTCCACAGTTAAGAAGCTAAGTACCTCAAATACTGGGGCAGAGGTCTGCACAGTAGGCTGTGGCACAGGAAATATGCATCCTGTTCTCAAGAGGTGACTGAGATAGCGGCATGCATTTTGAATGATGAGTACACCTAAAAAAGTGGAGACTTAGTCACAGAACCAAACATCCACCTGGGAGTGCCACCATGTACTTACATAGACCATGTGATATTTATTACTGTTATTATTAAGAGAGTGTGCAAAAGCAATGGTTTAATCACAGGGGTTTGGTATCTCTGGGATACTGTGGTGATATAAGTGGAATATTTGGGATCACTTAGGTGACTCGGTTTCACTCCCATGCCTCTGGAAAATGCCCCTGAGTGCTCTTTGGACCTTGTTCCAGCTGCTTCACATAGCCCAGAAGTATATTCAGTGAAATTGCTAACTGTAAATTATTTACCGACTTTGGCTTTAGGAAATGTCACTAATCCTAAACCACAGTAGGGGAGGTACATTATAAAGAGGGAGTGCATTTTCCAGTAAAACGGCAGTTTTACAAATTATACTCTTAAGAAGCTGCAGGCTTTTATATGAACTGTCATGTTTAATGCTTACCTTGGCCCTTGCTCTTCAAGCAGTATTTCACCAAATTTTTCTGGGCAGACATTTCTGCACTTTTCTAATATGCTTAGCTATCTGGGTCCCATGGTGACATGTACACAGTATATCATAAAAAAGCAGTGCCTGACCAATACTCTGGGTTGTGACATGCAGGGGAGGCGGCAGGGGAAGGAGTGCTGTGTTGGAAAGGTTTGTAAGACCACTGGGCAGCATTGCTTTGTGCAATGGATTTGCTGCAGCTGGAGGGGAGAATTAGCTTCCTTTGGAAGAGAACAGAGGAAGGAGCTGGCATTTAATCAGCATGGAAGAGAGAAGGAAATGAAGTAATTGTGGAAGAGCAAGGCTGATATTTCCACTAACAATTCTGGCAACAGGCAACCTCATCCCAACTGTATTTTCTCCATCAAGACTACTCTAGGAAAGCAAAGGAACAAGGCTACTGTGAAAGATGTTAGCAGGGACACAGTTGTGACCAGCTCCAGAGTGGACAGCTCCTAAGTCTTGCTTCCTGCCTGCCAAAGAGGCAAAGGTTGGACCTGCAGGTACAAGGCACTCCTTGCACAGGTCCCTCTTTGGCCACAACCCAAGGGTGCTGCTGGCATAAACTGTTATGGGCAAAGATGTCCCATGGGAACACTGAAAAGCTCTGTGTGAAGGCTGACTACTATGAGTGTAGCACATGTGACTGCCCCCCAGGCAGGGCACCAGATGACATCCTGCCTCCATGGTCTCTTGGGAGCCTTATAGAGGCAATGGATGGGGATGTTTAACTACAGAAAGCCTTGGCTCCTCTTTGGTGACTGATGTTCCTTCCCTTAGCAAACAGCCTGTGGGAGATAACTAGCGTGCCAGGCAGTAACTGGCTCCTGAGAGGTGACTGCCACAGGCTCCCATGTTCCCTGTGGGGAACAGATCTCCTATCACAGCATTGCTTGAAAATACAGACAGCTGCACATCATGCTTTACATATACACAGACTTCAATACTTTTCCATTTACAGGTCCTAGATCTGGCAAGCTGGTGTATCTGAGTTTCTACTTGGTGAACCCAAACCTACTGTCACCAGGCTGGCTGTTTTTAATCTACTGTTTGATGAATAATTTAAGTCAGTATGTCCATTTTTATAACTGTTTAGTGAACTGGTCCAGAGTACCAATCTGGCTGAAGAGCAACCTGCCTAAAGCAAGTCAGTTAGGGCTGCTCCTCTTTCTGGCTTTCCAAGTAACCACATAAACATTCATGCCAGAACAACACAAAAGGTAATTTGGGGACATAAATGAGTGTCTGGGTTGCTTTTTTTCCAGAAGTACTGGCTCATGATGATCTAAAGCATGTGCTGAACTATAGCCTTTGTTGCCTATTTGCAGGGCCTTCAGCATAGATCTCAGACTCTTGGGAAGTTTTTTAACCACAGTGTGAAAACTACTGCCCTAAGCTTAAAGCAAAGCAATGACATGCCCTTGTGCTGACTCCCTGAGAGTAAAATAGGTTTGGAAAAAATGCTCCTCTGAGGATGTTTCTGGTGATAGGGCATTTTGCAAGTGTTACCTGTGGTATACTTAATGGGCACAGTCTATTTAGAAACTGGTAAACACAGTACAGCCAGTGAATTCTCCCAAGACCATGATCTAATGCTGTCTGTTCCTCAAGGTGTTGCTCTGAGCTCTTCTGTGAAGGATCAGCTGGGGACATATGATGTTCATAAAGTACTCTTTTATTTTCAATTACATTGCAGAAAAGATGGAAGGCTCTTTGCCAAAAAGTAAGATATCTTCTCAGTATTGTGCAGCTACACCAAGAGGCACTGGGGTGGTAACACAGCCGTAGAGCAGACCCAATCTTTCAGAACTAATTATACCCACCATCTCCAGAAATTCGTCTTTTTTTTTCAATTTCTGAAATGCAAAAATTATGAAAAATACTTAGCAAGAAGTAAAAGACTCCATAGAAATAATCATATAGGATTCTTAGTTTTGCTAGATTCAGTCCAGGAAAAATATAATTTACTGTCAGCTCCAAAACATCACTTTTTGTATGTTACCAAATGACCACATGCCTCCTAAACAGTCTCTTGTACAAATTGTTTATGGCCTAATTCTACCACCCTTGACGTGATGACTGCTTCTTTGCCCCACCTCTAAACCCACCCCACATATTTAGGGACTGCTCACAGATTTAGAAGCTCCTGCTTTCCTAACGGGTTCAGTTCACAGAATCAAGTTTTTAACAGTGAACAAGGTGATATAATGTTTCCTCATTTCTGATGCATTCCTTAGTTTGAGTGTGTAGAGATGGAGTGGGGATTAGTAGTTATAAAATAATGTGGTCTCTGAGATTATGTAAAAAGCAGTCTTGTCATGCTGGGGACTTTCTGATGGCTTATTAAATGCACTCATGCAAACTAAAGGATGCTTACAGTGTAAGTTAAATGCTTATCTTCAGTGAGTGTTTGCATTTGGTAGATAATGCCAGAGTGACGTATACATGTTTAGAGAAACATGCAGTGAAACGTTGGCAGAGAAATTAAAATCTGTTATTTGCTCTATATAAGCTAGCTATTCTAGCTGTTGATGTGCAGCAGGAGTTACCACTGCTCACTACATGCTTCCCATCCCACTGAGGCTGTCTACATGGTCTTTTACAGACTGACATATGTTCCCTCCGCCTTTGCTCTGAAGCGGCAGCTGCGTGGCTGTGGCTGGTGTGCTATGTATGCAGTGTATCGCTCTGCTCCAGCTGCACAGCAGGCTCCGAGGCACAGGGTGCAGATTTGGCTCTGTGGCTTGGAGTCATAGGGTGCTGCTTGTCAGGCTCTGTTAGAACAGGGACCAAGCTCGTACAGCTGTATGGGCCAATAGCCTCATCCTCTGAGGATACAGGTCAAATTCCAGATTTAAATAATTTATTTTACTAGTATAGTAATATAATGTTGAGGACCCAAATTCACGGGCAATATTTAGCATTAGGCATTCATACCATGCAAACTGTGTTGTTCCTCTCCCTTCTTCTCCAGCCCTCAAGGGAGGGGGCTGCCTTCTGTTTTGCCAGAGGAGCTCTTTGGGACTCCTTAGGAACGAAAACCAAGCATTGATATGGCTGGAAAACATCTAGGGAAAGGTAGGATTTTTCTGTATTTCAGCAAGATCATTTCTTTGATGCAGATCACAGGGACAAAAAATTTTTATCTCATTCTGTAAAGAATTAAGTCCTTATTGTTAAGCTGCAGAAACTCTCAATGTTTCTTGCTCGTAACCAAGACAGAAGCACCCTTATCAAATGCTGCCTGCTCTGCTCAGTGACACCATTTCCTAGCTAGTCTTCCACTGTAAAACCGACGGCTGTACACAAACACTATTGGTGGCCTGCTAAGCAGACAAGCAGACACTGCTAGGGTGTTACCAGGTGATGTTACCAGGCTGTATTTCCTTGGTCAGAGTTGTTCTGTGCTTCAAAAGGTATTGTAAAGTTGAAAGCCCTGTACAGCTACACAGCAGAGACTTTCATACATGAAGCATCTGCAGCAGGGCTAGAAGCTGGATAAGTCGAGTCCTGCTGGCTAGAAGTACAGCACAATATGGCTATTCAAGCACTCCAATCAGTCTGAGTTTGTGACAGTATCTGGGAAACTTTTTCCCAATAGATATCTTCTGAGGTTTAATACAGCACCAATACTTTGGCTTGATATGTAACTTGTATTTGCAGGCTGTCACTCATTATTCTTAGGAGTGATATAAAAGCTTTAGTATTTAAGAATAATGGAGGGATATCAATAGAGTCTTCAGATTCATAAAACCCATTGTTAAGTCTTTTTCTCCCTTGCATATACACACTGATTGAACTCAGTAAGTACTCTAATTATTCTTTTAAATAACGGCACTTGACATTTTCCCTGAGGGCTACGTAACAAGTGTGTCTTTACAATAAGAATGGTGTCATTAATAGATTAATAGCTGCAATAATGCATATAGAAGCACTAATGGGATGGGTGAACTTATTTAGGTAAAATAGATGGGGTCTTTGCTTTTGTTCACCCACCGCTTGTAACTCAGATATTTAAACAGTTAGACATGAAACTGGAAAAAACAATTCCTGCCCACATTCTCTCCGTATTTTCTCATTTTCCCTGACTTTTTCATTTTCAGCTCTACTCTGTTTTCTCCTATTTCCTCTCCTCTTCCTCTTAACACTTATTTCTCCCCTGGAAAGAGGATCAATGGCCTGGTCGTTACTGTGCAAAAGGCATAGCTCTACTAATGCTAGTACTTATCAATTTCCCCATGATATGCTACAAAACAAGTAAGTGTATAATCTGTTTGTGTTTGGTTGTTGTTGTTATTTTTTTGTTTTAGTTTTACAGTTTTGTTATCCACATTTTGTAGAAATAATGGGAAAGGAGAGGAGAAAGTCCTGTTTTAAAGTAATGCATTGAACAGCTCACTGTGCCTGATGTTAACTTCTGAAGGACTGCAGGCATGGGAGTGAAGCAAGCCTCCTTGCAAGCAAAACTATGTTTCTTATGTGTCAGATGTAAGCGGTGAGGATTAAAAGCTGACGTGACAGAGTTCAGCCTCCCATGCTGTGCAGAGAAGAAACAGGAGACTTGATTGGCATCTGTGATGATAAGTCCCAAATGCAGCATTTACTCACAGAATTTTAGTAGTGCCGCGGATCATTTACAGATGACTGGTTTACTAGATGACTGCTTTGTTCTGCTCTGTGAATCAGCCAATACACTCATGAGTACAATCAAATTATTACACCGACTTTTACAACTTTGATAGTTGCTTTCTGTCTCTCACTTTCCAGAGATCCTGTGCAATGAAGATGCTAAACCTCAGAGCTGTTTTGCAAACCAGAAATCCCTGCATTACATCTCCTGTATTCCTTGGTTTACATGTAATCTATAGATGGATATTTTGTAACTTTGCCAGAGACCCAGCAGAATAGATAAAAAAAGTTTCTGAATCTTACTGATCCAGGTAACACTTAGTAGAGTACAAGAATCTTTGGGTTCTAGTAACTTTTATGACACATGCTGAAGGGGAAAATATTTGATGGATTCAGCTTGTATGAGAAAAAAAGAATAGGAAAAAAATGGGGTAGAAACAGCATCTTTTTCTGAAGCTTTACTAAATGCCAACATGGGTGATCGTCTTTACAGAATCTCAGCTGGAGACTAACACCAGATAAAGATCAAGCCTGTGAGAAAGTAGGGTGAAATTGCAATTAAAGGAGTAAGAACTACAATTTGATGTGGGAGAAACAATGTTTTGGATAGAAAGTAGCAGGTAGGAACAGAACTAAAATTTAATAGGGGAAAAGAAATCTGTGAGATTAGAGAAGGATGTTCCAAAAGTTTATAGTTTTGTTTTTTTTTTTTTAAAGAAAACTTTTAAGAGCAAATTTAAGGAGAAAAAAAATCTCTTTTTTTGAATTGGACCCCTAAAACTTTTGAAAACTTGTTTGCTTTTTTAGTGCATTAGATCACTGTTGCTTGCTACCTTTAATTTTGAAGTTGATTTTTATTTCCTGATTAGAAATCCAGGCAAGACTTTTCCTTGCATGATTTTTTCACTTAAAAGAAAATAATCTGCTTTTGTCTGTTAGTTTTTCAACTGTTTAATGTTTATGCTCTGACCCTAAGAAACTGTGTTTTATATTCCATTTGAGGCTGGCTTAGTAGATCTAATGTTTTTACCCTGTTTTTCTGTGAATTCTGTGTGAATGCCATGTCACACTCTGTCCTTGTATGATGTTTTCACTTGTTATTCCTTTTATTATATGTATGTTACAGAGCATACAGCTACTAAGCAAAAAGTACAGACTTATAAACTGTAAGCGTTCTTCCTGCATCATATTATTACCCAAGTACAAAAAACGTTCCTAGGTATCAGAAAATCTTTGCACATGTGTCAAGATTTAGTGATGAGTTATGCCTGTATCTCACAACAAATAGGATACGGTCATCTCTAAACGGACAACTGAAATTTTAAGTCATTGCAGAGAGATAATTTTGGGCTGGGATCTTTTTTAGGTCTCAGTAATACACGTGCTATCAAGCTCTCTTTACAGCCAGGAGCACAGTGGCCTATGTGCATGCTACAGAGCTGAGCAAGTTAATTGGGTACGTCAACAGTGTAATGTAACAGCCCCAGTTTACAGCTCTCAATAAGTGGTCTCCTGGATGTCTTGTTGAGCTTTTGTCTGCCTGTCTGTTACTGTGTGCACGCTGCTATTAAAGGTATCTTGTACTCGGAGCAAATTGCATTACTCACTAGAAGGACACTGGGAACTCTGCACATGACTGGGTGCTCTAGGAGTGAATTCAGAGGAGAGTGTGCTCAGAAACATGTTACGTCTTCATGTGTTTTTTTTTGTTTTTTTTGTTTTTTTTTTTTTCCCAGATGCCTTGTTATGTGTATTGCTGAAAGGTATTTTTTAATATTAAATTTATTCACGAGGAGTTCTGTCATCATGACTGAAAAAAAAAAAGTATATAAACACATTTCAGTGATGCACACAATTTCACAAAGAGCTGCCATTAATTTATGCCTGCTGCATATCCCTCAATAGGTATTCATGGTGCCCTCAGGGCCCTGGGGGCATCACCTTCCTGACATTGCCAGGGGCTTTCCTCTACCCAGTGGGGCCTTGCCACTGGGGTAGGCTCTGATCAGGAGCCCAGCTTCTACCCTGACCAGGAGCCCAGCTTCAGCTCAGCCCAGGGCTGTCAGTCCCTGCCTGAGGTTCATAGTTGTCTGGTGACTGCTGGACTGTCGATGGGACCCATGCCATCACCCACCTGCCCTGTCTGCCCTGCTGGGGTGTTGCAGGAGGCAAGGGCCTCACAAGCCCCTGGCCTGCAATCCCAGCCCCAGCCTGTTCTGCACTGCCTGGCACGAGCACAGGGGACACAGAGTCCTGGACCAGAAAAACCATCAGAAACATAGTTTAGAGAGGAGACACAAGAGGCTGCAATTAAAAATTAATTAATGTGTAAATTAATGCAATGACTGTTCCTGAATGTCTCCAGAAGAAAAATGCTCTGGGTATTAGAAATAAGGATGTTTTTCCATAGCTTGTGGTGGAGTGTGATCTCCTCTGTAGTTTTTGCTGTGGTTATGCGTATGTGTGTATGCAGGTGCGTTTACGCCACAGGGGCTCTGCTGCGTATAGCAGAGTTTGCATGGGGATGCTCTCCTGTCAGTCACTTGTAGACACCTTCTCTATTCAGGAGCCTGTTTTCCTGAAACCTATGCAAGCCTTCCTCCCCATCCCACTCCCCACCCCTCTTTTTCTAACTCCCATGCCACCAAGAATGACTCCTTTGCCAAATTTGGCTGAAATTCTCCAAACAGTTGAAAAGCTACAGCACAAGTGCACTTTTTCATAGGCAGTTGGGTAGTCCAGGTTTCCTCCGGAGCTGACCCACATGCCAAGACCATTTCAGCAATACTTACAGGGTTAAAAATCAGTTCCTTCCAGAACTGAATAAAACTGACCTCAAACAGTCAGCAGCAGAGAAGGTTTGTAAAGCGCTGTGTGTTTTCTGTGAAGAAGGAGGGACAGCCCTCACTTCCCAGTCCCGTTGCAGGTGTTGAACACACCAATAATCCTAATGCCTTAATGGGACCACTGCCATTGCCAAAACCGTGCACCTAAGTACTGTTTGCAAGGCGATGGTCTGTAACAGTGTCTTAAGTCCTTAGCTTGTCTAAATCTCACAAAACCTTCCTTTCTTCCAGGGTTTCTTTGAATTTGTTTAGTTAGATTGTAAAACTTTTGAGATGTAGATTAAGTATTTCTTCAAAATGGCAGTGACTAAGTATTTCTTCAGAATGGCTCTTCCTGACTTTCTGACTTTGACATATTGGCCAATTATAACTGAGCATATTCTTTGTAATATAATACTAAATTTCCTAATCTTCTAATAAAATTAATTCAAATAGACTTTAATTAAATTTACCAACTTTACTTGCCTTTTCTTATTATCTTTAAACTATCTTCAGGTTTAAACTATCTTCAGGTGATTAAATTTCACACTGTTATTGATCTTCCAGACCTAGGGACCAGGAGATATTTTCAGATACTTTTTATAATGGTTATGTGAAAATAAGTATGAATAGCTGTAGTTAAAACCTTACTGTGATTTTTCCCTATAAAAATAGGATAAAATTGTAATAGTGTCTGCATCCCTCCCACGGGATGCAGTCCTTGGTGAACTGGTCCAGCGTGGGCTGCCCACAGGCAGCAGCTCTTCAAGAACTGCTCCAGATATGGGTCCGCACCACGGGGTCCATCCCTCAGGAGCAAACTGCTCCAAGCTGTGTCCCCCACAGGCAGCAGCTCCTGCCAGGTCACCTGCTCCTGCGTGGGCTCCTCTCCACGGGCTACAGGTCCGGCCTGGAATCTGCTCTGGCAGGGGTCTTCCACAGGCCGCAGCCTCCGTCGGTACAGGTCCACCTGCTCCACCGTGGTACTCCACGGGCTGCAGCGTGGAATCCTGCTCCACCGTGGTACTCCATGGGCTGCAGAGGGACAGCCTGCTTCACCATGGTCCTCACCACAGGCCGCAGGGGACTTCTGCTCTGGTGCCTGGAGCACCTCTCCCCCTCCTTCTTCACTGACCTTGGCGCCTGCAAGGCTGTTCCTCACTCCTCTCACTCTCCCAGCTGCTGTGTGGCGCAGCATTTTTTTTTTTCCTCTGTCTTAAGTATGCTCTCACAAAGGCACAAAACAACATCACTTACTGGCTCAGCTCTGGTCAGCAGTGGGGCTCTAACCAAACATGGGGCAGCTTCTATATTCTTCTCACAGAAGCCCCCCCATGGGCCCCTACTACCAAAACCTTGCCATGTAAACCCACTATGAAGGAATGTTTTTTCTTTTAAATATTTGAATATACGCTCTAGAAATACATGTGCTAAAGATAAATGACTGAGTCCTGGAGCAGCCTTGAAAGAAAGGAAATTACAGATAAGAAAGCAAAAGGGAATTTTTGATTTACCTGAGTTTCAAGAAATGGCAGATCTGAAAAAAATAATGTCTGTTATCAGCATCTAACTTACTGCACAGTGGAGCAAGGTGCAGATATACATAATCTGAAAATATCCCAGCTACTTCTGGAATTACAGACAACGTTGGCATATCAACATAATGCTGTACTTGAGATGCTTAACCTTATCTTGTAGATTAATAGGAGTATTATTAGCTTATGCACAGCACTCCATCAACTGCTAGCTTTTGCACAGCACTTCATTGACTCAGGTATATTGCTTCTGGTCTAGCCTGGCTCATAGGACAGCTGTGCTGAGAAGTCTGGGAGACCTGACATGTAGTGAGAGTTAAAAGGCCAGGATAAAATCCTGTATTGACGGGGGCTAAGAAATCTTGACACCATTAAACCCTGAAACTGGTGGAAAGAGATGGCGATGGCAGGTTACAAAATGCTACAAAATAAATGGTGGAGGGAAAGCGAGGCAGCATTTCCAAAGCAGAATGTGCAGTGTGATAATAGTCATTTCAGTAATGGACATATCTTTCTGACAGGGCTTTCTTGCACTGAGTGAGAGAAGGCAGCAAAGACAAGAGAGAACTTCTTCAATGCCAGATTTCAATCAGAAACCATGATGAATTGTGACCTTATCAAACTGTGAGAAGCTATGCTCCAGAAAGCCTTTTTATTATTTTTTTTTTAAGAGCAGTGAACATTTCTACAGTGGATTAATAATTAGAGAACAGTGTGTAATATCTACCATTAGGTGGTTATTAAAATAATCTATTACTTTTTGAATGCATCAGCCTTTCAATGAAATTACTCCTCTCTCCTCCAAATGTGAAATTTCTTCCCTATTCCTAAAGATTCATCCCTGATAACACAAGATTTATACATATCAGATATTGCAGTTTTAAATACCAAATCTTCCCTAGCTGCAGGGTTCTTGACTGTAAAAAAGAGACAGGCCAATTATACCTGTTTTATAAGGAGGTTCATCTTTCTAAAACAGGGGTAAGAAAGTTATTAAAATTATAGGAAATATAGTATGTATGCATTAAGCACAGCAACATATGTAATTAACATGCTTTATTACTAACATTATGTGAGCTTTTTAATAAAGTGAAACTCAGGCAACTTTTATACAGACCACACCTCTCATTTGGTAAGAATAAGATAAATGAAGATGTCGGCACTCTTTTCTAACCATTCTCTGTAAACCACCTCATCTATATATTCTTTGTAACATCTTGATCTGTATTATTCTGCTGGTTAATGCTACATACAAGTCATCCTATCACCTACATTACTAGAGTCACAGAGTTCTCAAATGTTTATTTAACAAATACGAAAAAACAGAGATGGATTTTATTGATGCCTTATGTGAAGGTCTCCTCACATGAAAACATCTTTCCCTTCCCTTCCCTTCCCTTCCCTTCCCTTCCCTTCCCTTCCCTTCCCTTCCCTTCCCTTCCCTTCCCTTCCCTTCCCTTCCCTTCCCTTCCCTTCCCTTCCCTTCCCTTCCCTTCCCTTCCCTTCCCTTCCCTTCCCTTCCCTTCCCTTCCCTTCCCTTCCCTTCCCTTCCCTTCCCTTCCCTTCCCTTCCCTTCCCTTCCCTTCCCTTCCCTTCCCTTCCCTTCCCTTCCCTTCCCTTCCCTTCCCTTCCCTTCCCTTCCCTTCCCTTCCCTTCCCTTCCCTTCCCTTCCCTTCCCTTCCCTTCCCTTCCCTTCCCTTCCCTTCCCTTCCCTTCCCTTCCCTTCCCTTCCCTTCCCTTCCCTTCCCTTCCCTTCCCTTCCCTTCCCTTCCCTTCCCTTCCCTTCCCTTCTTCCCTTCCCTTCCCTTCCCTTCCCTTCCCTTCCCTTCCCTTCCCTTCCCTTCCCTTCATGCTGAACTAACCCCGTCCCTCACCTTTCCCCCTTTGGCTTTGTTTTCTTGTGTTTTTGTTCTGTTTTGTTTTGAAGTGCACCATTAAGAGATATTACACGCACTTTTTACATGAAAAACAAACCATTGCACACTTTACAATCAAGGTTCTACCTTGGTTCTTTGTTATGTCAAATAACCTGATATCCATTACAGGAACAAACTTTCAGACAGATGTCCCAAAAAATTAACCATTCCTTATACTTTCATAATGATTACAAATGTAACACACACAAAAAATGCATAAAACGAAAGCAATTAAGGAAAAGGAGTTTCTCAAGAGAAGAGAGTTCTTTGAAAACAGTACTAGGAGATTCCAGGACATTGGTAGTTAAAGCTGAGACAAACTCATATATCAAAAGTCTATTTGGATCGTTTTGGAGGGCTTTTATATTTATTTTTTAATTTTCCTCTCCCTTAGAAGTCTTGTTAATTGCTTTCATGGTAACTAATGCTGTCTTTTCCCTAGGCAAAGAGATCAGAAAATAATTAAAAATAGTTTCCACTAATGTTTTTAAAACCTTTAAAACATTTCTTTAAAATAGGTGTTGCTGATCTTGAAGCACCTGCTCTGTATGAGACAAATCTGATTAGAGTCAAGTACCTGAGTGTTCATTGATCATTTGGTGATCATTTTAAACATGGACTTCAATAGAACATATAGCCACATGAGAAGATGAGAATTGTTTGCACAACATCTAAGTTGGGTAAATATGTGGGGAGCCAAGGATGGATTGTCTTGGCAGAGAAGCTAGACTAAAAGGCTCTTGCCAGTATTGTTACTCAAATATCAGTTCTGAGCTTGAATTTATTTAGAATTCTTCATGAAATGGAGCAAAAGAGCAGGATTATACTAGCAGAAACTTCAACTAACACAAGGTTGGGTGATATTAATGCACAGAAGAATCAGAAGGTAGTACAGGAAGTTTTGTACAACCCTGGGAATTCTAGGAATGGCATAGAAAGTCAGTCATTTAGGAAGTAATAATGAGAAGTTTGGTTATAAACCCAGGAGGTCATCATTTGGAAGGCTGTGGAGGTAGAGGAAATGAAATATTTGGATATATTACTTGGTCATGCAAATGGATGTGAACAGTTAATGAACTGTAACTGTGAAAACATCGAATGTGAGCAGGTGGGATTTTTCTAGGAGAGAGGAAGAAGCACCTATGCCTCTGTACTAGGGAAATATAATATATTATGTACTTTCTTGAAAAGGAGAATGGAGAATTAAAAATTCATCTACTCCCAAGCTGTTGTCAATACAATTTTCTAATTAGGATGAGGTAAGGAGTGAAACGATGGAAATATTTTATATGATCCTAACTTTGGCAGTACTGCAGCTAAGTTTAGAAAGAGGTATCTGTCCTATCTAATTGCTCCTAAAACTGTAAAACATCCGGCCAGATGTTTAAAGATTGTTGCAGGTGACTGTGGAAAATAGAGATATCCACACTTATTCAATGTAATAGTACATGTGGTGTAGTATTCCTGTTTAATCTTGGCTTGATACTTGATTTAGTTAATTTCTTTCTAGTGGTGATTGTTTTGGGGTTAGTAATTAGGGCGCTTTCCTGGCTTGCAAGGGCATGTATATACACAGTAATTTGTGATGTAAAGATCTGAGCTCTCAGAGATCAAAGTGGTAAAGCCAGGTGAGACAGCACAGCATTGCTCAGATCCTAGTGCAAACGGCTTGGGTGTTTCTGTACTGGCCCTCCTGCCCATCTAGCTCTGATCCATGCATACACAGGCACTCTGGCTATTTATGTGCCTATTCTGGGGCACTTACTAATTAAGATTTTCAAACAACAAAATCCCTCTGCAAGTTAGCCCAGAATATTTGTACATTTCTTATTCTGCGAATACTTGGCTTTAGGAACCGGGCTATCTTCAGGTTATCATTGGTTCTAGTGGAAGAGTTAGGCTGAGGAATAGCAGAAATTCTGTGTTATGAAAGACTGTTAAGAATGGAAGATACAGACCTAAACAAAGATGTTCACTGGATCCCATCAAGTCCCAGAGACTCACTGGTCGAGTCATAGAATCATAGAATCATAGAATATCCTGAGTTGGAAGGGACCCTTAAGGATCATCAAGTCCAACTCTTGATACTGCACAGGTCTACCCAAAAGTTCAGACCATGTGACTAAGTGCACAGTCCAATCTCTTCTTAAATTCAGACAGGCTCGGTGCAGTGACCACTTCCCTGGGGAGCCTGTTCCAGTGTGCAACCACCCTCTCTGTGAAGAACCCTCTCCTGATGTCGAGCCTAAATTTCCCCTGCCTCAGCTTAACCCCGTTCCCGCGGGTCCTGTCACTGGTGTTAATGGAGAAAAGGTCTCCTGCCTCTCGACACCCCCTTACGAGGAAGTTGTAGACTGTGATGAGGTCTCCCCTCAGCCTCCTCTTCTCCAGGCTGAACAGGCCCAGTGACCTCAGCCGTTCCTCGTATGTCTTCCCTTCCAGGCCTTTCACCATCTTCGTAGCCCTCCTCTGTACACTCTCCAACAGTTTAATGTCCTTTTTGTGCTGTGGTGCCCAGAACTGCACACAGTACTCGAGGTGAGGCCGCACCAGCGCAGAGTAGAGCGGGACAATCACCTCCCTTGACCTACTAGCGATGCCGTGCTTGATGCACCCCAGGACACGGTTGGCCCTCCTGGCCGCCAGGGCACACTGCTGGCTCATATTCAACTTGCTGTATACCACGACCCCCAGATCCCTCTCTTCTAGGCTGCTCTCCAGCGTCTCATCGCCCAGTCTGTATGTGCAGCCAGGGTTTCCCCGTCCCAGGTGCAGGACCCGGCACTTGCTCTTATTGAACTTCATGCGGTTGGTGATCGCCCAGCTCTCCAACCTATCCAGATCCCTCTGCAAGGCCTTTCCACCCTCATTCGAGTCCACAACTCCTCCAAGTTTGGTGTCATCAGCAAACTTGCTCAAAATACCTTCTATAGTCATGTAATGAAAACTTTTTTTTTTTTTTGGTCTTTTAATAAAACAAAAAAACTACAGCTTTGTGACTGTCTCACCACTTTTGATGAAAATCTTCTAACTTTCCTCCAGTGGAGAGGTCCATGTTCAACAGAAGGTTCTGGTATTGTTACCCTTTCTGGTGAGTGTTTTCTACTCAAAATGACACTGAAAAATCAAAGTCAGGAGGATACTTGCTCCTGATGAGAAGTTGACATGGACAGATGTCAAAGCACTTTTTCAGAACCTGAATTACACTTCTGGGATGGCAGATCCAGCTGGGATGAAATCTCTGCTAAGATATCCTCAAACTGGTCAGGAATTGATCCGTTATATTCTGTTTTCTGTGTATATAGAATTCAGTCTCATGGAGCAATGTAATCTTAGTTCTGTCTTTAATGTTTAGCTTTTGTACATCAAAACAAATAAAGTCAAAATGAATTATCTTTTAAAATTAGGAATAAAAAAATTACAAATCTTTGTTGTAAGCAAGGGAGGTGAAGGTAACAGCGTTTTTCTTCCCACTGAAAATAAGCCATTGTGCCTGCAATTCGTATCTCAGAATTGTGTTTTCCCTTGGTTGAATACATATTTTAAAGTACATTTTTTTCATGGGGCATTGATTTCCAATTCCCTTCCTTTTTGTCTAAATCAGTAAAGAAAAATATTATCTAGAACAACCTTGTTTTGATTTATGAGTCTTTTAGGCATACTGCTTTGGACACACACAAAAAATATTTCCCTTTTCTTTTGTCTCATTTTCCCTCCTGTCACAGAAAGTGTCTTAAAAATCTGCTTGACTCATGTGATAGTGCTGCTCCAAGAGGTGGGGTCCTGTCTTCCTCAAACCTGCAACACCATAACAAATGTACCATACATTCAGACTCAAATGAAATCTAACAAAGACATAGATGTCTTTGCCAACAAACCCAGTGAACTTTCAAATATGACATTTCCAGGGGACAAATTGGAATCAGCAGAGTTAGACTGCTTACGTCTAAAAGTCCTCTGGAGGGAGTCTGGAGGGCTTTTCTCATCTCACTGTGCAAGGATGAGTCAGTGCATTACACTAAATGCAATCTATTCACATCCACCAAAGATGTTTTTAGGATACAGGAAAAAGCAGGTGGAAGGAGGCAGATAACTATTTGGAAAAATGCAGTGAGAATTCTGGTACTCTGCAGGGATATTAATTTTCTTTGAAGACATTTGGTTAGAAAAATCAAATTAATTAATACTTGAGGAAATCAATTTAATACAGTTTGCTTCATCATGTGCTGTGAAAATAAAAAGTTCCTATTCCATGGTACTTGGTACATGTGTCTATAAAATCACATAGATTATAACCCTATTTACTTCCACAGAAAAAAGATCAAACCTTGAATGTTTCTACAAAATATGATTATTTTATCCATGCTATGGTCAGAGAGGTTTCTTATTTCCAGAAACCTTAGTGGGCAAAGCTATAACTACCCTTAGGAGATACAAAGATCAGAGCTGTCACTAGGAGTGGTACAGGATATAATATATCGTATGCCAAAATAATAAGATTTTAACTTAAAAGTGTGGCAATCAATAATCTATAAAAATATAAATGTTAATATTAGACTTTAACTTTTCACAGGTATTGTGTCTTGTTTGTATCTGTCTCTGCCTAGTGCCAGACTGTTAAAAGTCTTGGGAAATAAATTAGTGGGCAAAAGATAGAGATGGTGATCAAGGGCTAGGATGTATTCCCTTATCTTATAGTTCAATAATTTGGTAAGTGTGCATCAATAATGACCAGGCTGTTCATGCTTTCACCAGTAAAGTAATCAAAATGTGCTGGTAGACCTGTATGCTTCGATCTATACCTACATGAAAAGATGATTTTTTTCCTCATTGAACTACAGCTGTCAGACTGCTTTAGCCACACAACAGCACTTTGTCATTTTCTCATGTTAATGAAAGCTTTAGAGAGGGAAAGGCAGAACAATGTAAAGCATCACAGGAAATTTGATGTATGCAAATAATAATTATTTAGATTGGAAACTGGCCAGAATGCATAAGCCCATATACACAAACACACACACGACTCTTGTCCAAAGAACAATAACTGAACGTCCAAAAAGTGATAGCTACAGATAAGTTTTTGAAGTTATGACTAACCATCCAGGCTTTATTCTCACACTTTGTGATTTTTTTTTCTAAAGCTCTGACTTGATTTATAACCTGATTATCTATTCATACCCTTTCATTAACTGATGTGCAATTTGCCATTACATTCATAAACTTCTTCCGACATTGATTTACTATTCAGCAAAGTACTGATTGAACAAAGCTACACTAAGCTAAAGTTGAATAATGTTTGACAAATGACACCCAAATGAATTTTGGAAACAATTAGCTGAAACTTTACAGGGAATATTTTGTAGTGCATGAGGGCTTACTCCTCCAGAGTTGCGCCAAAATACTGTGGCTGAGAATCTACTCTTTGGTGTCTCAAAACAGGTAACAAGTAAAAAATATGAAACATAATATAATAGTTTGATACAGAATTCATAAGGGCAGAGCTTCCTTCACAAGTCAGATAATGTGATTTTGAGTCAGACCAATAAAGGACTTAGGCAGATTTATAGCAATGCCGGAAAAAAAAAAAAGAAAAAAAAAAGGAAAAAAAAGAAAAAAAAGAAAAAAAGAGAGAAAGAGATCATGAGATTGGGACACTAATAGAGAAAAAACATAAAAGATAATAGTTTCTGGATCCTTGAACTCTGCTATTGTTGCAGAGCCAGACTAAATTGAGTTTATGTTTTAGATGCCAAAATAGGTTTAGTACCCACCTCTGCAAACTTGGTGCTTAAGATAAGCACCACATGTATCTTCAAATGACATACATAAGTGTAACACAATCCAGAAAGCAGATGTTTCAGATCATTTGTCAACTGAAGGGCCTATGGAATAGACCAAACATACACACCAAACATACTTCAGCAGAATCATAACACCAGCAGAACAGAGTTTTCTTTCAAAGCAGACATGGTGTTGTGCTATCTCCCTTATTTATTACAAAAGAATGGTCTGAGCACTTATCAGGGAAGTGAAAAACTCGGGCCTAACACCATCCTCAACTTGAGCAGCTCCATGTCCATCTCTTTCTCTTCCTACCAGAGGTCTCTGTGAAATAGGCTAGTCAAAATAAAGGCACTTTTCAAAACAGTTGAAACAAAGGCCATTGTGTGAAGAATTCAACTAAAAGGATGACTGGAAAATGACATTAAGAGTGGTGTTCAGATTAGGAGTCAGTGATGTGGGTATCGCCATGTGCATGAGGTAGCTTTGTCAATGGAGCTCAGGGAGCTCTCCAGCTGACCACATATATGTGGTTGCTTTGGCATGACCTGAATAACTCCCAATAGCAGCTGTATCACCTGTGAGTTTAATGAGTCAAGAGTCCAAGATTTCACATTTCCCTGAAGATTTTTAGTTTCAGACTTTCTCCCGCAATTAACGCATGACTAGTCAAAACTTCATAGGTATGCTAATTCTCATAGATGGCAGTGGAGTTCCACAGATGGTCTCATTAATGATTAGTAAAATATTGAGGAGTAAGGTGGAAAGGACTATGAAGACAATAAGAAAATCAGAGAACAGGTACACAAGAACAGTTACAAGAGTATATGACTTCTCAGAGAGGACAGCTGGCACAGAGTAGTCCTCCCACACAATGCTCTGTAAAGAAAATTTTAGTGAATGTCTTTGACTCACTACTCTACAATTTCACTGAGGAATGGGTCTTCAGCAGAAATAGACAGTACTTGCCATGCAGAAAGGATATTTTATATGAAAAATGGTATGAAAAAAAGGTGAAGGGTATGTAAGACAGAAGTCCTGATAGTCCGGGTGATACTACCAGTAGTGAACAGATCTCTCATTGTTGTTCAGTTTCCTTAACAGAATGACATTTCTTCTTCCATCCAAACCTCGCAACTTCTTCAGTTTTGAGAAAAAAGAAAAAAAAAAAAAATATATATATATAAAAACAGTGGAGGTTAAGTACATTCAAAGAGACAGAAGCTGCAGGGAATATTAGATTCTCTGACCACTTAAAGATTCATTGTCACTCACACTCACCTTTCCGTTTAATAACAGCTGAAGCACATGTGAAACAATTGCTGTCTGCTAGTACTGAGTTGTTCTGTGAATAAACACAGCAGGAAAAGTAGCCTGGTTCATCAAGAACATAATCATAACATAATTACAGTCAGTGAGTTAGAGTGCAGTGCATGAATTCAGACCACAGGGAAGGAAATAGTGCCTGATGGCAGGATAATGTGCTAACTCTAAAGAACTGTCCAAGATGTTAATGGGTTCATTGATTCTAAGGCTGGAGAAGACCATTAGATCCTCTAGTCTCACTTGCTACCAAACAGCCTATAAAAACTGTACCCAATTACTTGTGCATTGATCCTCAAGAGTATGTATTCCAGAAGATCACAGTATCACACAGTATCACAGATTTCTAGGTTGGAAGAGACCTCAAGATCATCGAGTCCAACCTTCAACCTAACACTAAGTACTCCACTAAACCATATCGCTAAGCTCTACATCTAAACGTCTTTTAAAGACCTCCAGGGATGGTGACTCCACCACCTCCCTGGGCAGCCCGTTCCAATGCCTAACAACCCTTTCGGTAAAGAAGTACTTCCTAACATCCAACCTAAACCTCCCCTGTCGCAACTTTTCGCCCATTCCCCCTCATCCTGTCAGCAGACACATAGGAGAACAGACCAACCCCCACCTCTCTACAGCCTCCTTTAAGGTAACTGTAGAGAGCGATAAGGTCGCCCCTGAGCCTCCTCTTCTCCAGGCTGAACAAGCCCAGCTCCCTCAGCCGCTCCTCGTAAGACTTGTTCTCCAGACCCCTCACCAGCTTGGTCGCCCTTCTCTGGACTCGCTCGAGCACATCCATGTCCTTCCTGTAGCGAGGGGCCCAAAACTGAACACAGTATATCAAGATATCAAGTCTTACTTTGAAGGCATCATGTGAGGTAACTAACCACTGTCACAGGAGTTTGTTTCCGTTGTTAATCTTGCTAGTGCACTTTTAAAACTAAGCATGCTACTTCTCAAGAGTTGCTGCTTCTTTAAACACTTTTCATTTCTAGATGAAGAGTTCTTACTTCCTGCCTTATATTTTGCCTTATGAAATATTGATTTAATATAACCAATTCAACTTTCAGTCTTCTTTTTAATACCTGATATGTGACCATCTCTGTAGGGCATCATTTACACCTTTATTATGACTTTCTGCAGTTCTGCAAATCCCTCTTAAAATTATGATACTATGCCTATATGCAGTATTCCATTTTCAGTCTCACAAGCGAAGAGGAAAGATCTCAGAAATATTCTTACCTTTTTTTTTCTCTTCAAACATTCGAAGAGACATATTTTTTGCAATAGCAACACACCTGGCTGTGCCTATGCTGAATTCCACTGTGCGAGCCTGGTCCCCTGGTCATCCAGAAGATTGAATGCTTATGAAACACACCTTGGTTGTGCGCTGGGGCAAGTTACTTCTAAAAGAAATCATAACATGCAGGGGAATTAAACGTAGCCCAGTATAATGATCTTACAATCAAGACATGTTCAAGGCGAGTTTCCAAGGACAATGACTCCTAATACAGTAAAACCAAGACAATAGGTTCATACCATTCCATAAAACCAAAGCAATCTTGGTTACCTCTTTTAATCTGGAGTTTAGTTTCAGAGTGTAAGCTTTTCTTAAAAGAAATGGAAAAGAAGACAGACACAACAGCCTTTCAGAGTGACCTTTTGGATAAGGGTTATTGCTTTAAATGTCATGGAGAAAAGAAAGCCATTGTCTGTTGGTGGTCTAGCAAGAAAGGAAGCATATAGAGTGGGACTCATCTTACCTAATTACATCTACATCTGAGGTAGGATCCCTTCCAAATCAGTAGAGAGAAATTAGCCCTATTTGGGTGCAATTCGTCTAATCTGTTTTAAATATCTCCTTTATGATGAGATTATTAATTATTTAATTAAAAGACCTTCATGTGAATTCCGACTCTGTATGCTTATTGGCATGGTGCACTGGGCATCTACTCTTGAAAATCTTCCTCTACTTACTGTAAAGAGAACCAAGGTTAGGTAACTCAAATATAGACATAAGATTTTAGACAGTTGAGTCCTACAACAGGCAATTGACTATGACCAACTGTCTTTACCTATTTATTTTCAGCACCTTGAGGGCATGTAATTACATTCTGAGAGGAAAGGAAAATGAAAGTGAAAGATCACTGTAGGAGGTATTAAATTCTAGCACCAAGAATCATGTCTTTAAAATTTATTTATTTTCTTATTTTGACTTGGGAAGTAAAAGATGTGGTACATGGTAAACCTCTAAAAAGTGTCAAGCATATAATTATTTTTTTTTACATTATCATTTGGGGTGAAAAAGAAGGGTTGGAAAGATGCTAATATCCTTCCTTGGAAGTTGTTTGATTATAAATTTTATGTGTCCTGTACCCTGTGACCCAGTCTTCAATTCATCTTAAGCTCCTAGAAACAATTGTTAATACATATGTGTTCAGCAGAAGGTGAAAAGAGGGTTGTCAATTTAGTCAATTTATTTTGTCCACAATATAAGATACTTGTTGAGTCCTCCACTTATATAAGGGTGTCCCTAATTTCTTTTCGGCTTTATCCATGACAGGCAGAAGGAAATTAAACCTTTCTGGAGAAAGGTTTTTACACTTTCTACACAGGTTAAAATTCTCTTGAACTTAAACTCTGACTAGCCAGTTAACCATGTGTCTTGAAAGTTTACCTGGCACAAATATTCTCATGTTTGATCAGAGTTCAGCCACCATTCTCACACTACAAAGGACACATTCAGTGGTTTTACTTAAATATGTTCCCTAGCACCTTGAATATTTTTTTGCCCACAGCATACTATATGGCAGATGAAAATAATGTGTACACAGATGTTGGTTATTTTTTGATATTTATCAAAGTCATTAGTAACTGATTTCCAGAGGGTTAGAACAAATATGTAGAATACATTTTTTTGTAATGTGGTACTTTCATTTTAGGCTAACATTCACTTGTTATAAACAATGTATCGATTCCTATAGACATAATTGCACAAATGCAGCAGTCAGAACATTCAGCTCTGTGTAAACTGGAACTAAATACGGACTACTAAAAAATCTATGCACTTTTTAGTTAAAAAAAAAAATCCATTTTTTTCTGACATTTACAAGTATCATTGTTTAATGTAAACCTTTTCTCCAGGCTTAGGTAGCCTAGATTTCTGTCTCAGAACTTCTTAGCCTGCAGTCTGGTAATCTCAAAGTGCTATTTCCACTTTCTATGGTTACGGAGCAGAAAATCGTTCCTCAGTTTTCACTGAGAAACTCATTGAGTGCCCAGAATTTGGTAAACTCTTCTACAGGAAGGTTTAATTAAATGTGCTCTATACAATCTCATTTTCAGGTGATCTGACTCACAAGACAATCCTGTGTCTCTCTAACCATATTACATCCCAAAGTCATTGAGAAGACCATTTTATAAAGGCATTCCTCTCCACGTACCTAAATATTCCTGAGAATCAAAAGAATATCCTCCTGGAAGGGAGTTCATGGGATAATGTAGTCTATTCTGCAGCTAAAGGGAAAAGTTACTATACTTAAGTCAGTCCTAACATATGCTTGTAATAAAGCGAACACAATATTGATAAGCAAATTCAATGCTTAGGGGCTGTCATGCAGGCAGGTGTTACATCTCTGTGATTGTTTTCTACTTGTCGACATATTAGAAAGGAGCCCTACTGTGTAATCATCTATTTTGATCTATACTCTTGCATCAAAAGCCAACCCTCTATTTCTCCTGCACTGTTCAAACATGCCTTTTCAGAACAGTTTTAAATTTCACACATTTCAAGATGCTTTATTAAGCAATCTAAAGAATATTTGCTATGAAATTTTGATGTGTAATATTTTTGACAACATGCTGTCTCAGGAGTGACTTTGGTTGTTTGATTGCACATCCTCAGGCTACCTGGTAGCAGAAAGTGGCTTCTCCATTGGAACCAAATTGAAAAATAAGATTTCTTTATTTTTGTATGTATTCATGATTCAGAGCAGAGAGCAAACCGCTTTACATATTTATGTCTCTTAAGATGTTACGCTTTCTAAAGAAAATTATCCTCTATTTTCTGTCAGTAGTGATAGTTTGTTTAAAACTTGTTCACAGACACTTGCTCTTGTGTGCAGTACAAAGTGTTTTCTTAGACAGGAATGTGGATCCTTGAATGTTGATCAGAACCTACCTCCAAAACCTGTTTGATCTCTGTCAAACTTCCCTGCTTTAAATAAGATGAGGAGAAGTCTTGTCAAAATGACTTTTTGGGTATGCATCTCTTTCTGTCGTGTTAATGAGGACAGAGTCTGAATCTGTTGCCATTACAGAAACCTTAAAATTTTCAAAGTTTCCAGTAAATAGAGCATTTTGAAGCTACGAGTGTTTTCTCATGCAAAATAAGCTATTTGGATTTCCTCCGTTCTCATTCCCCACAGCTGTAGCAGTTCACCAGGCCCTTGTGGCACACACTATCAGTAGGAGAGAGCCTCTCAGAGCAGAAAATACATCTCTGCTTCCATCAGCCTGATGAAATGCATCTGAGACAAACTGTTTGACAGCATACAGCTCTGTTTGGGCACTTCAGAAATCTCCAGCTCCATTAGCTCTTGGAGCACCATCTCTGCAATGTGTGAAAGCTGGAGCTGGCACGCAACAGCAAGCTGCATGATGCTGAACCAATGCTTCAGCCCCCATTTTGGAAGTTATAAAGAATGGGTAAGCCAAATGTGAGTGCCACCTGTAATAGCTGGTAGCTACCTGAAGGTAGGGGTCATCTTGCAGGGATGATCCTGCTTAGTGAAGAAAATTTCTCCCAGAATTGTGCTGCTCTTGTGCTGACTCTCACAGCATTATGGAAAGCAGCTCCTGTGTTTTCCATACTCTTTGTGGTTGCAGGCTTCCAAAAGACTGCCCTCTGTATTTCATTTTATCTGCATTGATTCTCTTTGTAGAAGTAAGAACAGAGTTGTATTATTTAAATTAGTCTGGACTCACTTGAAAAATTAGGCAAGCTTAAAAAAAACCCTACACGTTTAATCTTGCAAAGCAAAGGGGGGAGTCTTAACTAACAGATTAGAAACTCAATGGAAAGACTGAGCAGTTAAACCTAATAAAGTATAAAATTAAACCATAGCTAAGAATAACATTCCTAAATAGTAGTTCTATCATTTCTGTCATGTAAAGACATTTCTTAGGGTGGGAAATGATACTAAATGTCTCTTACCTCTACCATAGGGATCTTTCACAGAGTTACTTTCTGAACATATTTCTTTTTCCCCATTTTTCTTAAAATACAATCCATTTCTCTGCTTCTCTTTGAAACATCTCTCTTAGTTATTTTAGCCAGCACAAGTTCAGTTTGTATGGTGAGATCACATAGATTTGCAGTAATATTTCTTTTCTGTACTATTTTTCTGGATAGCAAGTATGCAGTGATATCATTCATGTATGGTATTCTCTCAAAATAAATATGATTTGTGTACCTTAAACACAGCAGTCCTTCTAGCTGATAAAACCTCTTCCTAGATGTAACATATTCAAGTCTGTTATAGCTCTTTGCATATCATAAGGAGTATCCTGTGTAATTTCTTTACATCTCAGAAATATTTCATATTATCAAACTCAAACATCGTCACCACCTTGCCTCCACCTTCTCACAGAGACTGGACGTGCCATGCTAAGAGTACATATGACAAATTGTGTAGAAGAGGTTATGCCTCCCCACTTTTCATCCATTTAAGGATCCAGCATCAAATGATGCAGTTATAAAAACTGAGCACCTGTTAACAGGTTAGGAATAGGCATGAAAAGTTCCTTGATGTGGGTACCTCGCTTCCAGGCTGACACAAAAGTTCACCTATGAACTAATGAGGATGGTGATGGTTATGCAAACAGTGAGATGGAGAAAAACAAACAAACAAAAGCACAAGCACTTGTCTTTCTTATGGTACAGTCACTCATTCTAGAATTTCCATATGGTGTTCAGGAGACCTCAAGAAGATGTAGTCAAATAACGGATAAATGCTTTACTAGGTTTCAATCATGGCTGTGGGACACCTGGTATTTTTTGTCTCATTGTTTTGGTTGTTCTTGAGGCCTTAGACAATTGCTTGTGAGAATATTAACAAAACTACTTGTTTTCAAAAGCTTCCACTGCATGAATGAAGAAATACCATGCGACTAAGTAGTGGGCAGTCAGATATTCCTGGTGTTGTGGTTTAACCCGGCCAGCAGCTAAACACCACACAGCCGTTCGCTCACCCTCCCCCCTCCCTCTCTGGGATGGGGGAGAGAAATGGGAAAGTGAAGCCGGTGAGTTGAGATAAAGACAGTTTATTAAGACAGGAAAATAATAATAACAATAACAATAACAATAATAATAATAATATTACTAATAATAATGTGTAAGAAACAAGTGATGCACAATGCAATTGCTCACCACCCGCTGACCGATGCCCAGCCTATCCCCGAGCAGCCGGCCCCCCACCCCGGCCAGCCACCCCTATATATTGTTTAGCATGACGTCGGATGGTATGGAATACCCCTTTGGCCAGTTTGGGTCAGCTGTCCTGGGTCTGTCCCCTCCCAGCTCCTGCTGCACCCCCAGCCTGCTCGCTGGCAGGACAGAGCGAGAAGCCGAAAAGTCCTTGGCTTGGTGTAAACACTGCTCTGCAACAATTAAAACATCAGCATGTTATCAGCGCTCTTCTCATCCTAATCCAAAACATAGCACCCTACCAGTTACAAGGAGGAAAATTAACTCTGTCCTAACTGGAACCAGGACACCTGGTTAAAGAATTGTTAGAGATCATTGCAAGTGATACAGAGGGTATATGTGAATTTTTTTTAATGCATACTTGGAACAGTTTTGCAGTAAATCTGTTGGGTTTACTTTTTTTTTTTTCAATACATTTTAAATTATTTGTCTTTTAATGCTTTGTATATCTTTTGTTTGTACTGTTGGAAAGGAAAACAGAAATTTCATTGTCTAGTACGGAGAAAACAAAGTCTAGATCTATCTGATACTAATTCAACCAGATTCTTTTCCTGCTATACTAGTTTTCTGTTGAGAACTGAATCAAATTTATTTTGACGTTTAAAATCTTGGCATGGAACCTGACCTTCCTGTATTCACCCAAAGTTACAGCTAAACTCAGTATGTTTTATGGCATCATCCACAATAATAGAGACAATTAGCACAAGACAGATTTATGTTTCTCTCTTTGTGATTCTTGCACTAGAAATAAGAACTACTTGCAAACAAAGTGAAAATCTCTTCTGTCATGGATGTTCAAGAACAATTTCAAAATAACTCCATGAACATAGCAATATAGAACACATAGAAATAAAGGCTATTATAAAAGGCTAAATAAATACTATTTTGTGTTAACTTTGATTTTGTAAGGCCATTTGACGCTAGTCTGATATTAGGGGAAATAATGTGCTGGCATAATTCCACAGATGTCTGTCAAATTCTACCATTAGAAATGTTGGTCAGTGAAGCAACAGAATGTTTTAAATAGGGTTTTGATTTCTACTATAACAGGGTTGGAGGGTTACACTGAATCATTCCACATTTTCCAACAGCAACAACTATTCATGTTAAACACAAGCAGAATGTGGCAGAGACTGTGAAATGCATAACAGCAAGACAGGAAAAGGAAAGGAAAAGGAAAGGAGCAATCTAAATGACATTAAATTGATTAATTATATATTATGAATAGAGTGGGTTCCTGTGTAGCATAGCAGACAAATGTAAATACATTAGGATTAGGAGAGAATAAATATATGGTGATATAATAAATCTTTTAATCATATGCCACACCTTTTGGCTCTATGTTTATAAATACTGAATATTCAGTGGGATATAAAGAAATCATAAGCACGTATCCTGCATTCTATTTACAAAATACAATACATACACTTGCAAACATCAATTACACTTACATTTTCCTTGTCTTGCACCTACCTCACGTTAACAGTGGTTCATACAAGGTTGACTCCCATGGGAAGGATATAAGATGATATGAAGAATGAGTGGGAAATTTAATCATGCTGTGCTCACTGAAACATTCACTTGGTAATTGGTCTGACTGAGCTTGAAGATTATTTTGTAAAGCTATACCACTTGTCACCTCCTGGCAAAGTCCCAGATCCATTTACCTATCTACCTACCTACCTAATTCTTTTTTAAGTACTTAGTTGGTCTTCAATAAAGGAGTAAAATTATCCTCTTTTACTGTATAAGACAGGATGATTTGTCCATGAGAAAGGAGAACTGTTCAAACTAAGAATTTAATTAAGTACTCAGTTGTCCCAAGCAAAGAGCTTATACAGTGTATGCTCTGCTTGCAGCTCTCCCAGAATCAAACTCATCCTAATACCATTTACAGTCACATAGACAAAAGTTGCCTTCTTCATTGTGCATATCTTGAAATCCATTATTTTTCATAACATTTCAAAATTTTTCTCAGCGTCTTTTCAGTGCATAGCATGATATAGATATATTTGAGTTTTTTCATGCAGTGGAAACAGGACAAGTGAGGCATTACTCCAAAGCTTGTCTCCCACGGCTTCTGAGCTGATGCTGTGTGGACTTTCTGAGGACACATGACCCTGTATTTCCAGGAAGGCCCATGTCTACACTGCCTTCTTGCTCTTGAAATGGCAGGCAAATAGCAGGATGAGCTGCCTGGCCTGAGGCTTTAGTGTTCCAGGCATAGCCTGAGGAAAATTTTCAGCGTAATGGTGTGTGGCAGGGACCCAGAAAGCCCTGGCTTTCCATCAGTGCTCTAGGCAAGTTTCCATGGGAGCCTATGCTCTGTTTGACCACCACTGCCTTGTTTGCAAGTTATTGTTCAAAAGGAAGGTTATGTCTCACAGAATGCATTGCTATTCTTCATCAGATAAATTGCCCTCATTTCAGTTTATTCATAATCTTTAATAATGTAGATGTTTCTCAGCAGGCATTTTTCACACTAACATATTGACCCTGGCAATCAGACCAATGGATGAACGAGGCTTGCTTAGTACAGAGACACAAAGGAAATTCAGTGAATGTTCTTATAGGTCCTGCAAACTAATGACGCCCCTGTCAAGGAAAAAGGGGAACAAGAAGAAGGTGATAAGAAAAATTAAGAAAAGATCTATGTTTAGAACTACTTGTGGCTAGGGTGTGTAGTAATACAATAAATCATAATTTGTATATTTATTAAAATCTTCTTAAGGATGTCAGAACTACTTGGGCAGAATTTTGTAATTTTTAACTTTCAAAATGAAATGAAATAAAAAGAAAGCAGTAGTAAGCAGGATGGTGATGGTCAAACTTTAAAAATACTCCATAGGTAAACAGTACAGTAACTGAGATGGAAAAAAAAAAAAAAAAAAAAAAAAGTTATTAAATTGAATAAATAGTTTAAAAACAGTTTGGGAGAATAAGCCACAGCTGCTGGTGTCATTCTGAGTCATATAACGGCTTATTGCACAAATTGCTAGGGCATAGCAGAATGGAGCAGATGTACTGGTAAGCCTTGATGTGCAGTGCAAGGAGACTGGAAGTAAGCACTGGCACAGAGCTGTAGAGAAGCATTCTCACATGTAAGAAGAATGAAAGCATTTGCAGAGAAAATGTCTTGATAGACCTACTTAGACATTAGACCTACTTTTCCTGCAGAGCCTGAGCATACTGTCCCTTCCCATGGGAGGTGCAGCTAGAGCTGGCACCTCTTATTTTTGATAGCTACTGGATCCATGCTTATGTCCTGCAAACAGGAGGCCTGGAGGGAAGAACAGAAAGCCAGGAGTGCATCACTGTGGTTAAAACACTGCTAATGCTCGTTAGGGACCAAGTAAGATTCACCTACTTTCAGGGTTCTGTGCTTGGGTAGCTCTTTGGCTCCAAGAAGTATTTGTGCAAGCCACATGTCTGACAGATCTGTGGAAGCTCGCACAGACAGGCAGAGAAATTATCAAAAACCCTAAGAATGGCGATTAACATAAATTTAAATAAATAAATAACACTTCAGTAGAAACATGTTTCTCATTTTCTCTCTTCTTCCACATCATCTTGAAGCAACAAATAAAAGAAGCCAAATCAGTTGTCAAAAGGATATTTATTCCTACCTTCAAGTACATCTCTCCAACTAATAAAAAAATAGTACATAAGCCTCTGATCTTGTAAAACTTATCCCAGGCAGGAACACAGGGAATTTGTATATAAATCATAAAGTTTCATCTCTGAAACCTGTTTCCCATTCTGAAAGACCATTATTAAGGCTGGAAATCTAGCATGGAAATATCAAATGATTTAAGTGTAAAGAAGTTGTATATGAGTATAAATGGTGGCTTCTGTTATGAAGCCGCAGGTGGTGGTAAGGATCAGTAATAACACAAGGCACGCCAGCTTTGCCTATGCTCTACTGCCAACTGATTGCATTTCTGTGTACAGCTTCCCTTTCCTTAGGCAGTGTAAGTGCTCCAGGCAAAAGATCCATTTCTTGTCTCATTGGAACCATAGGCAATAAAAAAATGAAAATAATAAATAACAGAACTCTACTATTTGTCTTCCTAAAGGTATGCTTCTGGAAAAGAAAAAACTGTTAGTAATTCTATGGTCACCTTTACTGTTAATCTATTGTATCTTCTGCTAAGGGCTATGCTAAATTCTCTTTGAGTCAACACACATAATTCCTGTAATCTTACAACCAGGACTTTCTATTCCTCAAGTTAGATGGGGTTTGTCTACAATTCACTTTTCCTATTACAATAGAATAAATCAGAATGAGGACTTACGACATATTAGTAACTCAGCACCAAGTCTCCACATGGACTGTTGCCTAATGATGTATGTAATATATATAAAGCTACAGTAAGATCAAAATATCTTTTCCTGCTATCAAGTGAGAAACATATTCCCCCAATGCTGAAGCAATGAAGGTATAAATTGCTAATGAGCCTTAGTAACTCTAGGATTACTTTGAGTATTAATTACAGAATAAATAAGATTTGGTTTATTTGAATATTTCTATAAGCTATGGTTGTTGGGAGGATCTCACACCTTTGCTGACAGCCAAGGACATTGATTGTGTTCTTTGGGTATACAACATTTAACAAGAATGGTAGAAAATGTCTGTCACGTATAAATGGTACAGTCCTTTACACAGGCATTTGTCTTCACTAAGACTATTGCAGTTCCACAGCTCAACAAAAATCTTTCTTGTTTTTAATTATGGTCTTAACTGTAATGAACAAACTGACCTTGGCACATTCAGTCTTTCAGACTTCTGTTCCTGTCAGGAATAATAGCCAATAGGACACTCTGAGCACTGACCTTTTCAAGGTTTTCTACAAGATACCCTAATAACAATGTTTTACAAGTTATGTTGTTCCTATAGAGACAGGATAATGCTTCCCTGCACTTGATGTTCAGTTATGGTCCACATAACGAATCAGCAAAGAGCAGCTGTGGATCTGTAAATTAACACTGTAGATTGTGCAGTAAATTCTCCACACTGACAACCCTCAAGATCCCAGATGAGGTACACAGAAGAACTGGAGCATAGCAGTATAATGCAGAGGAATCCCTTTAATCTGCCCAATCTCAATGTCATGGTATGAAAGACATCTGTATATAGAGAAGAGGTGAAAACTTCCCTTGTTCATGTGTCAGATAAATTTAGTTTGGTTTCAGATGAATCATTCACCAAAGGGAATATCTGAAAGATAGGACACCACTTACAAGGAGAAGAATTCCTTAATGAAAGTGCTTACTTGAAGTATATGTTGCTAAGAGGTCTATATATCGTTTCGTTTACTGCCTTCCAGAATACTTTATCTTATGAAGTTCAATTATCTTTTCAGAACAAACCCATTCAGGAAGAGGAAACGAGCTAGCTATGCAGTGGGTTATTTTGCCTTTGTGTAGCTGACAACACAAAAGTGTCCTTTGATGCTTAGACTGATTCTGTTTTAAAAAGAAAAATCATGTTTACCACCCACACTCTTTTTGGAGTTAAGGGAGGGGGGGTAACACAACATGTAATAAAGACAAGATGAAAAGAGTTCACTGCAGAAGATACTATATGCAGGAAAGTCTTGCAATGAAGTATGTTAGAGTGCTCAGGATGCCAGAGAAATATTATAATTAATTCTGTATTATAATTCTTTCCATTGCAGGAATACAGGTTGCTAGCCACTTACTAACCTCCTCAGTCCTGCGCACTTGGTCTAGTCTTGGCTTTGTCGATCAAAATATCAATCTATTTTATGGCTTTGTGATACAGGGTTATTTCTTTCAATACTTGATGTTAGAAGAGACATCATTCGTTGCATATAAGGAAATGCACAGTAAAGCATTACTCACACAATACAGCCATAAGCAAGGTCAGCTCAATGTCAACAGCTCAGAATGAAATAAAAATTGGTTAGAATTACAAGTAAATAACTGCAGAGTAAATACCACACCACTATCACAAAAATTATGTATGGTCTCTTCAAAGATGAGAGGATATGACATTACGCTTATTCCAAAGCTGCTGTTTTGCAACACGTACAACCTCCATTTTTGGAGGGAAATGAGCAACCCAATGTAAAGGCCCTCATCATGCCTGAAGTTTTTGTGTCCTATAATAGACATTCAGCAAGGAAAAGTTAAATACAATTCTTACTTTAAAATCGTGAGCGAAGAGATGTCTCATATCTTGGCTGCCAGAGCTAATGAAAGGATTATGAATTGGATCATATAAATACACGAGTCACAGAATTACAGAAAGAACTACAGAGGGGCTGAGGCTGTCGGGGCCCTCTGGAGGCCACCAGGCCCAAGCCCTGCCCCAGCAGGGCCACCCAGCGCAGGCTGCCCAGGCCCATCTCCAGGCGGGTTTTGGAGATCCCCAAGGAGGAGACCCCACAGCCTCTCTGGGCAGCCTGTGCCAGGGCTCCTCACCCGCACAGCACAGAAGCGCTGCCTGGTGTTTAGAAGGAAATTTGGACAGATCTAAATGGAGTCTAGGATTTGCTTACTCAAACCAGCACAGACTGGCTTCAATACAATGCTGCTGATGTCTGTTCTTTTTCTTCATAGAAGCTACTTTTGGAAAAAAAAATTGGCCCTCCCGTACTGCCGAAGAGCACAGATTGCTGGGGTTTCCTTTGTGAGTGGGTATTTACCTACTCAAGCCTGGAGTGGTTAAACTGACAGTCAACCTGGAAGGACTGCCCCACAGCAAAAGCTGAATTTGTACAATGGCATGGGAAGGTTCTCCTCCTCTTTATACATGTTGAAATCTTTCTGCTCTCCTCTTCCTCCTGGGCATGATAGGAAGATCAGAAGTGTTGGTGAGGAGCACACAGAGCTTTGCGTGTCTGACTTCTAGCCAGGCAGGCAGCTTCCATTATCAGCTCACTACTAGACCTTAGTCAGCACCCCTGAGTCCTGATAAGCAGAGGGGAAGGGATGCCCATTTTCCCTGCTCCTCCCAGGAAAATGAGTGCATGGATGCACTGCTGCATGCCTGGGAAGAGGCAAAGTGAAAATGCATTTAAAAGAAAAAAGTAAACTTGGAGCCCCACTGTAGCCCACAAGCCTTCTGGGTTGGGTGAGAACAAGCAATGGCAGGGTTACGTGGTACCCATCACGGAAATGTAGAGTTCCCCCAATGTGGATATACAAGAGTAGCATTGTACCCTGAACCCAGAGGCAACCAGTTTTTCCAGAGATTTATAGCCATGTTGCTGCAATGATGTCATTTACAGCTGGCATGGCACTAAAACATCCAGCTGATCTCTCTGCTGTTTTCTTTACTGCCCAGGTAGTAGCTCATGCTCTGTGTACAAGCTCATAAAGACATTTCTATATTAAAAAGATTTTTGTGAGTGAGCTCAGAGAGAGTTCAAGAAGCTGTAAGACATTTTCTGCTGATGGGATACCAGAGCTCGGTGCAGTCATAGCATGGATGGGGAGGTTGTTTAACGGTGCTGGTATTTTATGGGGCAACAACCTACCTCACAGGAGGCCAGGCTAGTGAAGAGAATGATCCCCTTAATCAACAGACACCTATTAGGCCCCCAAAACTAGGCAAAGACAGGGGAAAAAATGGAAATGGAAAGGGAAAGGGAAAGGGAAAGGGAAATGGAAAGGGAAAGGGAAAGGGAAAGGGAAAGGGAAAGGGAAAGGGAAAGGGAAAGGGAAAGGGAAAGGGAAAGGGAAAGGGAAAGGGAAAGGGAAAGGGAAAGGGAAGGGAGAGGGGAGGCGAGGCGAGGCGAGGCGAGGCGAGGATCTTATCCTGGAAATGGCAAGAACTGGTAATAACACATCAAAATATTAGTCTTGATATCTATATTATTTGGGGGGGTTGGAGTAAGTTTCTTCAACATAAAGTTATGGAGGGTGCTGAGGAATTTGTCTGTGGTTGGAGGGTGGGCAGCATTATCAAATGCTGCTATATCCATTTGGCAATGTAGATATAATTTATTTTTTTCTCAGTTCTGTAACAGAAATAGTACAGTACATAATTTCAAGGGCTCTGGAGAGCTTAATAAATATTTATGGTCAGTTTCACATAACACTTTGGTTTAAATTTTCCAGGCAAGATTAAATTGCATCACAAACATTTCTCAATTTTCTTGTACCCAATAACATTAAAAAATAAATAAAAAAAAATCCTGGAAATGATTCTGGAACTGATACATTTCAAAAACTTTTATAAAATGCATGTGCTTATATGTATATTTAAAAGGATCTAGGATTAAATCTATAGGCAGCCTATAAAATAAAAGGGGAAAAATGTAGACATTAACTACAATAGACTATTCTTGCCAAACATATACTCTCACTAGTTTCATAGACAGTTGCTACTAACTGAAACTTAAAAGGGCGTTGGATATGCCATGAAAGGAAAACAAATATTTTGCTTTAGAAATGCAAAGAAGTAGGATGTATAAAATATTTCTTGTGAAAATCTGTAGCTTTCCACTTTTCATCATAAAGGCACATAAAAAAGACCCAAAATAGTGTAAAATATACAACTACATGTCAAAATTGTTTTATATTTGCATTGCCCTAAGTAATGCTGTAACAAACGACTATAAAGTGGAGGGGTTAATAGAAAAATGCTGTATGATGTAGAAAGGATGAGAAAGAGCTTGGTTTCCCTTTGAAATGGAAAAAGTGTTTATTCAAATTAATTCATCATCGGAGGTCAACAGTAGAAAAGAAATCCAACACTTGCACAATACAATTGCAGTAAGAAGAAAGCACCACTCAAAAACACCTTTCATTTCTAGCAAAGAGCAGGTGGATTAGAGTATTTCCTTGCTTCCGTGTACATTTCTTCATACCCTAACAGTTCCTTCTGTCAAGACACCATGGTATTTGATCAGTCTCTTGCTTAAAACCAGTGTTACTAGTCCAGCCATGGGAGAAGAGAATAAGGGTCACTCAACTTCAAAAATGCAGCCCCAGAAAGGAGGAGATGGAGGTTAAGTGCAGGACAGCACCAGGTATGGTATGGTGCACAGGTGTGGTCCTCCCATCACTGGGTTATTTTGTGGCCCTTAGCCATCTGTTTCTACAGCAACCATTTACTCTGCCTAAAACTAACTTCTCTTGACTGGGACACCCACACAGAAACCAACCAACCAACCAACCTCCACCAGCACCACACACACACACACACAAAGAAAAAACAAAAAACAGAAAGACAACTCTGACCCACGAGGTACAAGGGGTGATCTTCTCATCAAGGAAAAATTATTTAGGACTCTCCTACTCTCTGCTCTCCATTTAGTGACCCTTCTGGTCACTATATTTTCTTTTTAATATCCACAATGACTATAGCATTAATCATCATACCAATGGATCCTCCCATGACGTCTAACACTACTTACATATCCCACAGAAGAGCTATGGCATAGTCTAAAGCCATGCATTCTTGTAACTACCACTGTGTATAAATCATACCTGATATTGGCAACACAGTTTTCCTTTCCCCTCTTAGCAGTATAATATTTTTATTAGAGAATGTAAATCTAAATGACAAAGGGCCTTGATCTCCCATCCTACTGATGTTCTTATATCATTAATGTTCTTATTTTTATTGGATATGTCAGAGGTCTTTTTTAGTATTCTTTTTATTGAGGTTGATTCAGTATTCACTGGGCAGGAGACAGACTGATTCTACAGCATGTTCCCAGGGCAGCCAGACCTTTTGAACCTGTGCCACATACTCAAACGCTCACCTAACAGTCAACCATGTACTCCTCTTCTATTCTGCTTTCCCACATCTTCTTCCTAAATGAGTATACTAATCATTCTTCTCTCAACTTTTGATTATCTACCACCCCCTCAAAATCCCGAGATTTCACATTTCCAAATTTTCACCAGCTCCTTTAAAGGGAAGCACAGATCCTGCTGACAAGTGTGTTTGTGTAGTTAATCATGCAGCCAAGCTGTCTGTCACAAAACAGTTGCCACATTTCAACCAGCATACAGTAGTTCATTTCTACCTGAGACAGAAACTTCCAGCTCCTAGAACATCCACACTGTTGATATAATGGTAACATTAAGTAATTTCTTTGCTTAACAAAAAAACAAACAAAAAAACAACCAACAAAAAATCCACCTTCTCACATTTTTTAACTTCTGTTTAGCAGGAATCACAGCTATGTTGCAATACTAGTGCAGTGATTGTAAAAAAATGCAAATTAAAATTAAAAAAAAATATACAACCCCCATCACCCTGCAGCCCTTTTAGAGGAGAACTTATTGCATTCCAAGAACATAAGCAGCAACTTAACACCTGTCAAGTCATAGCGTCAGCCTCCCTGTGATTAGCATCACCTGTTTTAAACAGTCAATAGGGGGCCCCATACAATTTTGCACACAATTTTCTGCTGAATTACTCTTAAGCACAGCTCCAACCAATGGTGAGAGCACATGTGAGAATGTATTTATATTGTTTTATGGTGGCAGAGGTCCTTCTCCCTAACTTCTCTTCTGAAATCCGTGTTTAATTCAAATTTCCTTGTGAGTGTTGTGTAACATTTTGCACACCGTGGCAACCCTAGCAACCTCAGTGGGTGACAAATGTCATTCTGGAGGATGCTGTGACAGTCCAAGCATCGGGGCTGTTGGAAGGAGGGAGTCCTAGTTATGTTGAATATATTGCTATTTCTTGCTGTTTTCTGGATAGAGTCTTTCCTTTGCTGCTGCAAAAGGCAGGCATATTTTCCAATACATTGGTTAGCAAGGCGTCAGTTCATTGAACAGGGGATCTGCCTAAGTCAAAGGACAATTTAGTCTCCTCTGCAGAGTTGTGAGCTCCCCCTGACACACAGAAAGATATGATTTTTAAGGTAGCAGAGACCATACACTACTTCTTGGGGCTATCCCTTCACTGTAGGGCTTTGGTGACAGGCCAAGGGTACCTCGTATAGGGCAGGAATAAAGAATTGCTGGTCTGGTGCTCCACAACACTAGGAGATTACGCTAGTGGTTTGCCAGTGCTGAGTTAAATTCATGTGGTAGAAATAAGTAGAACTGCAGAAATCTAAAAACAATTCCTCGATTTTCATATGCCTACTGTTGCAAGGAAATCCCAGTTTTGTAAGACTGCACTACCCAATAAAGTTCTCAATAGAGAGGTTGTAGTATTTTTTTGTTAATGTGAAAGGCAGGAGTGTGGGGTAAGGTGAATACTCAGAATAAACAACATGTTACAAGTGGCATTCATTTCAACTACACTTATTTTCTCCCAGAAGGAAAGAATTAGTACCTGCTGTGTATTTATGTCACTTGCTAACTATGCAGTTATTGAGATTGTGTTAACCTTGGCTCTGTTTCTGTTTCCAAGGGGAACTGAATGTCAAACGCTTTGATGTTCATCTCATCTTCTGCATCTGAATGTTTCCATAAAATGCCCAGTTCTATCTCTAACAAAATCCTCACTGCTTCTGACTTATAATGATTTATCTTTTAGCTGGAGAATTTGCCAAAGTGAATCATTTTTGTAAGCTATTTCAAATAATAGATCCAGGTTTGTAACAAGAAGGGAAATATCACCTGAATATAAAACCAGGTGCATTGCCTGCTAAATTTCTTTTTGTATCTATTCAATGTTTTGGTGATGACTGAATGGAATAGACTTTCTTTTCTAATTTTCCAAATGGAAAAGGAAAGTATTTTGATATGTGTTAGGATATAAAAACTGCGATTTGAATGAAATATCTTTTCTATTAGTGAAAGCAATTAAAAAAAAATAAAAATCTGAGCCCAGATTTACATGAACTAGAACTAACATAGTTTGTTCCTGTCAAATGCCTTCTTTTTTTTTTTTTTTTTTTCTTTCAAGAGAACTGACTGCATCTGGATTTGCAGAAGGAAGATGAAATTCTGCAACATTCATCAATGTATGGTCTAGACCAGATTTGTTTTGATGAATAAATCTGACTAGGGTTAAAACAAGTTGTTTTTTTTTCTTAATCTTAATGTTTTGCAAATATAATTAAAATAATTATTAAATTAAATTAAACAGTTTAAACAATTAAGCAGTTGTGTGTCCAAGTTTGATGCTGTTTATTTGCATTTATTTGCATTTATTTTCAGGCTTATGAATAGAAAAAATAAGTTTCCTTCAGGCCAGGATGAGAAATCCATCTTCATTCCCACATTATAACGTAAAGACCTGGGATTCTATTAAAAAAAATATAAATAAGTCAACAAAAAGAGATAGGGCTTGCTCTGCCTTATTTCCTCAATGTTGCTTACAGAACCTGTTGCTCTTCAAAGCTTTACGGAAAGTTTTGTTTGTTCATTTATTTCTTTGTTTCTTGTCCAATGATGATTCATCACTGCACAAGTTGGTAGGATTTCAGAAACTGCTCAGGAAGTAAAAATATTCCTTTTAAAGTGAAAATTCAGAACCTTTACTTTCTTACTTCTAACCTGTGTATAAGAACTCTGTTTCCTTGTTCCATGAGGATTTGGTTCACTGGATGCTGGGGAATGCTTCTTACCAATGGGGAAGACACTGATAGGGCATTTCATGAAGCAGCAGACTCTGCCTTCTGCTATGTGCAGAATTCACCAAGCTTTAATGAAGTAAAGAAAGGTACAAACATTAAAAATCCCAGTGGACTTCTCATTTTGGACAAAAACATAATATTAATTTTTCTTCTTGCTGTTTTTTCTTCTTGTTTCAGAATCCAATAAAATCTGTCATGCATTGTTTTAATAGCTCATCTTTACTACTTGGAGTTTGGTTTTGTCTTCTTGGCAGGATGCTAGTTTTAAATTATTTCTGTTTTGGTTATCAGATCTTTCAATCTAGTCATTTCTCAATTTTTTATGAGTTAATACCCTTAAAAAAAAAACTTAAAATCTGTTGTTGGGTGTTTTCTCAATGCTTGTCTTTTCCTGATGTATAACATGACTATGATTTTATCTCCATGAGAGATGCAAAGTCTCTGTGCCTAGCCATCTTATATACATAAGAGCTGACTAACAGCATTGCCTCCTTGAATTTTTGGTAAGGATTAAAGAGAGAAGGTGATATGATAATTAAATTCCCTAATTTTCCATTTCCCATTATTCCTTGTGAATAATATAACTTGAAAGATGGACAAAGACAGAAGGATGCAGCTGTTGATGACTTGGGTTTTTCAGCTGTGGGGAAGGGAGTTTTAATACTTCATTGCTGAC
This sequence comes from Anser brachyrhynchus, assembly GCF_964034855.1. Taxonomy (NCBI): domain Eukaryota; kingdom Metazoa; phylum Chordata; class Aves; order Anseriformes; family Anatidae; genus Anser; species Anser brachyrhynchus. The sequence goes on from NC_137694.1 coordinate 138,955,922, forward strand.
AAATCTCCTGTGGTTCCTAAAAGTCTTGAGGACTTGAAAAAAAAATTAAAAAATCAGAGTTGATAAACCATCTCTAGCCATCCCTGCTGGGGAAAACATAACAAAACAAAACAAAACAAAACAAAATCATAATTCATGATTTTATAATTTTTAATTTAAAAATAATATTTAATTTAAAATTTAAAAATTAATTTAAAAATTTAATTTAAAATTAATAATATTTTTATAATATAATGTGGTATAAATTCATAACTTGAACCAGTGGGTAATTCATACTTTCATAGAGTTGCTCAGGTACATATGAGCAGGGGAGAGAGGAGTTTCCAAATACGGGACCAAACCTTTATTCTGTTACTGCTTTGAGGCTGAAATCTCAATCCGTTCTGGTTTTGCTTCGAGAATGAAATCTGTATCCTTTTGCAATGAACACAGAGCAAAATCTGCACTGATTCCAGCAGCAGAAAGAATTCACACCAAGATCACCAGGTGTTGTGCGTACAATAATTAAGACTCACCCCTGTGAAATAAATGAGTGTTATCACTCTCATTTTACTGATGAGAAAACTAAACCAGGAGAAGCTGTAGGATTTGCTTAGTGTTGCAGGCAGTTGAGTACAACCAGGCACTTGTCTCATAATCTCTCTCCTTAATAACTGGACCACTCATCCTTCCCAAACAAAGTTGAATGAAAAAGAAAAAAGAATGTCTGAAGGGTTATGTGTTAAGCCTAAAGCCTCTTTACAGAGATGCGTGTACCCAGTATGTCCTGTGCTGGTGAAAATTCTTATGTGGTCTACATACCTTGAAACAATTCTGAAGTTATGACAGAGTTTATAATACAGATGTATACTCACAGAATTATTATTTTTGAAGAAAAATGGTTTTCTTTTTAATAAGTAAAAGTCAGGCATTAATAACGGAGGTGTGCTATCATGAGCTTGGAGAAGGTACATACAAATGCACTTATAGTGGTCAAACAAAAATTCACTGTCTTTCATCACCACACAAAACAGCAAGTGTGACATTGCAATTTGTCAGATGCTGTTTCCCTGTTTGTTTTACACATCAAAAGTTACTATTTCCAGCCCATAGCCACTAGTGACAACCCTGGAATTCAGTATCTATAAAATTGCCTATGAACTGACTGGCTCAAATGTCTCATCTCATGCAATTGTCTTTCAGCAAATATTCATATTATTGATTTGCTTTGGACCATGTTGCATTCTGTCCTGTTGAATATAGGTCCTTTTGCTGACTCTAAACTCTTAAGCAGGCCGGTAATTTTCACTTCCGTGGCTAACATGGTGGGATCAACCTGGCTGCTCTGCTAGGTGATAATGGTGATAATCTCGTTCGGATGCAAAGCATTTTCTGAAAATTTATAACCAAGACAGGAAATTAGGAACTTCCAAGTTTCAACCAATCTTATCCTAAAGTTAAAGACAATTATCCTAAGTCAATTCAAATAGGTCAAATGATAGGATGTTCTTACTTCTCCCTGCAGTTCAGGAAGTTGAGTGTGCACAGCTCAGTTTTGATGGATGAGAGGGACCCCAGCACTGGCAACTTTGATACTAATCTTCATAAATTATGGACATCTTTCTTCATAGGAATTAGCTTGCCAACTTTTTTTTATTATTATTTTTAATCCTGGCAAATATCAGAAAGTCCTGATAAGCAGCTGCTACTTTCCCTCTCCTATGTGGCGTACTGCCGGACTAGCTCTTGGAAATCTGTAACTCCCTCCTATGTCAGCCACTGATGGCCATCTCTACCCTAGTGACAACTTACTGAATGCATATTCTTTTTATCCTCTCCCAGCAGGATAATTCCTTTGTGCTTTCATCTGAAGAAAAGAGAGAAAAAGAGTGAGTCAGAAAGGTAAAGACAGAAGCATATAGAGAGGAGAAAGATATGAGAATCGTCTTGCAGGCACTGGGCTTCAGAATGGCTGAAGTGGGGTGCATTTTGAGGAACTGCAGTTCTGTATGTGCTCACCAGCAGTCATATCAGCATGTAGCACGCAACGTCAGGGCAGTGACAGTTCCCAAGTGTGCCTTCCTCCTTTGTCGTCTTGCAAGCAGGCACATCTCTGACGATGACCTGGCTAGAAGAGATGATGAATTTTTCATTTCCAGCATAGTCTTATTTCTTTCATTCTGATTTTTTGTTGTTGTTTTTCTGTTTCTATCAAAGAAGGCTTGTCAGGCAACAACATTTCATTATTTCTAAGTTCTCTAAGTTTAGGACAAGTAGTGTCTCCTACCTGAACAATTTCTGGAGTCCTTCCGAATGGAACTGGCAGGAAAGCAAAGTTGCCAATCTACAGGGAATGCAATTTAAAAAAACAATATAAAGGCTTTTGAGCTCGGTCAAAAGTCCCTTTCTTAACCTACTGTTTCATACAAAAACAGCAATTCTGAGAAAAAGCAAAAAGGAATCACTGAAACTGTGATGTTTCCTAACAGAGAGATGCTTCCTGAACACTTGTGCTTTCCAGCACTGGAGCCACCTTGGCAGCTCTACCTGGCATCCTTCCTGCTCCAGGACCACTGGTCTTGGGAGTTTGTCGCTGCACCTCTGGGCTCTCTTACTTTGCTCTACAATGGGCCGTGGGAAGATCTGACGGCTGGACTGTTCAGCAGAGACCAGGTGAAGTTCTTGCTGAATGACCTTTCACTGTGCTTGCAGTAGCAGCTTAATAAGCTGCTGCTTTGAAAGTTGTTTTAATGACATATCTGTTTTGCCCACAAAACTCTGCAGCACCTCTGATACATGGTACAGTAGCAGGGTAACTGAAGAAATCAGAAAGAAATAAATCTTTGTACTTTTGGGCCACTTTCCCTCTTTGCAATCAACAGGAGGTTTGTTATGACTTCAAAGAGAGCACAAACAGGCCCTCTGTTTGAAGTATACTTTGCAAGCTTCTGAAGCTCACTACGATGTCTCAAATGCAAGATGAAAATTGAAGGGTTGAAACCTTTAATTAAAAAGAAAATCAACAACCAAAAAAAACCAACTTTAAAGCCATAAAGAAAAGCTTCAGCTCTAAAGAATATGGTCTGAAAACCCTTCAGGGATAAATTATTGTAATTTTTAGCCTTGCACCAATGAGCAGTCACTTCCACTGGAGAGAAAAATACAAAGCAAAACAAAAGGAAGGAATTTTCAGCTTGATCATGTTGATTCATTGTCATTTAACAATGAAAATAGAAAGGAAGAAAAGAAAAATGAAATTTCCTAGCTGCTATAAGGCAGTTCTACTGCTGACTTCATCTTCTTTAGATCATCATGAAGAAAGCCAAGACTCACTTGAAGTGCCTTGGTGAGGGTTCCTCTGAAATGAGCAAGTGGCCCTGCAGGGAAAGAGAGAGCAATCAATTTCTTCTTGCCTTTTGTTATCACAATTGCCTTAAAGAGGAAAAGAGAGGAATGGAGTTGGTGCTCCAGCATGCTGCATTGTGCTCCACTGTCCCTCAGCGGCAGTGTTTCACGATGGATTGCCCTGCCACGATGGGCTCTCCAGCTCTGTACCTGGGCTGGGCTGCTGGCTAAGGAACCTCTGGCTGCCTCTTTCACAATTTTCCTTCTCATTTGTACACAGTGGGAAGAGGATTCAGCAGAAAAGTGTGCCCCGAGCAAGGGACCTGACAAATGACAAATGTTTGATAGATTTTAATACATTTGCACTGCCATTGTCTTTTTAGAGGTCGCTATATGCATTTTTCATAGAGAAAGTCAGAAACGTTTGACCAGGAAAATCTCTGATTTCACTGATGTACTTAAAAGCATTGGCTCTGACAGCTCTTACATGAGGTGTCTTGTATGAAGGGTAAATCCATTCATAATAGCTACCAGAGAACCGATAAATAGCAATGAGGAGATAAAACAATTATTGTAATCATTTCTAGATGCTTTGTGTTTATCTAAAGTCACATTTAATCATTTTGTAAACTACTGGTGTGCCTGAGATAATAAATATTACATGGAGACAGGTAAGGGGAAAATGATGATACATATGTCAGCCTACAAAATATATGGCAGTCAGCATATATGTTAATCAATGAGAACACTGCTACAATTAATCTGAAAATACACCCTTACAAATCATTTTTACCACTCTGGAAATGTGTCGCAAGTTCTAATGTTTCAGCTTGTTAAGACATGACAGATGAAGTGTCACTCTGTGATTAGTAGTAGGGGAGGGCAATGGTTGAGTTAAATAAAGCCTGAACCACCGCTCCTCACTCAAAACAAACCCGAGGACATATGAGACACCCATCTCCTGTCATTGCCCATCACACCATCTATAATGAACCAATCTCCACCTACTCGCCACACTTTCATCCTCTTCTTTTAGAGCTCATTCCCCTGCACTTGTCTTTCTTTTTAGTGGGGGGCATGATCAAGAAAACCCTCTGCTTGGTCTGACCCCCATTAATTTGAATTTTGTATCCTGCAGGCATCTGAGACAATATTTTCCCAAAACTGCAGGACCCAGCTGCACTGGGAATATGCTTGTGTTGGCAGAGGAAGAGAGAGAGTGGCTGTGCCTGTGTGCCCTGGAGGGCACCTACTGCCTCCAACCACAGCTTTCCAAGTCTGTAAATCTGTGTTTGCCCCCAGGACACGCCAAACAACAGAGCCCAGTACAGATGTTTTCAGAGGAATTTGCCGAGAAGCTGTGGAGAAGCAAAAGGAAGACACATAATGAATTTGCTGTAGAAGATGAAGAAGCATACCTGCTGAATGTCTACCTTACCAGCAGAATACATAAAATGAGTAAACTAGAGGCAAGGGAAGACTTGAGACTAACCTCTATTGACAATAAATAAGGGTAGTGGCATAGCTGATTGCATTTATTTTTCAGAGGTACAGTATGTAGCATGGCCAAGAAAATTCAGCCAAAGCTGCCATCCTGAATACGAGTTTTAAGTTAATAAAAAATATAAATGTATTTCCTTTCAGCTGAAAATATCTTTCTCTTCCTTTCATATCATTAAGGGGGAAAAAAAATAAAAATCCATCTCTCAAAGAATTCACTATCAGAGTAATTTTTAATGATTTTTTTTTTCCATTTCTTATTCACTACTACTTATGCCTGAATTTTTACCAGATTTCTCTCAGAAATGAGTTCAGCTACCCTTAGATACCTTTGGGAATATCAGAACAGAAAGGAAAGGTAAGATTGTTTCAGAAATTTTTTAATTATCATGAGGAGAGAGTTGGGGAGGACCATGTCTTTCTTAATGAGGAATAGAATTATTATGCTATGAGGGAAAGAGAAATACGATGAGGTCTCCAGGAAAAAGAAAAAAAAAAAAAAAGGAAAACATGGAACAACTTGTAAAATTGCAGAAGCTTTATGCTTGTCTCCTCTCTAAATCTGATGAATATTTTCAAATTCATCTGATCATAAGGCTTTACAGTAATGAGAGTGGGTTTAAAGTAAAGTGGTGTTACCTTGTTTCACCAATGCTAGTATTCGGAGCTATAAGTAACCAAACCTCAATGCTTCAGGTGCTGGATAGTTCTTGGACAATGTTGGAAGAACATTGTATTGACTTGACTGTTTTGTTTTGTTTTGTTTTGTTTTGTTTTGTTTTGTTTTGTTTTGTTTTTTAACCCAGTCTTTTATATTGCTAATTCAGTTTTGGTCAGTAAATATGATGCTGTCTTTGTCTAAACTGCTTCTACCCTGTAATCAAACTAATACATTTATTATTGCTTTTGTGGTGCTCCACTACAGTCACCTCCTGAGAGCATCCTAGTTTCTGCTGTTTTCTTGAGATATTTTGAATGAATTCCATAAAACATATGGCTTTTCTGACTATCAATACATACATTTCTCTTCTTAGAATAACATAACCACACTATCAAAGTTATTGTCGCAGTATAATTAATGTTATGTGACTTTTATGTTTTTCCATCTGTGAAAAAGCCAAAAAGGTCTTTGCAGAAATATTCAGTGTTTTCAGGTATCTGGAGGTCTAACCTGCAAAACAAACACTTCACAGAATCACAGAATGGTTGAGGTTGGAAGGGACCTCTGGAGATCATCTGGCTCACCACCCCTGCCAAGCAGTGTCACCTAGAGCACCTTGCGCAGAATGGCATCCAGGCGGGTTTTGACTATCTCCAGAGAAGGAGACCCCACAACCTCTCTGAGCAACCTGTGAGAGTGCTCTGTCACCCTCACAGCAAAGAAGTGCCCTCTCATATTCAGAAGGAACTTTCTGTGTCTCAGTTTGTGCCCATTGCCTCTTGTCCTGTCACTGGGCACCACTGAAAAGAGTCTGGCCCCATCCTCTTGATACTCTCCCTTCAGGTATTTATACATGTTGATAAGATCTCCTCTCAGTCTTCTGTCCTCCAAGCTAAACAGGTCAGCACTCTCAGCCTCAACTTGTATGAGAGATGCTCCAGTACCCCAGTTATCTTCCTTGCTCTCCCGTGAACTCGCTCCAGTAGCTCCATGTCCCTCTTGTACTGGGGAGCCCAGAACTGGACACAATGCTCCCGGTGTGGCCTCACCGGGGCTGAGTAAAGGGGGAGGATCACCTCCCTTGATCTGCTGGCAGCACTATTCTGAATGCAGCCCAGGGTACTGTTGGCCTTCTTGGCCACAAGGGCACATTGCTGACTCGTGGTCAGCCTGCTGCACACCCGGACTCCCAGGTCCCTCTCTGCAAAGGTGCACTCCAGCAGGTCAGCTCCCAGCCTGTACTGGTGCACAGGGTTATTCCTCACTAGGTGCAGGACATTGAACTTGCCCTTGTTGAACTTCATGAGATTTCTCTCTATCCAACTGTATAGGTGCCAGGCACAGACCTCTGGTGTATCAGCCACTCTTCCCAGTTTTGTGTCAGAAACATATTTTGCACTTAAGCACATTTTTATGTGTCAAAATTAATCATATTAATAATGTCTTTCACAAATGGAGACCCGAACAAGGCAATGTCTGGAAAGAATTTCTCTCAAATTAAAAAAAAAAAAAAAAAAAAAAAAAGTTGTGTTTATTTTTGGTTTTAGAGTGGTCTTTTATATAGCTAAATTCCCATCCCAGTACGTTTACAACAAATAATGTTTCCCCTTATGGAATATAAATAATATCTTTTTTACTGCTAGTGCTGAAGCCTGTCCACATGTAAATTTCATCTCCTCTAATCTCAGTATTTTTCTTCTGGCAGAATCTCTGCTTTTGATGTCAATTTACCTTTTATCCATTTCTGTAAGTACTATAGTTACTGTTGCCAAACACTACTGACCTCCACCCGAGCTTGTAAAAGACAGCCGAACATGATAGGCCTGGTCAGAAATGGCATATATGAAAGGATTGTGCCTTCAGACCCTACACTGTAACACAATGGTCAAGTTTTTTTTTGTTTTTTTTTTTTTCTTGTTTTTTTTTTATATGCTTTTTGAGCTTATTCCAATTCAGCTCTTTCAGATTTCTGTTTTTCACGTGCTTCTTCCTTTTCTACGCTGTCTTAAAATGTGTTCTTTAATCTCTCTACCATGAATAAGTCACCAGCCAATTTTGTCTTTCTTAGATTTAGAAGGATCAGCTCTAGATTATATTACACCTCCTCTTAATTTATTATAACAAACCAATTATATACAGCGGCATGTCAAAGAATCCTTTCTGTTGTTTCAGAGTTGTAGGCAGTTCATTCCTACTTGACTTTAATTTGGTTTTACCTTTTCTTCAATTAAAGTTAATGAAGCAAACATCTCATTCTGCTTCCCCTTAAAGCATTTCATTTTATTTCTACTCTCCTTGTTTTAACATAATAAAGTTTCATGTCTTGCCCTTCATGACAATAGCTCTCACAATATCTTGGGTCTCATTTGAAAGCAAAATGGCATTCACCTTCTTCTCTACCACAGCAGTCCACCAGGAACAGTGATGTTCAGCCTTTGTGCCTTATAATCTATTCAAATAAATAAACTCAGACAATGGCATGCAACTTCAAGCCATTTGTCATCAGTTTTTCATCTCACTTTTACATCATGTTTTTCAGTAAATTACAAGAGAAACAAGCAAACAAGGAGGGCAGAAAAGGTTGTGGAAAACAAAATAGATTCTGTAAAATCATAACTGAATACTTTTGTCTGTATAAGCAAATGTCTTCTAGACCTGTGGAATAAAAGAGCTGAATATTCACAACTATTTTCCTCTTTTTTTTTTTTTTATCTAGATCTAAGAGCTTTCTCTGAACCTTAGGCAATAAAGATGCATGCTTTTTAATCCACTATATTAGTTAATTCTTGTTTGCCTATAAATGGTTTAATTTATAATAATGCGTATCCCTGAGCCGTTCTAAATGCAAATCATATTTGTTATATAAGAAAAATTCATAATGTAGTCAAAATGGACTGAAAGACAGACCAGGTGTTATTATAAAGTTTCCATTTTCACTGGAAATGGTTATGCCTGGATATTCAAGAATAGATTTTGTCAAGAAAGTCAACCTATCCCTAGGTTTGTGATGGTATATTTTCCCCTTTGTATTTTTTTTTATTTATATTTTACTAAATGTCATGTGACCTTGGTAAGAGATTTAGGCAGGAAAAAAACAAAACAAAACAAAACAAACCAAACACCGCCATGGTAAATTCAAACCAAACTGTCAAATGCAGAACACTTGTTTGCCCTCAAAAGTGCAGAAGGGTGCTGAGCTCCCCAAGTCATCTGCTGTCTTGGAAGAAATTTAATGCTGCCAGTGGTGGCCTAAACCACTACACTGTCCTGGGAACTAGGGTGATTCGTCCCAGGGTCAGCATTGTGCCCACTCCTCTACCTCTGGGACTGGTGCTGGCACCTGTGCAGCATCGTTCTGCAGAGTGTAGATGTAGGTGCACTACTTAGCTTGCAGCTGCCTTGGAAGTGCTAACACAGTGCTTTTCTGGATTTGATAGGTATGTGCCAACCTGCATCTAGAGCTGGCCACCTTTTGAAATAAATAAATTTGGCCATCTCACTTGCACGTACAACTCCAGTAAGCCCCGGTTCACTTTAAATTATATGAAGGGTCCTGATTCCTAACATATGTTTAAGCAAATGTATCACCTGAAAAAAGACAGATGTTAAACCAGAAAGGCACTGGCCAAAATTAGAGATTGTGTAGTTCAGTGGAAGTATTTCAACTAACTGTAACTGGTCTTCCTCACAAAAGCAATGGCAAGGCTGTTGGGCTACTTCACCGAATTCTCACAGCCCTCTCCTACGCTGTTTTCAATGCAAGTCTTGGCAATATTCATAACCTTTTCTTAAATGTTATGTGTTGGCTAAGAAGGAGAATATTATAATGTTTGCCTGTGGAAATCTAAGAATATACTCAACACAGGGAGCAGCAGCTCCAGCCCACCCAAGCATTCCTTACTCTGCTTAACTACCCAGTCTCCCTTCCTTACCACAACAACAACAGGACCAAACAAGCAAAATAACTTTATGTAAAGACATATTAATAGCCCTATCTACCAACTGCTGGATCTGAAACCTCTAGAAATAACTCAGTCCTAATAAGCACTGTGAAACTAACAACTACGGAAATGTGAAAGCAGTTTTAATACATGGAAACGGAGGTACCCTGCCAGCTTCCTTGCAAGGTTTCACGCTGCCCAGGCTTCACCACAAGTGTCCCAAGCCAGGAGGACATTGTCCACTGTTGTACCTAGGCTTTCAATAGGTGTCAAGTTTCTGATCTACCCTTAGTTTATTTACAGGCTCTTTCCGTGAGGGACTGAGGGTGCATGAACATTTTCTCTTCTGCAGTCAGTCTCCTTTATGAGCCAAGAGGATGATAAGGAGTTTCTAGGACAACTGTTCAGTGTCTCAGAGATAACTACTGAGTGTCCCTTAACTTTTCCTTCAGTGAATCTGTATATCCACTCATGTACCAGTTCAGATTTCCAGGCTCTGTGTAAAGTCCAAAGAAGGAACTAGTCTATAACGTTTTTCCCATTTAATTTTTCTATTTGCTAATTTGAAGCAGCTCCTCATCCTGAGCCTGAAAGTTCAGTTTGCTCTTGTCTGTTCTGAAATACGCAGTTTTCAGGAAGGATGCAGAATGTTCCTTTCTTATGATAAGGACAGGACTTAGAAGAATTAAGAGAAATACACGTCTCCATCTGAGCTTTCCTTTTCTGATGAGGAAGCATGAGCCACAGAATGTATGAACAAATTCGGAAAGATAAACCATTCTTCACTCTTTTATAATAGACTATCCTCTGGCTTTAGCATATGGCCAGGATATCACACAGAACAACAGTTTCTTATTATAGATTAGGAACAACACTGAGCCAACTGCAGTTTCAAATCCATCTGCCCATACAAAAATAGTCTCTCACTGGGATCTTCCTTCTAATGCTGAATTATTTCTGCCCACAACCTCCTTCTTCCCATATGAGTTAGGAATCAATGGACTTTTTAAAAAGTATAATTAAAAGGAAGAGACAGCTCCCCCTACCCAGTGTCTGTACAGTGGCCTGGCATTAAACATGAGGCCCACAGTCCTCCCAGACCCTGTCAGGACAACTTCATAATGAGTATTGCTATTGTGTTGATTCAGTATTCTGTGAATATCCATATGCAGTCCTTCTCTTGCAATCATATTTGTCAGAGCACACTCTAGGATCTGTGCAGAGCCCCTCTGTAATCTGTGTGTTCTGCAACAGTGCAAGATTTGGCCTACCCTGGATCTGCACCCATGGGGCCGTTTCCTAGTTTTTCATTGTTCTTTAACCAAGACTTCTGTTTTTAAGGAAAAACAATAAAATAAAATCTTGGTGTTAGGGTTTTTTTGTTTGTTTTGTGTGTGTGTGTGTGTTTTTTTCCCAATCTCCTTTTTGTGCCTTTGTATTCTACTGCTTACAATTTTTCTTACATTTTTTTCCTGTTATTCTTCCCAGACAGCTGATTTTCCTACTCAAAATTCTTCATGCATAATATAAATAAATAAATAAATAAATAAAAATAAATCCACCATCTTTTCAGTCTTGTCTAATCCTTATCAGTTCAAAACTAACTACATTTGCTTCCAACAGTAACAGCACTTCTGCAATTTGTCCTCAGTTGGAATGTTCCTTTTCCAAGCTGCCTGATGAAAATATTACCCTTTGCTGAAAAGGGTTTGTGCAGGCAGTCTGACATGAATGCTCTCGCTGTTGCATTTTGAATTCGACACTGCAGATCCAGCACAGTGCTGCAGCATGCTTCCCAAAACTCACAGGAGCCCAGCTTTCATCTCCCTTGTCTGAGTTGTGTATTGGTTTAACTCCACACAAGGCTATGAGGTTACATTGATATAAAATTGGGATGAGAGATTGGAGAATTTGATCTACATTCATTTTATTTTTGCAAAGCCACATCTTTTTCTAACTCAATTTGAAGCACTCAGGATTGTTTCAAGCTATTCTTCCAAATTAATATCTTCCATTTGGAGCCTGCTTCTGAAGTACCAGCAGCAGAATACATTGAATAGAGCCATGTCCAGGCCCCTGAAGCATTTTAGTGAAATGCCTATGGTATACCATTTACAGAATGGGAAAAGCCTTTTGGAAAGGCAAAAATGGAGCTGTATAAGCTGAAGTGGGCTGTGTGTGTTCTACTTCTAGCTGAGGAACTAGTGGGAAATAGAAATTAAATAACACATTAACAGGTTAACTGTCTGTATAAATCATAGCTGATCATCACCCATTTACTTAAAGTATCTCTTAAAAATCCTTAGACTTTCAAATAAAAAAAAGAGATAAATCAGCGGCTTCTTCTTGGTAATTAAATCATTGTTGAGATACACATTACAGATACATCAAAGAAGGATGTGATTTATGTTTTCCATTAGCTGTTGAAATGCTTCTTGGGCACTGACAAGAAAACACAGAGTAAATAAAAGTAAATTGCTACAGACTGTGTCTCACTGTAACAGTGATTTAGTTTATGTTAAAGACTTCTGCTGTGTCAGGAGCTGTAAGAAAGCCTCAAAACTGATCACACTGACATCCCTTCAAGTAGAAGAATGCTTCAAGACATCACAGTGTTCTCGCACGTGCCCTGTGTTTCTCCTCTTGAGGCAGAGGCAAGAAATACATGGCCTCAGGAAGAAACCTGTGGGATGGAGAATCTGGTGTATGGCCTTCCCAATGGAATACACTCAGGCCTTTTCTATAACCTCTTTCAGCCTTTCTTAGCTGTGGATCATTTCACTAACCCAAAGACAGTAAACTTTGGTATAGCCAGTCTAGTGAGAATAGTCTGGATTTTTTATTTATTTTTATATTTTTAATTTAGGGTTCTTAACTAATAACATGTTTTGAAAATGACATTTTGCTTAAAAAACAAACAAACAAACAAACAAACAAACCCTATAAGAATGATTGCATTTTTTCCATACTGTGAACTTATCCTGAGACATTTGATAGGGCATTGTGCAAAAAGCAAGACAAAGAATACTGTAGAGGAGCTTTTAGCTTTGCTGGGATGATTCTTCTCTATTCAGATTTAATGTGTTGGTCTCAGCCTTTTCTGTGTTGGCCTAAGTAATTAGTGGATATTTTACAAAAGATGCGGCCTTTCTGGGATTGGAAGACTTTTTTTTTCTCCATAAGAACTGAAATGTTGAGGTCTTGTGGTGATTACCCAGATGTAAACTACACTTGCACATCACCAAAATAAGGCAACAAACACAAATCTCCTAGGCTTCCCCATTTTTCCTCAAAACAGCTGAAAACATCATAATTTTAGCCTTTTTTATCAAAGAAATAAGGACAAATAATCATGCAGCCTATGTACTGCAAGTCAGACCATCCTTTCCCCTGGTAACTATTTGACATGCAGTTCATGTTAAAGAAAACTGAGAAATGGGAAAAGATCAGAGAGATATTTTATTCCAATAAATATGAGAAAAAAAGACAGTCCTTAGACTGGTGTGAGTGATAGTCAGTATACCGAGACATACGTTAATTTATTTACTGTGAGAATGTATATAACATAACGAGTAGCTTTTAGAAATCTGCCATTGAGAAACTTCAACAGTAAAACCAGCTGAAAATATACTTAGATATGCACATGCATGGCAAATACCAGATTTAACTAAGAGCAAAAGTAGGTTCTGAGTTTGAGGGTTGCAATATGGCAGAGATTTGGATCTCTGCAAGCTGGTGGTTTGTTGTATTGCCACTGGATTCAGCTGGCAGCAGCCATCAGTAGGGTTCATTCCCATGACTTCTGGGATGCTGTAGACCTCCAAGATGCATTTTGTGAGTTTTTAGAAAGATGTAGGGGAGCCATATACTTAGAATAAATAGGTTAATACTAAGAGAATTCAAATCTTCTCACCTCAGCTGTGTAGATTTTGAAGAATATATCCAAGTTTTGTCCACAAGGATGATATAAGGAATTTTGTGGCTTGTTTATTTTTATATCAGAGTACACAGAATCATGTTCTACAAAATGAATTTACCCTGCATGGCAATATTACAACCATTTTAACCAGCTTTTCAGTATAGTCAATCAAATTCACTCGATTATACCCCTTTTGCCACATATCTAGTTAGCCAACGAGTCATTTTTCAGACATTCATCATTTTCTTTTGTGGCTAATTCCAGCCATTAATGAAAGATTTGCCAGAATAAGAAGTGGACAATTACTGACCTAGACCAAGGATAACAAAAACATTTCTTAAATAGCTATAATATAGTACAGGGGAATTGTAAATGTCAGTCTTCTGCAAAATAAAGATAATTACATCCAGCAAGATATGTACTCTTGTCCATTCATTTTGATGAGAGGTGTGAAAGAAAAATACAAAGCATATGCATTTCACTTAAGTTCTTAAGTTCCCTGTGCGCTTTGTTTCTTTCATTTGGTTTCTGTTCTGGTGAAACTTCTCAGCATGAGGCAGCTGCAGTGTCAGGGCTGCTTCAGGGGAGCCCTCCGCCCCAGCATCTTCCCAGCCTGACTGCAGCCCTGCTTCATCTTTTTATTCCCCTTTGTGTCTCCAAGCATTCACAATACCTCTTACTCCTGGGGCTATCTACATGTTCTTGTTGCTTGGAAACCACTTTTGAATGGCTACATAGGATTTAGGAAAACTTGCGTCGATAACTCTCCCACCTCCTTTCTTATAGTGGAGTGTCTTAAGTACTGCAAGTAATTCTTTTTAACTTTCATTCTCGTTATCTTTAATGTGGTTCTTAGGTTGTTCTCTGTTCTTACAAACACCACACTTGCTTTTTTGGTCTCCTTTTCTTTCATCTTTATCCTCCGACGTAACTTTTAGTGACACAATTCAGTTATGTCCTTCTAATGCAAAGCAACCAAAAAAGTCATCACAGCCAGAGCCCTGGAAGCAGGCTTTGTCTGGAGGTACAATGTAAAAATCACAAAGAGCCTGTACTCCTGAAAAATGTCACAAGAGCATAAATAAGACCTGTTCCCTTCATCTATGCAACCTCAATGCTGCTATTGAATGAGGAGAAGCTGTAGGTCCCTCCCCATCTCTCCTGCTGCTGGGACAGAAGAAGCACGATGAGGCTTTACCCAATTAACATCTGTCTGTAGAAACATCAGAGACTAAAGTAGGAGGCAGACCCATCTGAAGAGCCAAAATGAGGGCAGAAAAAAAGCTCTGTTGTCCTTCCAATAACTTAACTGGCAAAAGTATAATTCATAAATAACATCCTAGCTTATTTTTTGCATTTTAAGAAAACCAGATGTTTTCTGCATATTGATTAGCATTACTGGAATAGCCATATCTCCATTATGGGATTATGCAATATACCTTATTAATTTCATGGACAGAGTTAATATTTTCAAAAGCCCAGCATGCTTATTTCACTCTTTGGAACTCCTGAATCTGTATCCTCGTCTCCTAAAATTCCCCTGGGTTAAATATAAAATACTTAATATTCTTCTACCCTGCTGGCAGGTGTCCGAATTCTAGCAATATTCTAGCTGGTTGTCTAAAATAAATATTTGAAAATGTCGATCAATTCACTGTGTGTTACTGGCAATTTCCATTGAGCTAATATGTCTTAGGTAACTCGAATGACAAATAAACTGATTGACAGCCAAGCAGATAACTCTCCATTTAAAATGGCCATGGAAATATTTCTGGTTGAGACCAAGATTAGTGACTGCCACTGATTCTGCTGAAGGAGTTCCATACTCATTTGTCATCTGTGCTCCTTCCTTATCATCCTGTCCTAGAGTCTGACCTTTACCTGGGTCTAGGCACAGATCATTTCCTGACACTCTGTGGATACAACTGCTGAAGTGTCTGCAGACCGAAAGTC
The DNA here is from genome assembly GCF_964034855.1 of Anser brachyrhynchus. Taxonomy (NCBI): domain Eukaryota; kingdom Metazoa; phylum Chordata; class Aves; order Anseriformes; family Anatidae; genus Anser; species Anser brachyrhynchus. The sequence continues at coordinate 138,971,220 of NC_137694.1, forward strand.
ATATGTAAAGGTGCATGGAAACATCTGGCTCTGCTATGTCTTAGTGCAAGTCAGGGTTAGATCTCCCTTTCTTTAATGAGCACCAAATTAAAGCAATGCAGTTATTAAAAATATATATGTATATATTTTTTCTAAGTGTAAGACCACTCCGGAAAAAAGAATAAAATAAAATAGTGTCACCTGAAGCTTCAAGATGCTCTGAAATCAGCTTTAGATCACACACAAAAAAAAAAAAAAGTTTTGAAAAAATTAAGCTACTAGTGCTAAAACCAGACGAGTGTTTGAAGCTTCTCAGTATGACTACAGAGACCACATCCCCACCTGAAGGAAACTATGGCTTCAAGTGAAGACACAGCACAAAGAGCTTCCTCGACATCACTTATGCCACCATATTTCCCATTCTGCAAGCTCTGCTTCCATAACCTACAAGAAAAATAGAGAGGACATGACTCTTCCATCCTTTCCCTGGAAAGTCTTATATGTCTTGCACTGAGGTGGAAGGGAACAGACTTGCCCCAGACTTGCAGGAGGTGTCTTCTTTGTGCTGCTATCTGAAAGTTTAAATCTAAGCAGCTCTGAAAAGTCTTCATTTCTACCTCTTCGAGTTATTTTATTGTTGCATCATACCCTTCTCTTGAAAGTGATGTCTTTAATGTCGGGTATATAATACAAAGTTTGCTGAGCAGCAAAAATTCACCCTTTTACATTTGTATAAAGGCACCAATCTAGACCGGGCAATTTCTTCAACAATCTGAGAAGATTCAATGGTCCCTGTGTTATTTTAGCCAAGTCCTCAGATCCTCTTCTTCTACTTTGTCCACTCACATTTTAAATAGTGGCCAAATACTTACATCTCAGTGTCCCATACGATGGGGAAGGAGATAGATTGAGAGAGAGGGAAGCATTTATTTAGCTCCCCTTATTCCCACGAGAACAACTAATCACGTGGGAGTAGAACAACAAGTTCTACTAGGCACACAGAATCTGCTTATGAGACGTCTCTGCATACTCTCGAGGTTTCATTAGCCTTAAGTGGATTTTTTCCACTCCTCCAGATCATTGTTATTTCAAAACCAAATTTATTCAAACTAGGGAAAAGCACATCTCTTCAAGTATGCCAACTTCAAGCTCAAGCACAAAATGTACTGTATGTATATTTTTTTATTAGTTCAATGATTAAAATGTGCATCAGTTACAAGCATGGATTTATGGTAAAGTCTTTCTTTCTACACTGTAGGGAATGATAATAATTAGTGTGATTTCTATCGTACTCCTAAGATACTGCTGAACCTGAAATTTTTATGGAGAAAGAATTTTTTCTATACTGACTATATTGCAAAAATAACCAGTTCTGTGTTTATTCTGTGATCATCCAGGGAGAGAGTAACACAATAGCTACACCCAATGGCAACTACACTAACTGCTATTTTGCCAGAGAAAACTGCTAATGTTTTCTTACCAGGGACTTAACAATCAAGGTCAAACATTAACACTTAAACCAGTTTTAACAGATGCTTCTTCATGAAGATAAATTCATTTTAAACAGTTCCAAACTGAGTAGCCTTTCCTTTTCATAATTCAATCTTTCCTTTCAATTTATCTTTCAATGCACAACGATGTTATTCTTTTGGCTAGTGTTTTGTCTTCTCCAAACAGTACACTCAACTAGTGTAAAGAATCTTAGCAAGCCAGATATACTTTTTCTACATAATTTCTTATGTTTCATATTTCTACTTCACTGTGGTAACTGATGTAGGTTTCAGGCTATGAATCAAAGGAGGTGCTGCCATGTTACATTCAGCATTTGCAATGAAAACTGGAAGTGATGCTCTAATATGAATACGAGCTGTCTACAGTTCTGTAGACTGTCATGTTAGCCCCTACCTGTATAGATATAGATAAACAAACAAGGTATGGGTAAAAAAACATTTTCACCCAGTTTGGGTCTTCTGAATTTTAGTAGGACATGGGCTTTTTGAGTGTTTTTGTTTGTTTGTTTGTTTGTTTGTTGTTTTTCACTTATATTTTGGTTTTTATTTTCATTGGGAAGTTACAAAATTCAATGGAAGCTTAACATTTCCATTTTGTTTAAAGAAAATGAAAAGCTTTCTTATGTACTTGGTCCATAGATTTAGAATTGTACCTTGAATAGAATAGGGTCCACAGGGCATGGGAAATCATTTTGACATCACAAACTGAATGTCTAAGAATGTCTAAGCAAAACTGAGAAATAGGAAGGAATAAAGCAATTGACTTTCTACCAGTACTTTTGGTGAAAAGTGGAGGCCTTTGTTGTGTGTTTTTCATTTGTTTGTTTGGCTGATTTAAGTTTGACGAGATTATCACCCCAGAAAAAGTAGAAAATTCTCAATTTTCACTTAAACTTAGTTACTGGGAATATAGGAGAAATTCCTACAAAAGTTAATAGATGAAGTGAAAGAATTCACTGTTTGTTTTTGTTGTTGTTTGTTTGTTTGTTTGTTTTCTTTATGGTACCTGAACTTAGATTTTTACAGTGTATAGCTGTATTTTCCAGTAGCATTCCCCACTGATGTAAAGGAAAATTGATTCATGGGGTGCACCATGTTTTCAGACTTACAGAGTAGATGTAACAACGCATCGTGAAACTCAACAGGTAACTGTTTCCAGTCCCTTGCTGCCCTGAGCAGTTCTGTTGCATGATTTTCTATTTATACATTCACACAACACAAGTGACATGTAAGAAGAGTTGATCGTTCTTTGGAGGAGCAAAGATTCCAAGGATTTAAAAAACGCAAAGACAGAGAAGGTGTGGGGAGATCAGGGGTGAGAGAGAAGGGAAGAATTCAGTCCACAAGAGCCGTCTGTGTCTGTCAGAGCAAACATCCATCCCCAGCACAGGGTCGAAATCTGAGAACTGCCTTCACTATGTTGCCATCACCCAAAAGTCACAAATCTCTGTCCTACTACTTTTTAACATTAACAAGGGGGAGAAAACCTACAAAAGTCACAGTTTGCTTTTCCCATTCCACTGCTCTAGAAAGAGCCCAGTCAGACCACCAAGAAAACAAAATGACACAGAATGAATGGGCACAAGTCCGTTCAGTTATGCCAACACACTTCACTGGCTTCACTTGGATAGGCTTAGTGGGCAGAAAAGCCTCTGCTAAAATCTTGTGCTTTTGTTTCCTTTGAGTTTCAAATCTTCATCAGTGCCCATGGAAATGGGAAGCTCTCACTGATATTTCACTCAAGTCTGCCTATCTGTCTCACAGAGGATCTTTTCACACCCAGCCCACCATTTTTGTTCAAGGGCTGTCACTGTTCTTCAGTGCCACAGCTGCAAGACTAACACAGCTGAAAATTCACCAGGTAGAAAACTAAAGTCCAAAGTTAATTGCTTATTAGCAAAGATACTTTTAGTGAAAACTTTGGAGATTATATTATCCAACCATGTGTAAGAGCCTCCCAGATCACATTTCTCAATTAAAGTTATGCTAAAACTAGCTTTGCTGATTGCAGGTTGCTTAAAGGACAGTTAAAGGTTGATGTGAGGATGCCAACATATCTATTGCTGGAATGTATGCATTAAAACACCCATCCAATGGCAGGTAGAAACATCTGAAAGACACCAAATGTGATAAGTTTTCACCATAAATCCCTGTTGGAAGCCATAGAGAGAACAGGGTTTCAATTTGCCCTCTTACAGCAAGGCACTTGTTACTCAGAATGATCGCTGCAAAGTCAGATTTTTCCTTAAGATTTATCAACAGTGTTAACAGAAACCTTGCCAAGGGTGGCTGTTGCTCAGACAGCAATGTCCTGATGAGCAAAAGAAGCAACTTGGTTCTGCTGAACTTAAGTGTGTTCCTCGTTTGGAGCACGGGTCTTCTTCACATGTTTCACATGTTTGTCTTTTAGCAAGAAAAATGGGAAGAGGCTCTGATGAAACTGATGAAACCTTTACGCCTCTGTCTTAAATTCAGAGCAGTCAAGGATTACCCTGGCATTGACCTGTCAAGCACAACTTGGCTTCAGGCTCTATCAGATCCCCAGTACTGAAACTCACAGGGAAAAAACGAAAGCAACTTTCTGAAGGACAAGTAGCAGGGTTTTCATTTTTACTCTTATGCATGTGGGCTGATAACTTATCTTCCCAATAAGGAAGCCAATAACTAAACAGTAAAATGTCTTCAACTTTCAAAGGAACAGAAGGGACTCTGAGCTCACCCCATAAAGATTTTCCAGAAAAGGCATGATAGTTCTAAGTCCATGTTATTAGTCTTTTCCTACTGTAAAGATTTAAATCACACATACTGCATTTAAACAATTAGTTCTGACTAACCAAAATGGCCCATTCGTGCACTTGTTCAAATCAAGTGCAGAATTGTCACTGACTCTGAGATGGGAATTCTCTAACTTAGCAAGCTTAAATATCAGTTTATATATGCAGCTGTAGCATATTGACAATGTCTAGCCTATCTTCTGATACAGAGCAGCCAGATGAGCAATAGGCAGTCCACTGGTATGCTCTGGTTTCAGCTCTTTTTCTGCCTTTAATTCCTTGCCCACCTCAAGGTTCATCTCAGAACACAAAAGCATCTTGTTTCGTAGAATCACAGAATCACAGAATGGTTTGGGTTTGAGGGGACCTTAAAGACCGCCCAGTTCCAACCCCCTGCCGTGGGTATGGACACCTCCCACTAGACCACGTTGCTTAAAGCCCCATCCAGCCTGGCCTTGAAAACTGCCAGGGATGGGGCATCCACAGCTTCTCTGGGCAACCTGTTCCAGGGCCTCACCACCTTCTGAGTGATGAATTTCCTCCTAATATCTAATCTAAATCTACCCTCTTTTATTTTAAAGCCATTATGCCTTGTCCTATCACTCCACTCCATGCAGAGTCCCTCCCCAGCTTTTCTGTGGGCCCCCTTTAGGTACTAGAAGGTTGCTGTAAGGTCTCTCCAGAGCCTTCTCTTCTCCAGGCTGAACAACCCCAACTCCTTCAGCCTGTCTTCATAGGAGAGGTGCTACAGACCTTTGGTCATCCTTGCGGCCCTCTTCTTTCATTTCTCTGCAAGACCTTATATATGCAATGTAAAGCTTTTCAGGACTAGGACTGTGTCCTTTTCACTGACACATGTAAAACTTATTAAGGGAGTCACTGCTGCAATACTAAGCCAGGGTGTTGTGCCTGGGCTAGGGATTTGGAGCATGCTGACTAGTCACATCCTTTGGATTAGACCAAGAACTTTCTCTTGAGTCACAGCACTCCACAGTCATGTGCTTTACAAACACATGAGATGACTGCTCCATACCCTGAAGATCTGACAATTACAGCAGGCTTTACACAGCAAGGATCACAACAGACACTGGCAGAGTTGAAAAGGGTGTAAGAGGACAGAAGTTACAAGCTTAGAAGATAATGAGATGGGCTTGATGTTGTGTGTCCACTAGTGTAAGTAAGAGTTTGGGAGAACTTGCGGGCATACTTGTATGAGATTTTTTATTTTTTTTTATCGTTTTCCAGCATGTAAGGGCTGATAGGCTGATTTTGCTGTGTTCTTTATTCAAGGATAAATTAACATTTTCTTGGTGAAAACTGTAGAGGATTCACACTTAGACACTTAATTCATTCACTTAAAAGGGTAATTAATTCACAGATACCACAGTTTCCTTCAGGCAACTCTTTAGCATGAAACTACCATTACTGATGCAGTCCAATAAGCAAAAGCATTTCTCTGAACTGTTTTACCTTCAAGGTGGTGATGGGGAAATCAACAAAGACCTGAGTCAGCCCCACACATTCCTTCTGGCTGTTTGGTCAGCCTCCTTTCCTTATTTTGTGTTTGTTCCTGGTTGCTGCAGGATGTAACACCTTGCTTTGTCTAACAAGTGAGCAACCATTCAGAACAAATTACTCACAGGCTGCAGCTCCTAGCAAAGTCACCTTCAGGCTGCATAAGTACAGGTAGAGAACGGTGCACAGTGGCTGCAGCTTAAGAGGGAACTTTCCAAAACCTCTTGTCCCAAATCCTGCAGTCTCATGTAGATATGCATAGGGTGAGTTCCTACTGAGGCATAAACTGCATAGTGGCTCATGAACTATGCTCTATTCTGTTTAAGAATGAGAAGGACCACTATGGACTTGTGATTTGACTTTGTACATATCACTGAACAGGACAAAAAGCAAGCTTTTTCCTATGGTCTTTCTACAGTCAAGGTAGAGGAAGGCTCCTGTAGATGGCTATAAGTGCAGACTCCTTCTATACCCGATTCATTCAGTCTCCTCTGATTATAATGAAAGTCCAGTGAGATTAGCCCCACAAAGCTAATAGCCTTTGCAAAGATTTCTTACACAAGCTTTGATGCCTGTTACTGAGCTCAAGAACTCACTGAACTGAACATTCATTTTAGAAAGGCATCTGTTCTTGGATTAAAGGCACTACAGATAGGATCATCTGATGTCTCTGTCTCATCCTAGTGTTTCTAGGTGAATGAGATATGTGAAACATTTTGGAAAAAATGTTACCCTGAAGTGCTCATATCTCTGCCCTGGCAACAAAAGAAACTTAGGGGACCTTATTCAGAGGTTCGCATGATGAGTCCACCTCAAACAATGTTGAATATACCACTGTTTCTCTCCTTTCGTTATAACTTTTTTTTTTTTTTTCCTGGTAGGATTTTTCCTGATAGCCAGAGAATAACAAGAAAGCAAAATCACAGCTTTCAATAAAACAGACAGACAGAGAGGCTTCTAGACTGTATATGTGTGCAGAGAAGCTCATAAACATAAACAGCATATCCCATTTCACAGGACGCAGGATATTTCACATTTCATATAAGTGAAAGCAAATTTTAACTGCCTAATTTACTTTTAAAATAAATCTCATGATTTGCAGACCTTTCTAATCTTTGTGCAATTGAGGTTGACAACACTGTAAAGAACAAATTCTGGCTAAAAATGGAAGGTAATTTTTATAATTTTAATGTGGAATTATACAAAAGATAAATAATGACCTGAAAGCTTTATCAAAAAGTTCATAAACAAGATAAGCCAATCAGGAGAAATATAACACATTTGAAATGTCTGTTTACACCATTGAATGATCTTTCAGATCAAGCCTCCAAGGCAAATTAGAAGAGTAGCAAGACATTTCCACCATCTGTCCTGGTGGAAGGAAATGAGAAATACAAGACTGTCAACATTTCCAGAAGCAACTCCAACCTCACAGTCTTCACTTCAGCTGGAAGACAAGAAATTAAGTTTGGGCCAAGCCTGAGACAAAGTCATCAACATCAAGCCATTGTTTAGATTTAAAAAAAAATAATAAATAAATAAATAAATAATCATTTCAGTCAAGCTCTCTCTGTAGCCCAACCTTTCATTTGGCAGCCCCTTTCAAGTCCTGCTCTACCTGGAGCTCTATGCTTTCTGTTTCTCTCAGCACTAATCCTAACGCTGAAATAGGCCTAACTGCAGGCTAAACTTCAGGCAAAGTCACAAAGCCTCTCCCTAGACCAAAAAGGTCTTCCAGACAAAGTGGGTTTTTTTTCAGCCTACTTTTTCTCTTGGCTGCCACTTTGTAGCTTCTCTCTAGCAGGGAGCTGTAGGCTTTTTCTTTTTCTGAATCTGAACACAACAGCCCTACTTGAAGGCTTAGCTTCACCAGGTTGTGACCCAGATCAAAAAAGCTCTCACAGGCAGGTTCATTTTGTAGCCAGTCATTCCCACTGGCAACCTCTTTCCAGACCCACTCTGCCTGGAGCTCTAGGCTTTCTTTCTCTTAACCCAAACACTTGCCCTAACCCAAACCCTAAGACAACCAGGTAGACTGGCCTCCCTCAAACCCACGCTTCCACTCCCTATCTCATTTTCACTCTGCCGTCTTTTTGCAGACAGGATGAATTACTTCCATGAAGAAGCTGGGAAAGTAAACCAAACCATGTTCAGGTTCAGCTCCGTGTTTCAACTGCCCATGATAGTCAACTGTCTTATATTTCTTATTGGACTCCTTCCTGGCACATATATTCAAAAGGAAATACCCAGCTTCAGTAGATCTCCTTATGTGTCTCCTTCATGGCTTCTTGTGTGAGCTCACCCTGCAAGGTTCAAGCTCCAGGTGTTTAGGGCCAGTTCCAGAAGGTCTCTGCTGTGCGTCCAGGTGCTCAGAGTATTCAGAGTGCCTCAGTCCAGGCTTTAAGGCAACTGGACTACTACTCTGTTTCCCACCCTGCCCCACCAAGCAATTTGGATGAACAGCTCACCCAGATTGACCAAAGGGATATTCAATGGCATGTAATGTCATGATCAGATATAAAAACTAACGGGTGGGTAGTTTGAGGAAGGTAGTCATTGGTTTGAGATTGGCTGGAAACTGATCTACCTGTGGGAGGTAGTGAGCGTCTGCCCTTGCATCCCTCATTTGTTTGATTTTTTTCCTCTCTCCTTCACCTATTAAACTGTTTTTATCTCAACCCATGAGTTTTCTCTCTTTTGCTCTTCATCCTCCCTCCTCTGTCCCACTGTGAGAACAAATGAGTAATGAGCTATGTGGTGCCTAGTAGGGTTAAAGCACCACTAATTGAGATTCCTTTGAGTCACAGAAAAACTCAGTTCCTGCACAATCCACACCTCCAATGACTTTTTATATTTTCTTTCTAAATGCCTTCAGAATTGGTCCAAAAGTCAAAAAGTTCTGTTCTGTATCTGTTCACATATTGCTGTCGAATGCAGGAATATGATCTCCCCCAGCTACTGCGGGAAACACAAAACGTGGATGTGTCCAGAACATGAATACAGAGCTGTGTAAGCAGTGTGCACTGTCTCCTGTTCACAGGAAAATGTTGGTATAGAAAGTTGAAGAAATACTTGCAAAATATGCCAGTTATATCACACGGGCCACTGCCTACACTACATGAATTAATGTTGCAGTAGCAGAACTCTGACATGACTGGATCCAAGGAACATTTGTACTCTAGTCCAGGAGTTAAGTATGACAAAAACTAGACCATGACAATGGCATAGTACTAGTGGAGGCTGCCAGGAAAGTTAATAATATAGGTAGGTAGATGGATGGATAGATGTATAGAAGGATTAAAAGAATGCCATTAGTTCAGGTGCAGAATAGAAACATCAGGCAGGTAAGCCACAAGTCCAAGGAAAGTGCTGCTCTCTGAGATGGGAGGGCTGGGCTGCCTGGCCCTACTGAACACTCAGGAACTTGGTGAAAGGAAGATAATCAGTGCATCACTCGGTCCTATAACATTTTGAGAACAATTTCTCGGCACTCAGGAGTCCATCCTCCAGACAAAGAGAGGAACGTTAAGAAGGCCACACGGAGCTGGCGCAGAGTTGTCCTAGTTTATACAAAGTACGCAGTCGTGGTGTGCTCCTAGCTCCCTAGGGACGAGAAATAAAGACACATACATCTCATTCCACTGTGCTTTGGGTCTCCCTAGTGACTAGCGTGCGCATGGTCTTGGTGAGGGTGTGTCCTGCTCTTGGTGTCACCCTGGAAGTCACGCAAACCACTTTGCCCGTCTTTCCTGCTTACAGCTACAAACGGTGGTCAGTAGTCATACCCTGCTCTGCACCCTGCTTTGATCCCTTTGCTGAAATGGACACATCCAGGAAAAACTGCCGTGCATTTATGGCAGATGACAGGCCTTGGCTAGGGATATTTCTGGCCGAGCAGACCCTGAGGAACATCCAGACATGACAGCAGCCTGAGATGAGGCCATGGTCATGGACAGCATGCAAGGGACCGGACCCCGCCGGAGACATGGGGCAGCAGGCAGCTTGGGAAGCTCGGGCGCTGTATCTGAGGTGCCAGCTCCTGCAGGGAGGCAGTGGAGGCCGTCCTTCATGGGGGATGATGGGGACATAAAAGGAACAACGGATTCAAGGCATAAAACTCACGGAACATTAAAGACAAGGGTGTGCTCCCTCCACCTCTGCTTCCAGATTTGAGTGCTGCATGATAAAAAAGGTTTCCATTTACTGAGAGCTGAACACAGAGATGCTTCAATCAATTTTATCTTGACGTCCAGCATCTAAACTGTGTAATTTACATGGCATTTTAGCTGTCACCACAAATGACCATACACAATTTTCCACTTTTTTTTTTTTTCCCGTTAATAATGGCTGATGCTAACGTAGCAGACAGACACAGCAATATTACCATCTAGTGGCGACTGAGAGAGCGGCACCCACAGCGGAGAAGGATCCAACTCCGTTTAATAGCGTATGAACCAGACACGGATGTACCAACGTAGAAAGCAGTGACATATTTTTTTTTTCCTATAATATTTTGCATTTTAAAAAAAAATCTAACGTTTACAAGCATCTAATGTATATGTATCAAATATAAACTACTAACCTTTTCCTTTGCTTTATGACTAATATCATCACTATTTCAAACACCAATTGATTTGATGACAATATGTTTCTAGCCTATTTCACACTCTTAGATTTTGAACATGCAGAATCATAACTGAGGAGCAGAATTTCAAGGGAAATTATATATGTGGTTACGGTTTTCTTTACCACTCAGGTGGTAAACTGTACAATACTTTAAACATGAAAGAAACACTAGATGTGGAATAAAATTTCGGGATTCCTGCTATGGCAGAAGTGTATGTTGGCTTCTCTAAGAAAGTTTCAAAACAATTCTCTTTTTCCCTTTTGGCACTAGTCATGTGTTTAGAGTGTCAGACAGACATTTTTCAGGATAGATGATTTTGTAGTTAAAGCATATATCTATCTTACAATTTTTTACTACAGCTCCTCTTTATCATTTTACTGGGTCTGTCTGAGATGGATTTAGCTCTCTTCATTGAAAAGAGTGATCTATTTGTCTCCTGGAGCCCTAATCCTTCCAGCTTTCCCCATGCAGGCACAAGTGTTTACAGCCATAAGTAATAGGTAGAGCTGAGCACTGGCAGAGAACAGCTTTCTTCAAATGCTATGCTAACCTTAGAAAAAAACACCTAGATAAACAAGTCCCTAACTAAAGGGAAAACCTGATGGATGTTAACATTGCAGTTTCAAATGTTCAGAAGTCTGGAATGTCAAAATTAAGGTAGTTTCTGCTTCAGGGATTTGGAGACCAGGCCTTAACATGGAAAAAAAAAATAAAAATCCTTTCTTCTTATACTAGTTGTACACTGCTTATACTTTGTTAAGAAACTATACAACCTGCTGCAACCTCAACTAGTATTCAAGCCACGTGACCAGACACTCATTTCCCACTACTTCTTCCAAGTGCTTCATACACAAGTCATCTGTGTAATCATGGGCTGTACTTCACCAAGTAATTTAAACAAATAGCGGGCAGCAAGTAGCAGAGATCCCTGATGGATAACTAAACCTTCTCACAGATAACTAGTGATAGGACTGGAGGGAATGGCCTCAAGTTGTGCCAGGGGAGGTTCAGGTTGGAAATGAGGAGACATTTCTTCTCAGAAAGAGCAGTCAGGCATTGGAACGGGTTGCCCAGGGAGGTGGTGGAGTCACCGTCCCTGGGGGTGTTCAAGGAAAGGTTGGACGTGGTGCTTAGGGACATGGTTTAGTGGGTGACGTTGGTAGTAGGGGATGGTTGAACCAGATGATCTTGGAGGTCTTTTCCAACCTTAAGGATTCTATGATCCTCCACCACTACGTACTGCCTCACAACTGCTGTTCTCTGGGCTCTCAAAAGTTCAGAAGCATCATTGTTCTCCTGACAGTCATCAGGCTAAGTTGTGAGCATCTCTTCTTCCAAAGTTAATCTGTCTTCTAAGGGAAATCCAACATCATTTTTCATATCAGCTTCCTCTGGACTTTCCTGGTGTCTTGGCTTCTCCATGGACCTACCCATGGAGACTACCTTGCCTTGAGTTTCTCACTTACCACCAGAACTGCCATTCCCCAAAACTGTCACAACAAAAGCCAGGTTGGTCTTGTGTTCTTCAAAGTCTATTTCCTCATCCAACAGGCTCTTTTTTTCATGAAGCACATTTGCCACAGACGAAAAGACCCATAGCCAAGGGTCACAGTGCACTTCTGTGCAACTCCTGGTTAGAAAGAAACTGTTTTTGGAAACAAGCTTTCCACTGAAATATGATATTTGTAGGATAGCCACATACAGAAATTCTTAAGTGCTTAAATCCTAAGGACGATTTAGAATGAGTGCATTCATTCCTCTAATAACAAACCCTACTTTTGCCCCTGCAAGTATGTAGGCCTTTTGTGATTGCTGCACTATACCCTGAACCAAATGTGTCTCACAGACTGTAACAAAGAAATGAGAAATATTTCATTTGCTAGTATTTTTTACTTCCCACATCAATGGTCACTGCCTATCCCTCTTAGGACAAAATTAGAGGTCCAGAAAGAAAAAGGAATTAGAATTTACTACATTACTCCACTGGAATCACGAGTACTGAACAGAGCTCAGTGCAGTGATCAGTTTTATTCTGCATGAAGGAAACAGAGAACAAATTAAAATTTGTTACAGAGCAGTAAGAATAAGCTCTCCAGCTACATTTTTTTTCTGGGCAATTCCTTGTGGAGCAGGTGTTAATATATTTTTCCCATACTCAGACATACAACCCAAATGTGCTCAGAAATCAGTGACATTCCTTACAATGTAGCAGCTTACAAAAAAAAAAAAAAAAAAAACACCACTTCACTGCCTGAACTAAAAGAAAGTTAAGTTGGTGGCTTACCACATTTTCCCACTTATGCACATAAGAGGACAGAAGACAGAAAATGATTTCCTCCCTAAAACTGCATCATAGGGTTTTCCAGTTCTCTTCTCTTGAACCTCTCTGAAGCCAGCTGCTGCAAGAAGCTTGCTGTACTCCGCAGGCGTTCGCTCTTTTCCTTCTGTCTGTACCAACATATTCACTGAATACAGTTGGGTTTCTACAGGTCCACTTCTATCTTCCTTCAGAAGGGACTCAACCAGCAGCACTCCACCACCTGGTTGAATAAAGAAAATTCAGAAAACACACATGCTGAGCTCTGAGAAGACGCGATATTTGTCAGCTGAGTTGTTAGACCAGTTACCAACGTGCAGTTTCGGGAAGCTGCAGCCTCTCAGGTAGTGAGACCTCAGACCTGACAGGCTCAGCTGCTCACCACTGACTCAGGAAAGTGAACGGCTCAACCCAGAAACCTCTGCACTAAAACTCTGCCACCCAAATTGCCCACTGAGAAAAGGGAACATTAGGAAGCTCCGTAATGTGGCATGATAGTTGTTAAAAAGCTGTGGCAGCACAACTCCAACCCAACTGCTTCTGGGAGTGCCCAAACATCCTCAAGCTGCTCTGCACACCCATACTGGCTGTCAATGCTCCTGCATCGCCCAGACAAGCAAATAACTCTCGATCAAAAGTCTGGGAAAGCTGCTCTCCTTCCTCACTGTGGCCTTTCCAAGTGGACGTTTTCCAAGGCAATGCTGTACAAGGGCACTTTGGGTCACTAATCTCCAAGGTGAGTAAGCCTTTGTCACCTGTGACCCCGCAGGTGTACACCCTACCACTGCCCACCCGCAGCCACCCGTGGAGATGTCCACACTTACCTTTGTGGAAAGCAATCTGGCTGTAATGGGTCTGGCTGGGATGGAGTTAACTTTCCCTGCAGCAGCAGTGCTGTGCTCTGCACGTGTATCTAGAGCAGCCCTGGTATCACACCACTGTTGTGTCTATTGCTGAGCAGTGCTGGCACCGCATCAGGACTTTCTCCAAACTCCCCAGAGCCAGCAGGCTGGGGGTGGGCAAGAGGTGGGGAGGGAACATCACGAGGGCAGCTGACCTAAACCAACCAAAGGGATATTCTCCCAGACAATTTAGCAGAAAAAGAAATTTCTAAAACTTCTGACAAAGTTCCTGTCTTTTACCTGTTCTGCGCACCCAGTTCTAAGTGCAACTAGTTTGGGTTCACTGCTGCTTCCGATTCTTTACGCAGACTTCTCTGCAATGTGATCAGTCGTGGGCAGCTGTGGTAGTCTGTTACACAGGTCTACACATGTTCAAATTCTGCTCCAGAATTGTTTCTAACCACTTGCTGAGGCTGCATTTATCTGCAGCAGATCATTTGTGATTTCAGTTTACACACCCTAGGCCTCTGGTATAATGCTGTGCTTGTACTGTAGGGGCCTTTGACAAAATTGGAGGGGCAGGGCTCTGCAACACTCAAGATGTGACTTCCTGATAACTTATGTTTCATTAGCAAAATGCAGTCAAGCATTTACCTCTGGTCTACAGTAGTTGAATAGTTCACTTGAGAAAAATAATGGTCCATTAACAGAGGGATGGACGGAAGCAAAGTTAATATTTTGGTAATCACTTTTAACCAATATTGGTATTGCCCATAATTATTGGGGCATAATGACTTGTATAGAATCAAAAATGCTTTACTGCAGTGGTATGCAGATCAAAGACATCCACAGACCTCGTATTTGAGGGCTTGGCATTGCTATCAGGATAAAAGATGTTTGCTAAGTTAGCTGAATTCAGTATGAATTCGGACTTACGGGACAAGCTTAGTACTTCTGGAGGAATTACTTGCACCGAGGATCTCCTGCATCCTCAAGTTGTTCTTTCTCCATCTTTATGCTGTACCCCTGGGACTGTCATGCCTTCAGTCAGGACAAATGGCAACTCCAGCTTTTCAAATGCCAGATTACCCGAGGGGAACAAAATGTAGAAGTATGCAGAACACCAAACCTCTTCTGGTAAAGTGTGCTTTTCAACTTAATGTGGCCTTATCATGAAATCACAAGATGCAGTATGCCAGATACATTTTATTTTTCCACAAAGATAAAGGTCATTTTTGCATCAAAGTAATTCTTTAGAGACACGGATAGCTGCAGAACGTTTTCTAGAACAGAAACACATTTCTGAAACTAATCAGTTTGCTCCATAAAAACAAATTAATTTTTCTATCAAACTGTTTTATGCTTATACACCCACACAGTGTTTTGCTTACTAATATATGCCCACAGCTGAGGAACCTCTGGTTTCCACCAGCTGATATTTCCTGCCTTTCTCAGGATCATTAATTTATAAATGGTTATTTTAAAACACTCACTGCAGGACATTGCAAAGAGTATAGTTTTCCCAATCACAATGCTGTTAAGATATGCTTAATTTTATGTGATCTTCCCATTTACAGGTTATCACAGAGGACATTTCCTATACTTAGTTGATTAGCCTTTCCTTCTTGGAAATGATAAAGTCTGCATACAAGCACACTACAAGAAGGAGATAATATTCCAGTCAGGATTTTCCCCGGTTTGTATAAAGTTTGACATTCATGAGGACACAGCATTTTACAAGCAGCAATAATCCACCACAGTGCTGTACTAAAGCTCATACAATTTCGTATTACTGTATGGAAGCTTTTACCACATCATTGATCACCACTGAGAATTTGTTCCAAACGGGTTCAAGGTCTGCGCTATTCACAGTAAGTCTCACCATCCCGAAATTTCCATTAAAAAAAAAAAAAAAAGCCATTTGCTCTCCCTTTATTTCCTCTAAATGTGAAAGACTTTTCATCTCTGTATGGTGGTTTTAAATAGTGGGGTATCTCCCTGCAGAATAAGGTTTCCATCTATAATTGTGATTGATCATTTTATTCCCTGAATTTCACTGAATCTATTAAAAGGTTATGGCTATCATGTGGTTCACATCAAAATTGGCATTCTTGCTGTAACACAGCAAATAAAGAAAATGTATCCAGGGAATGGCTAACTGTGAGTACTCCACTGTCATGAAATTTAGACTGGTAACACCAAAATCGTTCCAATTTTTTTTATTATATACTGACCACAGTAAAAACTGTCTTCCCTGTAGTTCATTTTACATTTCAGTGGAATTGTTGTTTTATTGTTTCTTTTTGCTGTTGTTGTTGTTTTTGTTGTTGTTTTATAGTATGTTTGCTACTTTTTACACTCCAGTTAGGACACAGATCTTTACTGTAAAAAAATTCAGGACTTTTCCACCCATACAGAGTTTGGGAATCACTTATATGAAGATACTGGTGCATTTATAATTCCAACACTGTACCTAAACCCCCCAATACTGTCTCTTGTCATTCTTCAATTGCAACCTCTTTAGCTGTAAATACCCACCTTAGATGAAAAGGTTTTTTTGTGGATCTGGTTTTCAGACGGTGTCTGTGCTATAATATGATTATTCCATTGAGCTTCTGTATTTCTTTTCTATCACGCTCTTCTATGCATGAGTAACCCAAATGGGAGAATTCCAGGGCACGACTAGTCCAGAGTTGCTCTCTGATGAAAAGGATTTACAGGTTTTTCTCATCCGGACCCTCACTAGTCTGCCGTAAGTGTAGAATAAATATATATGAGTTTAATTTCCTGATTGAAAGAGACCTAAACACCATCAGACAAGTAAAATAAATTAAATACAGTAAAAATAATCTATGAACTAGCAAAAGTGGATATTAACTGTGAGGTTATTACTGCATCTAATTACTGAGAATTATATAGCACAGGTTAAATAGGTAGACACCTGTGCAGATAGTCTAATATTTGGATTCTGACAGCTTGAAAGGCTTGAAATAGAAGTTTGAATAGTAGTATTAGATTTTTTGGTTTCCAACTAAAAGTTCAATCTTACCAGCATTTCAGTGTTTCCAAATTCAATGTTTTAAAATGTATTTGTTGTTTGTTTGATTGGGGGGGAAATATGTTTTAATAAGCATTAAGAGGTAAACAGATTTGTCACACTTCAGCATCCATATCACAACCCTAAACTGCAGTCTTCCTTTTGCACACCAAATGCTGAAAGAAGAAATCAGCATCATGGTCTACTGGCACTGCTCCATTTCCAGGCAAAGGTTTATTGACCAAAAATTGAATTCCATTTCAAAAACCACTGCATCTTTTAAAGCCACAAGATATGATAAAGGATAAAGATTAAATATGTATTTTTTCTAACTATATGACTTTTAATTCATTTTCCAGACCCACTGTGAGATGTTGGAAAGAAATGCTGAGTTTTATGTGCATTTAGTCAGTTCCTGAAAGTCTAATTGCTCTAATGTGTAACAAACAGGAATAGCCAGATATCTGATTACTTTCAAATTGCCTTTGGTGATCTGAACACAGATTCTACAGCCTTTCAGAGGATGCAAAGTGCTAGGACACCCAATTCTCCAGAAACATGCTGGCTTTCTGGAAGCCACTCTACCGACAGCCTTGCAGATGATGTTGTACTCCAGGAGTCAGCGGTTTTGAGCAGGCTGTGCCTGCCGTTCCAGGCCTCACACTAAGGGCTTGAGAAGCCCGTGTGTCATTAATGCAACATGTAACTTGTAACATCTTTGGGGAAGGTAAAGTGTATGTGGATCACAAGGTAGAATGCAGTGATGATGACCAGGAGCCCTTTGCAGGTGTAGGTGACCCACATCACAGCTAACCCAAGGAGGCCCAGGCCCATGCTGTGCTGCACGTACAGGTGACTTACAGCCCCATGCTGCGCTCTGAGCATCCCTTGGCCACAGGACGCACTCAGCAGCTCCTGTGGCAGATGAGCCTGCAGCATCTCCTACTGGGTACTGGCGATTGCACCATCTTTGTGGCCTTTCCTTTATCTAACAGTGTTGCAGCTTCTCATGTGAGCATCCTTTCTCTTGTAAGAAAGTCCCATAATAGCTCAAATGACTGAAAGAGAGGCACTTCCATTCATGGATGAGATCTGTTCAGCATGCTGCAGGAAAATCCATCCCGGCTCCATCCACAGATGCGTGAGCACAGGGTGCCCATCATTGAAAGGGATTTAAGATTTACGATTTACTTGCTGTGTTCTTATTCTGTCTTATTTAAATGACTATTTTATTAACCCATTTGTTGTCAGGCCTTCCTTATTAGATACAGAAAACACCCTACACCATCTCTCACTCACCTTATCCCTCACCCCAGTGCAGAATATTATTCTCCATCATCCTGCTGGTGTTTCATTCAAAATGTTGCTTTTCCCCCAGCTGAGATTATTTTAAATAAGTTTTTTGTTTTGTTTTGTTTTGTTTTTTTAAGGGCAAGAGCATTAGTGAGAATAAATGTATAGAATCTGGGGAGAAAAATACATGCATGCTTCTAGCAGCATGGGCAATGCAGGACAAATGTCAGGCAGATTCAGCTGTGCTTCCTCAATGACCAATGGCTATGAGAAAGTCCTTTACAACCCAGGGGAATCTGTCTTCAACCTGCTTGAATGCTTTTAAGGTCACTGTTGTGATGTGGAATTTAAATGTGATGATAGACAGCAAGAGAAATCTATCAAGCTCTAATTAACACTGCCATTTCTGAAATATACCGATAACAAGCCCTGGAGCCTTATTAAGTTAACAAGAGGCAAAGTTAGCATAAGACACATGGCACCTCACCAGCAAAGGCAATACTCTTAGTACTGAGCGTGGTGGTTTAACACTGGTGGGCACCTAAGCTCCACTATGCTGCTTTGTCACTCCCCGTCCTCAACAGAACAGGGGGAGAAAATCTGATGAAAAATACTTGTGGGTTGAGATCACTCACCAATTACCTTCATGGGCATAAGAGACTCAGCATAGGGAGATTAATGTAATTTATTGTCTATTGCTATCAGACTAGAGCAGTGAGAACTGAAAGAAAAAAAAAAAAAAAACACCTTTCCCCCATTCACCCTCTTCCACCTCCTCCCTCTGAGCAGTGCAGGGGAACAGGGAATAGGAGCTGCGGGTCAGTGTCTAACGTTTCATCTCCACCACTCCTTCACGGTCCCTCCCTGCCCCTGCTCCCCGTGGGGTCCCTCCCACGGGATGCCGTCCTGCCCGAACTGAGCCTGCGGGGGCTGCCCACAGGCAGCAGCTCTTCAGGAACTGCTCCCACACGGCTCCGTACCACGGGGTCCATCCATCCCCCAGGAGCAAACTGCTCCAGCACGGGTCCCCCACGGGCGGCAGCTCCCCCCAGACCCCTGCTCCTGCGTGGGCTCCTCTCCACGGGCTGCAGCTCCGGCCCGGGGCCTGCTCCTGCGGGGGCTCTCCATGGGCCGCAGCCTCCTCCAGGCCACATCCACCTGCTCCACCGGGGGCTCCTCCACGGGCTGCAGCGTGGAGATCTGCTCCGTGTGGGACCCACGGGCTGCAGGGGGACAGCCTGCTCCACCAGGGCCTCTCCGCAGGCTGCAGGGGAGCTGCTGCTGCCTGCCTGGAGCACCTCCTGCTGCACTGACCTGGGGGTCTGCAGGGCTGATTCACTCCAGCTTTGGCCGGGTTTCATTTGTTACTCCTAAGTCATATTGGGAGCTAGAAAATTCCTCTCAGCCTATATGGCTAAAAACCTCATGAGAGGAGAAAAGAACTCTGTTGGCAAGAGCCATTCACATCAGAAAACCTCCTGCCCTAGCACCATGAAGGTGCCTTGAAGGTGGAATTGCTTTTATTGCGTAGACATCAACCAAAGAACATAAGGCAGTTGCTTGGAAAATTTCACTTTATTGCTTTGTTCCTTTATGATCTTTTCCAACATTACAATATCCAACAACACAGAAAAAAACACAGCTGAAAGACCCCAAATATGACAAGGTGTCACCAGAAATGCCTGTTGGTGCATGGAAGCCATAGAGAACAAAGTTTTTATTTGCCTGCCTACAATAAAGCAGTTGTTATATATACACACACACACACACACACAAAAAAAAAAAAAAAACTGCAAAGATATGTTGTTCTTGATATCTTCCAGCGGGGTGAGCAAGAACTTTTACAACCCCCCCATGAGCAAAAGGAGTAACTTGGTCCTGCTGAGCACGTGTGTGTTCCTCACATGGAGAGCAGGTCTTCTTCACAGTGTTTGTCATTTACCACCAGGAGAAACTTTTTACTTCTGGTATACTTCTATTTTCCTTATCAACACACATTTCAATCTATATTCCAGGTAAGGACGGGTCAATCCTGTTCCTTCAAGATCTGGCATCTTTGCACCTTGATAGGGCTAAAAAGCACTTTAGAATAAGGCGTGCATCTTGCCTCCAAGCCAATAAGTAGTAGTAATTTCATGACATGCAGAACATGCCATAAATCAACTCATTGCAGAAATACTATGTTTAAATAATTTGTTTTGACAAACCAAAACAGCCTGCTCTTTTTTTTTTTTTTCCCCTCAAGTAAAGGGCAGAATTAACACTGATGCCTGCTGACAGGTATTCTCTGACTCATCAAGGTTGTATGATGCATCATTTTACATATAGCAGCACACCAGCCATTACCAACCTGTCTACTGGCTCAACAAACAGCACAGTCACATAAGCAAAAAGCAATACAGGGGCATGCGAGTTTTTTTTGGAGAAAAAAAAAAAAGTCCAGGAAGGATGTTTCCACCACCACCTCAGCATACATCACTGGCCATTTTTGCCATGTTCCACATTCAAGGGTAAATTAACATGTTCTTGGTAAAAACTATAAAGGATTCAGTCTTAGCCACTCCATTCATTCATGTAAAAGGGTAATTAATTCACAAATACCACTACTTCTTTCAGGCTGCGCTTTAGCATGAAACTACCATTACTGATGCAGTCCAATAAGCAAAAGCATTTCTCTGAACTGTTTTACTTTCAAGGTGGTGATGGGGAAATCAACAAAGACCTGAGTCAGCCCCACACATTCCTTCTGGCTGTTTGGTCAGCCTCCTTTCCTTATTTAATGTTTGTGCCTGGTTGCTGCAGGATGTAACACCTTGCTTTGTCTAACAAGTGAGCAACCATTCAGAACAAATTACTCACAGGCTGCAGCTCCTGGCAAAGTCACCTTCATACCACATAAGTACAGGTAGGGAACGCTGCACAGTGGTTGCAGCTTGAGAGGGAACTTTCCAAAACCTCTCGTCCCAAATCCTGCAGTCTCATGTAGATATGTATAGGGTGAGATCCCAGTGGGGGCAAATACACTATCTGCACAGCTGTGCCCTATTCTATTCAAGGATGGGAAGGACCATTATGGCCTTGTTATTTGATTTTGTACGTACCACTGAAGAGGAAAAAAGGCCAGCTTTTCCCTACTGAGGGTAACCTCTCTATGCTCATTCTAGTCAAGGCAGAGGGAGGCTCCTGTAGATGACTACTGAGAAGACTGTCTCAGGCTCCTCTAATCTCCAGCTTAATGTGCAAAAGTGATGAATGCCCATGCCACATCAGTAAAGTGATTTTCTGGTACCTTCTCTAAATCCTTCTCACTCCAGTAACCTGCATTTCTGCTTTAAAAAATAAAAATAAATAAATTGGGTTATTGCAGATTGTGCTTGACCAAATGTTCTAAAGAAATAGCAGGAGGCATGCAGTAAAGACTTGTGCTCAGTGCCTAGGCTGCATCATTCTCCCTCTCCACTGCCATCTCAGGACCTGTCCTATAAAGAATATCACAGAACTTCAGCAAATCATCAAGCTAGACTACGAAATTCTCTCAATTTAAAATGAAATCTAAAGGAAATAAAAAAATAAAGACAGTTTTCATGCCAAATTCCCTAAGGCTCAGACATTTTCTCTTGAAACTCAGAAAGATAAACCACAAGGAGACATACTTTAGTCTGTTTATACTACCTCAGTCCACAGGGAATAAAATAGCAGGTAACAGAGCTCAGTAGAGTGATCAGTTTTATTTTGCAGGAATCCAAGTAAAATTTCAGCTTTGCTTTTGTCAGGTGCTGTGTTAAACTTGAAGCATAAACTTTGGAAAAAAAAAAACAGCCACCAGCCACACTGCAAATTTCTTTCAGGGTTATTTCTTGTGGAATAGGTTTTGATTTCTTTCTCCCCTATTCAGAGCCGAAGGCAAGTCCTACTCAAATGGCAAGACACACAACCCATGCACACTCAAATTGCATCATTACTGATTCTCCTGACAATATATCAGTTTACAAAAAAGTTGAGGGCCTTCAGTAAAAGCTAAGTTGATAACTGCCCTCTAAGAAAAGAATATTACATTTCTCCACTTCTGTGCTTCACAACATGAAAATACTATTATTTCCTCCCTAAAACTGCATCATAGAGTTTTCCAGTTCTCTTCACTTGAACCTCTCTGAAGCCAGCTGCTGCAAGAAGCTTGCTGTACTCCGCAGGCGTTCGCTCTTTTCCTTCTGTCTGTACCAACATATTCACTGAATACAGTTGGGTTTCTACAGGTCCACTTCTATCTTCCTTCAGAAGGGACTCAACCAGCAGCACTCCACCACCTGGTTGAATAAAGAAAATTCAGAAAAAAAACACATGCTGAGCTCTGAGAAGATGGGATATTTCTCAGCTGAGTTGTTAGACCTGATCCCAACATGCAATTTCAGGAAGCAGCAGCCTCTCGGGTAACAAGACTTCAGATCTGATGGGCTCAGCTGCTCACCACTGACTCAGGAAAGTGAACAGCTCAGACAAGAAACCGCTGCACTCAAACCCTGCCACCCAAACTGCCCACTGAAGCTGGCGTGCTCCATCTAACTGAGAGGTGGGAGTCTCCCTGCTCTCCAGGAGCTCACACCTACCGGGTCTGCAAGCCTTGTGGACTTTTGCCAGCAGCTGCCCGCATTTGTCATCATCCCAATCATGCAGTATCTTGGATAAAATATAGAGATCAGCTTCTGGGATTGAATCTTTAAAGAAGTCTCCTGAAAAGCAAAAATACATCCTTTGACAAAACCCCCAAGACCCAGAGGGGATTAAGCAACTTGTTTCAGATCTCTTCAGTTATAAAGATTCTGGGCTTGCCAGGGCTGTGACCCACTTCAGACAGCACCAGAGCTATCCAGGAAAGACGGAGCTGCAGCATAAATCCATATGGAAAAAACACAAAGTCTCACACCTTCTAGTGCTACTTTCTTAGTCATGCCTTTTGTTCAGCAACTGGTGTACTGCATTCATGTTTTGCTCCCTGCATCTTGCTTTCTCATTGCCACTCCCAATGCTTTACATCACTGGCACACGTAACGTTCCTTGTATTTCCCCATCTTTACTCTTGTGTTCTCCCTCCCTTCCTCAAAGGCTACTTTGCTCTCTCAGCTCTTCTAGCAATATTAAGTCCCCCCAATAAATGCTTTTGAAAACATTAAAAACGAGATCTCTCTGCACTCCTTTTCATCAGAGATGGTACAAAGAGCACTCAAGGTCTGAGGACTGTGCAAGAGCAACCTGGGCTAGCTCACCCATACTCAAAGCCTGAAATATCTCAGGACACACATCTAGCCACCATAGCCTGAGAAGGAAAACCCCTTGCTCAGAGCAGGCCTGGTGTCCCACAGATCTGCCAGGAGCTCTGCACAGGAGAAAAGGGAGAATTAGGAAGCTCTGTAATGTGGCATGGCAGTTGCTAAACAGCAGTGGCAGCACAGTTCCAACCCAACTGCTTTTGGGAGTGCCCAAACATCCTCAAGCTGCTCTGCACACCCATACGGGCTGTCAATGCTCCTGCATCGCCCAGACGAGCAAGTAACTCTCGATCAAAAGGCTGGGAAAGCTGCTCTCCTTTCTCACTCCTTTCTAAGCAGACATTTCCCAAGGCAATGCTGTACAAGGGCACTTTTGGTCACTAATCTCCCAGGTGAGTAACCAGGCGGAGGGGGCCTCTGTCACCTGTGACCCCACAGGTGTACACCCCACCATTGCCCACCAGCACCCGCCCACAGAGATGTCTGCACTTACCCTCATGGAAAGCAATCCGGTTCTCCTCGGGGGGTATGAATCGCTCCTTGGCCACTTGCACAACTTTTGGCAGGTCATAAATTGTGACTGTGCAGTTTGGGTACAAAGAAACACACTCCCGGGCCAAAGCTCCTCCACCTCCTTGTGAGGGGGGCAAAAGAAGAGCAGTGCTGAAACAAAACCACCCCATTCTTCCATCCCCAACACAAAAGTGATGCCAACAGAAGTACGTTCAGCCTCTCGGCACCTCGCAGGGTACATTTGTCCCCCGTGTGACACAGGAGAGGAAGAGGGACACAAGTGGCCACCCAGGCCTAGCAGGGGGAGCCCCAGGCCTTGTTGCTCTTACACAGTGCCTCAGCTGGACCCAGTGGTGGGCGCTGAAAGGTGGGAAATGAAAACAGAGCTGCTAAAACAGACACTGGGGAAGCAGGGATGGAGCACCGAGGGAGTCTGACAGGTCCCATGAGTCTTGGCAGTGTTCAGCAGCACTGGGGTAGGAGGCTGCAGCAGACAGTCTCTCAACCTTCATTGACTGAAGGGGGAAAGAGTTTGTAAGAACATATCAAACAAGGCAAGAAAAAATAAACTGATGCATAAAGAAGATGAGCCACTATTCACACATGAGACTCCGTAGGCTAAAGTGTTCATCTTTCTAATGCTTGTACCACTTCACTATTTCTCATTTTGACTCAAACCAGCTGAGAAAATGTTCCCTTTTTTGCTGATGAGATACTGAGATATGTCCTGCTTTTTGCTGCTCTGCCCTTCATATAACATGGAAATTATTTTTATTTTCAAAGCTTGCAAAACCAACAATGTAGAAGCTTGTTGAAGATCTACTGATGCTCACCTCCCAAGTCATAAATCCGTGTGAAAGAGGAAAGGTCAAATGCAGCAAGAACATCTCTACCACATATACCCCAGATTGAGTTCTGGCCGGCCAAGAATTTCAGCATTTCTTCTTCTGATCTAGTAATGCAAACAGGTACAGCACACAGAAATGTAACTCACTCACTCTTACCATAGAAGTCTTATTAGGAGTTTCATCTTAAACATTAATATATCATTGTATTTGCAAACTATGCATTGTCTTTGCACATAATCCTGGCTCGAGTCTTCCTGTAGCAAAAAGGAACAGCTATACATTGCTGCACTTGAGCAGATAATTAAGACTAAGTTAAGTTCAACAGTGCATCACTGCTAATTCTGAGGCTTCCAAGGGATTTTCTCCTTCAGTTGCCACTGCCTCTGTATGTACCAGAGACATGTGATATGTTTTACACAATAGAAGATTTTGCATTTCTATTCAAAATATCAGAGTGCTCCAGTAATGAATATTGCTGGGAAGGGAAAAATCTGCATGATGTTTCTAATGAGTGGAATTCTCACATCATTGTATGTAATAATACTCAGTCATAATTAAAATCATAAAGCTTATCCACAATAATAACAATATTTCTAAAAATATACTAATACCTGTACATTGCTCCGAAAGGGTCTTTAGATGAAATACCAAAAGCTCTTTCATATTGGTTTCTTCCTTCTCTAAAATGCAACCAAAAAAGCATATTAGCATGAATTTCTTTTCCCTTTATTCTAAACATACATAGGGGCTGAAGTTTCAGCTAGCATGCATGAGGTTCAACTCTGGACAGACTATACACCTGTATATTTTTCATGAATATAATGACATCCTCACCTATCAGTCCCAAAAGATGATGAAATATTTCTCAATTTTCAACAAGACTGTCTGGTTCTTTACAGGACTACATCTGAGACAGAGGTGTAATATGGCTGTGATCATCACCAATCACCACCTTCATGCATAGCAAGTTTGTTCATCTGCTGCACAGACTGGATAAAGCAACACGCCAGTCCCACATTAAATTACTTTGACAGGCTTTTGCAATAGAAGTACCCTTAGCCATTGTCACTCATCATTTACTTGGATGCCTCCTAAAATGAGGGTGACTGTAATGAACAAGTCTTTTCCTGGAATCAAAAACACACAGAGGTATGATTCCTAAATCTACTCTAACATTAGAAGAGAAAAGAAAACAAGAACACACACAGACAGTAGTGACAACAGCAGAGACCAGCAGGTTCTTGTTCTTTCCAAGAACCAGCCAGTATCTTCCCTTGTGCCCTTTGCCAGAAAGGCACCGAACTGAGAGCAGACATACAGATGCAGCAAAACAACCTGAAACATGCAGCAGGCAACACCCGCCTTCTCCTCCTCACCTCACAGCGTCAGTCAGGTAGTGCCAGCACAAGTAGACGGTATTGGAGTAGTACATCATAATATGGTACTGAGACTTGGGGCTTGACTTTGTAAGGTAGATGTTGGAAATTTCTGTGTTTCTGTAGAGGGCTAAGGGGTGAAATAAGTATGTTTACTAACATGTATGATATCATTTTACAAGCCTATTGTACAGCATGGTATCCATCATCAGCACACATCTATATAACCCAAAAGAGAGAAATGTTATTTCTACAATCACTCCTTCCAACTGTAATGTGCAGCACAGTATTCCAGGGTAGGTGAGGGCTGGTGAAATCTGCACTGTCCCATTCAATTTGGGTCAACTCTTCCTCCAGCACCTAACATTTCTTTCAGGAATGGCAAGAGGGATGTCTTACAAGACTTGTCGTTCATCTATATGCTTCTGCTGTCAGATAAAGCTCCCTGAACTCACTGGACACCTGCTGTAAGCCCCGAAACAGGGCAAGGGAACACAAGCTGCAGCAGGACTCAAAACTTTCTAAGCTAATCCTCACCAGCTGTCTGATTGGCATAGTCCCTTCTGGCCACATGGACTCAAAGTCTCCAGGTCAAGGTGGAATTCACATCACATCTCAGTTCAGACCAGAAACCTAACAAACTCCTTCATGGTAAAACCCACAAAGGAATAAATAAATAAATAAAAATAAAACATGTTTTTAAGTCATGCTGTTGCCCATCCACCTTTGCATATTGTTCTAAGGTTTAAAATGCCTATACATCAGAGTTTTCTTGAGACAAGCTCTGCAGAGGCAGTGAGAATCTTGTACAACATCACCTAAGGCTCTTGCATAAAGAAGTTTAGGGGTAGAGAGCCCTTCACCCGGGGGTTTCTTTATGTCTTCAATCATGCTGAAATTTGATGTGTCTCTTTTAGCTGAAGAGGGTTTGGTGCTCCCAAGGGATGGTCTTTTCTTCTAACTATGGTAACTGGTGTAACACTAGATATCACCTTTTCCCACAAACCTCACATCTTTTTCAAAACCATCAGACCTTTGGGAGTTTGATTTCTTCTTTCCACCCTTTAGATGGCACAAAGAGAATGGAGCCGTGCTATTTTCAGTGGTGCTCAGTGCCAGGGTGATAGGCAATGAGCACCAACCAGAACATAAGAGTTTCCATCTAAATGTCAGGAAGAACTCTTTTACTGTGCAGGTACTGAGCACAGACATAGTCTGCCCAGAGTGGTTGTGGACTCTACCTCCTTGGAGATTTTCAGCAGCTGTCTGGCCGTGGTCCCAGACAACCTGCTCTGGGCAGCTTGAGCAGGGGGTTGGACCAGATGGCTTCCAGAGGTCCCCTCCAACCTCAATCATTCTACAATTCTGTGATTCCCCTTCTTCTGCCTTTTTTACCTCCTTGTTGTGTCAGCTCTACTGCTAAGAGCTTCAATCCCACGCAGGCATCCAGAAGTCTTTCCATTCCTGTGGTGCTGGTACCCAACCGAGCAGCAATGACATCTAAAGACAGAGGGTCTCCTGACTCCAGCAGAAGATCAAAAACTCCCAGCTCACAGGCAGTGAACATAACCTGGGAGTGAGGGGAAGGGGATCAGGTGAAATCACCATAGCTTACTGCATTTCAAAACTTACTGCATTTCAAAAGCTGCTCTGTTGGAGCAAATATACATATAACAAATCATTTTATATTAAAAAAATATTATTTCAAATACACAAGTCCAATGATTAAGCTAAAGTTCTCTGAGCCCTGAATACACCATAGATTGCTTGCAGTGCACCCTTTTTCATTTATTTTCCTTTGCTGGCCAAGCTATACAGTGTTTTAGTCTCTCTAAGTTCATATTTAGAGGCCAGGTTTCATCTGTGAATGTTTTTGCCTGTACCTTAGTTTCAGATCACATTCACAACAGTCTCACTTTTTGCCCGAAGAGCTCAAGCAAAGACAAGACTGAATTCATTGTCGTTTAAAAGCTAATTATCTAACATATGCTACAGTGAACCCTGGAGACTCTCCCGTGGTCTCCAGCAGGGGTAGGTATCCCACTCCGTAGACCCTCTTGGGGGAAACGTCCACACACACAATTGATTTATCTTCAGAGACCAACGTCCATGGCTACAGCAATCTCCCTGATGACATGAGGCTTATCTCAGCCAAAAGGGCCAACAGAAACCTGCTGTCTTTTCAATGAGAAGGAAGGCACATGTACCAACTCCAGGAACAAGCCTGCAACCTTCAGACAGACATACACAACCACACAAGAAAAATATCTTTCTCTATCTGTATGCAGTCAAGTAACGGATAACCTATTTCACTGGCTATATGAATACTCCAAAACCATTAAGAAAGTCATCAACTCATTTGACTGTCTGTATGATAAAGTCCACAATTTGATTTAATAAAGTCCATTGGAAGCTACTTTTACCTTCAGTAAGAGTATATGTTGTGGTTTAACCTCATGGCAGCATGGTTTAACTGAAATTGAGATCGTTTCTCAATAATAAAATATCATTGCTAGTTTTGAAAGTATTTGGCACTCTTCTTTCTCAGCAAGCAAAAATGTCTGTCATTATTCTTTTTTTCCTCTTTTTACTAAATACTCTGTTTTTCAGGAGCCTTTGGGTGCAGCAGTATTTGCAGACCTCTGAAGTGCATTCCTTCCATTAACATGTTGGCTACAGATGCAGCAGAGGACAGTAAGGAAGCAAAAAATTCCCCTGCATTGGAACACAGGAATTTTCTGCCTGTGTGCTCATGCACACATGCAAAGGCAAGCAACATCAGCAAACATTAAGGAAATTGGAAAAAAATAGTTCTACCCTGTGCCTTAATTAGTTGTTGTCTGGAAAAAAAAATAAAAAATTCACTTTTTATGTTTTAAACTCTGAAAAGTCATTATATCAGACTATTTTGTCCACCTGAAAAGCAATACACAGAAGTTACCAAGATCTGCCTAGTGCATAATACACACATAAAAAGACATGCAAGAAAGAAAGAAAATCATCTCAGAATGTACTTGAATAATCTTGCTGTTTGGGTGGTACAAAAAGGAAAAAGAAGGCAATGTCAGTCAGTCCTCTGGTTTCTAAACTTCAAACATGAAAAGCAGGAAGAAATCCCAGGACCTACAGAGCTTTGCATGTTGGAGGCAGTCAAACAACAAACCCTCAGCTATAAATCCCTGTGGTTTTTAAGTGTCACACAGAGGCAAGATCTGCTCATCCAAGCTCCCGAAGGTCAGAGGGATCTCAATAAATGTTAAGTCTAACCTGGGGAGTGGGGACTTCTTTTCAAATTTCCTTCATGGCTAGATGAGTAGATAGTACGCTTTCCTAAGGGACTGTTTTATTTCCAAAGATTTACATTGAAGAACTAAGGTGATATCCTAGAATATTTCTGCTAGCATACTTTTAAGACTCCTATCCAAGACTGATTTATAGTTCTTACCTTTGAGACTAAAAATCCATTGTTGTATTGCAAGATGATTTGAGGATAGTCAAGGTCTTCTGTGGAGCCCATCTTCCTTCTATAGTGTGGCTGAGATCCTCTGCCTGTCTTAATTTAAGTAAGCTTCTTTCTACCGGGCACGGAGCACACCAGCTGATCCACTTAATCTTATTGTTTCTGAGAAACACTTTGGTTACAAAACAAATGAGCTGTTATTTGGCTTCAACAGGCTTTTCTACTAGCTTCAACTGTTTCTTTGTATCTTCTTCCATCATCAAGCACAAGGCTAAAGAAGCAGCGAAGATTAAAGTGGTACTGTCAGCTCAGTGGTCAATTAACAGGCTGGTATTTAAGAAACAATTGAAAGCTGAAGACATCTGAAGAAAGCTGAGCTCTGAAGACCTTACTATGGAGTAACATGAAGAACCTGAACTCAATGAGATGCACCAGAAGTTCATAAACCAAAGCAGAGCCTTATTCTGGGCCTGTTCAAAAGGAGCTATATTCCATCGCACTGGCATCTTGACGCTGGGACACATCCCTGGAATAGGAAACCCCTTATATACATCTGCCAGCCTAATGAAATGGGACCTGAAGGAAAGACAACTTGGTGACATGTTTCTTCAAGTGAAAATGGGACATTCTCAGCAGCTCAGAGTGGAGGAATATCCACTCAGATCAAAGCTGTCAGCGCATACTGCTGGCCAAGCCTGGCATCTCAGACCACCCCAGCTCCATTCACCCCTCTCTCACCACAAACTACAAGCACGTGCACAGCACTTACCTCGACCCTGCTGACACAGGGACTTGCTCCAATCTGGACTGCACGCCCAGACCTCAAACCTTACCTGTGCAGAAACAAGACTGGCATTACTATGGAGCAGGCAAGGGCTGCTATAGAAATAGTCTGAGGGAAAAGCCCATGCAAGGAACTGAAGAAGAAGAGAACATCCCACCACAGTCAAGGTCTGGAAGAATTTCCACTGGGGCATGGAAAGCCTGGCTCTGCTCCCTGGCCTGGTTTGCAAGGTGTGCTCGCAGAAAGGACAAAGGGAACACAGGGACATAGCCAGAGGTGACCCAGAACTTGATGTGATGTGCACAGGTCTACAGGTTGCCATGAAATACATCCGACCTGTAAGTGCAGCTACTGTGAGAAGAGGCTACAAGAGTCCATCTGCTGTGCTGCTTTGTCACAGTGACTAATTTGCCCTGACAATGATCGCTTAGATGATGTCTACAAGGAATTAAATCTATGCTTGTTCCTTTTCTGTATTTTGCGGGTGTCTGCCCACATAAAGGCTTGGAAGGCAGTGCCTGTTTGATAACTGTCAGTGATGGTGGGGGGGGTCCTACTTGTTATTGGCCACATTTTGGCAGAGCAGGGTGCTGAGGAAAGACGAGATATTCTTATATCTTTCAAACAGCTGCCATGGTCTTCCTCCCATTCTTTGTAAAACTAGCCATGGACATCCAGAAAACACTTAGGAGGAAGGAATTAACTTTATTTCAATGCCAGATGTGAGATGGATTTCATCTTCATCAATTGCCCCACTATTCATCGCACCAGCTTGTAAATGCTGGTCATCCTGTCCTCAGCATTTGTGGGCAACCCTCAGGTGAGAACAGGCCCTTTCCATTAAGGAAAGAATTGTAGTTTTACATCACACGTTTAGTGAGCCTTCAGGCAGCAAGATTAAATCAGACCATGACTCGGGTGATACAGTGATGGCAATGTGTTATAAAATAGCACTTTTTCAGTTGTAGTATGCTTTACCATGATTCAGCAGTAAAGTTAACAGGCAAAGTCAGAGCACTACAATGATCCACATGCAGCTCAACATTTTTTGTACTTTAGCTTGGTGCATCTCTAAAGACGTGCACTTTACAGCATTGTTCCCATACAACATTTTGATGGTGTCCTCCTTTCCTAGGAAGCAGGGTTGTATTTATCTGCTACTGCAGAAGATTAGTTCTGTGCTTTTCTTTTGATCCTACCTCATTTGTAGAGGAAACAAACCAGTTCTGACTTTTCTGTGTTCCTTTCACTGCATCCACAGAGTGGTCGAAACATTCTCAACTGAAAGTTTCCACTACACTATCCTTTTGAGAACCCTTATTTTCTTTTCTGATCCTTATATTTCAGCCCAGAGATGTATTTGTTTTAGCCATTAAAGAAATAAGTGACATCTAATTAGCTAACTGGAACAACTAACTCTTAAAGTAGGTTATCAGCCTTTTTCCCCCTCCGTATACAACTCAGACTATTTCCTATGTTCTAAGGACACAAGGTGTCCTGCATTACCAAAATACTTAAACTGAACATACAAAAGCTGAAGCAAACCCCAAACACTAGAAACACTTTGAGCTCATCAGCCTGGACAGCACAGCCTGTAACTACAGTGCCTTGCTAGTGCAACACACTTACCATTTCTGTACAGGTTAGATTCTATTTATTTTGTACTGCCAACGCTGGAGATCACAACACACTTTTCTGCCAGAGTGATGGTGGTATGCATGCAGCTTGCACTTAACAAGATGTGGTTCCTTTGAGAAAATAACAAGGAAAACCTGCTGACTTGCATAACCATGTCACCTGCTTTCTCTTGATACCTTTTCCTCTCCTCCAAATAGAGAAATAAAATTGTACTTAGAGAATATCATTAGCCCAAAGCTTAGGAGGTTGTAGAAGAATGAAAAAATTCTCTGCCAAAGGTCAGTTCTTCAACTCTGCCTGCTACTGAGAAACATCACTGCAAATTGGTGCAATTTTGCCCAAGCATAGAGATTTCCCACTCCCAGTACAACTGATTTCATAACAGCTATTTGGATTCAGGCCATCAGCCGCACTGAAAGGAAATACTCCCCATACTGTAGTTTTGGCATGACTTCCAGCTTACAGCCTGTTTTCCTCAAATGGTTCAACCACAGATCGGTTATCAGATATTACAGTGACATTTAGTACAGATGCATTAAAGATTCACGACCATGAAAATGCTCAACCCTTGATTCGTGTAGTTTTGACTAAATAGCCAGATAGTTGTGTGCACAACCAATAGCCTAGCATGTTGTAATGGGCCATAAAATCACTGCACTGAGGGCAAAGTTATAGAGTACAAGAAGCTCTGGTAACAAAATGACCACACAGTTGATTAAACCCAATTGAAGTCCTTTTTCAATTATGACTGTCTGTCTGTTGAGGACACCAGATGTAATCATCTAATGGGATTACTACCAGTAGCGAGATGTAGGGGAGGAGAGTTACAGATAACCCACATCAGATTGATGCAAAGCCACACGCGCTGTGTTGCTGTTTCCAAGTAAATTGCTACTGAGGCTTAAAGCCTAAGCTCCTTTTAAGCTAGAAATGCATTCACGAAGATGAAATTGCAATGGCTTTCTCTCTCTGGAAACCCCATCAAGGTTTTTGTCATAGTGCTTAGAGTAACAGCTTTAGCCTGCCTGTGATCTATCTCCAAGTTTCTGTTTTGGTGATGAATTTATCTTTGCCTCAGTGACTCACTACAAATAAATACTACACGCACACACACAAAAAAAGTTGTTTTTATATAATATTTTAAATTGTGAAATGATTAATGAGCAAATCAGATTTATTTAAGGTGAAATTAATGTCCCTGCTGGTGAGAAATGACAGATTACACTATTTGCATAGTGCAACCTTCCTTATAAGCTATAAGGACAGATCTCGGGGACATGACTACAATAATGAGCTTTGGTAATGTCAGCATGGAAACAACTGTGATCACTATCATTATTAAGCCTCTAAGTATGCCCAGCTTATATCAGATATCAGTTGGCCTGGACATTCATTAATATCATTGTTTAAACTTTTTTTTTTTTAATAAGGATTTTATAAGGATTTTAACATGCCAAGACACCCACACTTTGTCTTTGAAACAGAACATACATTTCCAATTAAACATTTTCTTCTTTATAACTTCTAATTCTTCTCATGTTTTATAATAGATGCTTTTCCCTAGGAACCTCACTGTTGGTTCTGTCAGTTTTGAGACCAACTAATTTTAGTTTCTCCTGTTTACAACACATACATTACTAGCAGACATACGGAGCAGGCAGGAAATCCTGTATACCCAGCTCATTTTCTGAGCAAATCCTCCCTTTTCTCAGTTTTTCTTATAGCAAAGACTCCGAGAATGTCTTCTAAAGACTATTGCAAAAAAAAAAATAATCCAGAGTTGTTCTTGGTCTAACTTCCTAGCCTACAAAGAATCTCTCAACAAGTAACTTAACCAAGTAGATATCGAGATCCCTGTCAAAGGAAGGTCCCAGCAGATAAGAAACAGTCTCTGAGGACAGACAGGATCACTAGCTAAAACTGGCAGAGACTGAAACTTAAAAAAAAAAAAAGCAGCAGCTGGAGGCAGGAAGGATTTCATGGCAGAAATAACTTGTGCTCTGTCCGACATCACAGAGGCAATTGGTGGACATACAACAGCCTTGGCATAGGCCACTTCACACTAATCTGTCATTTTTCTTTCTTCCAAAGTGAGCAGAGACAAGGCTCCCTGAGGCTTGGCATGAGCAAGCACCCTTGAAGTCCCTTCACTTGGTGGTATACCCCTAATGTTTCTTACAGCCTTACGCTGTTTGTGATCGATGTCTGGTGCAGAGAGCAGAAGTGTCCAGGACTGTGCACAGAGCTGCAGGGAAGACCTATTCTGAGGGTGATAAATCCTTGCTCAGACACTTGGTTTGCACATTGGCAGACTGCTGGCTGGGACTGACTGTGGTGCCCCCACACAATTAACGCCTCACATTGACCCACAAATAGCCCAGCTTCAAGGACAGCGCTCCCGAGCATCCCATCCAGACCAGGTGGAGCTCATTTCACAGCTGCCACAGTGCACACATGACTGGATTAGTTATCAGTTAAAAATCAGTTCCAAACAGCCTTAGCCCTTCAAAAGTTGTATAACCTTCAAAACGTTTAGTGGAGCTAATCCACAAATTTATTGTGAGGCAGCAGGAGACACATTTAGAGGATGCAGCACGTGAGGGGGCGACTGTACAATGTGTTTTCTGTACAACAGAAGAAAGGATGGCAGTGCATACAGTTTAACACAGGCCTTGAGCCTGGTATCAGATTAAGTACAACAAAAAAATATAGGCACACTACTTTTAAACACCAATAAAATAATACTTGCACACGTAGGAACTTAATACAGCAGTAGGATCCATTCTGCATACCCAGTACGGAAGGATCAACCACAACTTGATTGCTGCTTTAACAGGCACCCTAGAGACAGCTCTGCAAATTTTTTGTGAGGTAGCAAGAGAAACATTCAGCAAGTAAAACATTCCTTGGGCTGGAGAAGGGCCAGGTCAACAGAACGCAACTGAATTAAGGCACATACCAGGCTAGTTGGTTTAATTGCTGCCTTACCTAATAGTGTCTCTACCTTTGCTATTAAACAGGAGCAGCTGAAAATCTCTTACATAACCCTATACGTGCTCAAGAACCGCCCTAAAGCTGACACTGGTGTGATGTCCACATAGCATTGGTCAGTGATTGACTGCACAATCCTGTGCTTGCAGTTTTCGAAGCCAGAGAAAATATTATTTTCAGGAGTAACAGCTTTCAAGATGACACTTCCAGATAACATATTAAATGCTTTATTAGCACAACTTAATCATGCATATGCCCTTATTCTAAATCACTGAGTAACTTACTCTACAAAGGTAGAGTCAATTAGAAAAAACATGGATTTGGTCGTGGCTTTGGTAGCCACTTCTTATTAGTATCAATTATTCTGGCAATGTGACTCATACATTATAAAAATTACTTTACCACAGTAAGCAGATAAAAAGCACTACAAGAATGATATGAAGGGTTTGGACTTGCCCTTGTGGAGAAACTACGGTTTCTGTTGAATAAATTGTTCTTCCACTCACCTAGTGCAGGTTGAGGCCAAGATAAAAAAGACTGAGGGGCTGGCAAGTGCAGAGACTCACTGAGTGTGAAAATTCTTTCAAAAAAAATAAATCTTTGTTTCTTCTCCATCTTGCTCACCCAGTCCCTTGACACACTGATAAAACAGTCAATAAATCTATATTTCTAGTTAGTCCCACAGGGATATAAATAGCATAAATAAATAATAGACAAGAACACTGACAGACAAATGGAATAATATATAACTGATGCAATGGGACAGAAGTAACACGCAACTCATGGCAAGTCTAGGCAAAGAGTGAGAGTCAGGTTAGTACTGGTACATAATCCTCATGGACCAGTTTTAGAGACTAAATATGCAGACATTATCACAGTTGTATTTCTAGCAGCTAGGTGCCTGAGAGTAAAGGTAGCACAGCAGCCATGCGTTCATCAGTATCTGCCCAATATTCAATCATATCAACATAAATTCAGTATTTCAAAAGTATTTGTTATTTTGGTACGTCTTCGATAAGTATTTGTTAATTCTTATGAACATTAAGGAAGCTTAAGAGTGTATCAGAACCTGTGACTGTGATGTGATTTAAGCACTAAAAATGTAATTAAAAAATAAACAACCATAACCAAAACCAGTAGTGTGGATTATTAGAACTCCATTAAGACCAAAAGTTTGCTGATCAAAGTTTGAAGTCCATTTCAAAAGGACACTGACTTAAAGCAACTAAAATGACAAAGGGTAGACATTACTTATCTTTCAATATAAACTCAAGGACAATCACAGTACATACACTGAAATGCAAGAAAAAACGACTAATTTTTAATCAGCTTTTAGTCAGGTCCTGAAAGTCAGTCTTGCAAATACAAGCAATCAGGCAAGCTTTAAGTAGTCAGCATCACAATACTCTCCTAGAAGAGGAGAAAATAACAGTGACTGCAGTATTTAGGCTTCTAGAAGCCACTATAGAGTCTGCTGGTGTCCTAGATTCTCACTTGAAACACAAAGACCCCTAGAATATAATTGGTAGAGGTATATTGACGTACAGTCAATACAGATCAGTTGATTTAGGTTAGAAATCAGGAGACATTTCTTCTCAGAAAGAGCAGTCAGGCATTGGGACGGGTTGCCCAGGGAGGTGGTGGCATCACTGTCCCTGGTGGTTTTTAAGGAAAGGTTGGACGTGGTGCTTAGGGACATGGTTTAGTGGGTGACATTGGTGGTAGGGGGATGGTTGGACTAGATGATCTTGGAGGTCTTTTCCAACCCTAATGATTCTGTGATTCTGTAATTACTATAAAAGTGACGTTCTTTAGGTTATCACATCAGCAGGGTTTTTGCAGTATTACCTCAGCCATAATAAAAAAAAAACTTTAATAACAGTATTGGGCATGGCATAGTTTATATTTGTGACCATCTTAAAATATTAGTTTCAACTCTCTTCAAGTTTCCTTGTAATCCAAAGGCCATCATCAATAAAGACTTTGAAAAGCAACAACAGAAGACATGGTGACGCCCACTACGGTCCCCAAGTACATCCACACTACCATCATCAAGATGACTTGAGCTACAAAAAAATTTCTGAATGGGTTTTAAACTCGACAGTGCTGTAGCAGGCTACTTGCAGCAGGACATCATTCAGCTAAAGGCATCACTATTGAGCCCACAGACAGTCAAATGGACTGGAACACGTACAGCCCCAGGTTACCAACGGAAAGAAAGATTAAGTATAGCTACTGACTAGGCGAAGGACTTTTTTTTTTTACTGGAGTCCATGTCACCATGCATCTCACTGTGTAACTGATCAACAGCAACCAAGCCCCATCCAACCGCTCACTCACACTCCAGGAGAGAATCAGAAGAGCAAAAGTGAAGAGTTGTGGGTTGAGGTAGATAGTTAACTAAGTGAATGGTGTGGGGTGCGTCGAAGACAGTCACACACCACTTCCCACGAGCAGACCCAACAGTCTCAGAGCAGCAGCTACCTCAGCAAGATGAAAGTCCCATGACCTACTGCTAAGCATGATGTTACCTGACATGGAGCACCCCTCTGGTCAGCTGGGGCAGCAGTGCTCCCTCCCAGCCTCTTGCTTACCCCCAGCTTACTCCTGGAGCAGGTCAGCGTGAGAAACAGAGAAGGCCTTGAGACTGTGCAGGCACTGACCAGCAACAACTAAAACATCGGTGTGTTATCACTACTGTTTTAGTCACAAATCCAAAACATAGCACTCCATGGGCTGCTACAAAGAAGGTTAACTCCATCCCAGCCAGACCCAGGTACAAGGACACACAATGTAATATTTATTTCAAGGGATTCAGCACTATAAAGATTTTGGAGCGCTTTGATGCAAAACCAAAACATATCTGAAACAACACTGCAAAGTGTTAAGGCTAGATAAAATTGCACTGAGCATTTATTTACTGGGCAACTGTAAGTACTAGCAGTTTTAAGAAATTGTGATTGGGTTCAGCTGGCTAGCTGAAAGACTTGTTTCACATTCCCTCCCCATGTTGTGGAAAGTAAGCATTTGCAAGTAGCTTCAAAGAATTTTTAGGCTTTGAATCAACTAATTATGTTACTGCACTTTTATGATGTTGTACAAAGACAGTGCTGGATACGGTGTGTTAGGCTAACTGATCAAAGCCTGACAGACAAGCAGGGCTTGGGGGAAGGATGCTTAACTCCTCTGACCTCAGAAACTGCCCTAGACATCAGGGGAGCTTATAGAATTTAATCGTCTCAGGCTGGGATATCAAACCTGGTCTTGCTGCCTTCTTTGGAGTGAAAAAAAAAAATATTCAGCACTCCTTCCCCTTCCCACATCAACTAACAATAGCTGTTGGATTTTTCTAGTAGGAACACTTTTTGATGACCGCCACTGCCTTAACTGCTTCCACACATGGCAATGACACACTGCATTCCTAGCATGATAACTTCCTCAGAGTAGCATTACAAACTAGCATTTCCCCAGTTACATATATTAATCATCAAGACCCCCCACATCAACCCCAGCAGAAATCCACAGGATATGTTGTGGAAATACCATACTAGTAAGAACCTTCATCCCGAGCTCAAAGACATTGGTGTTGACAGCTATTAGTTCAACTCCTTGCAGGACTGCAGATGGAATCACATACTTTTTTTTCTTCCTTCCTTAAGCATGGTGTTATCATGGACAATGCATCAGTATTTGAGAGCAGGCTAAAAAAACCACACGTTTATGAATAGGCATCCCACCAGACTTATCAAATACTTGCCATCAACATTATACCGGATTTTAGTCAAATCATTACTAAAGATAAGTTTATCTTCAACAGATCAGTTTCTAACACTCCAGCAAAGACCGTAGAAAAATTAACTCGCCAACAAAAGCAACTGCTCAGAATTCAAGAGACTGGTGGTGTTGAGATGATTAGATAAGTCGGTTGAGGTTTCAGCCTCAAAAACAGTGGTGAAACTCACAAGAAAAATCACAAACTTGAAAAGTAACACAGATCTTTAAAAACACGAATTGCCAGGAAGAACCTCTCTTTTCCTTCCACATCTAGAAACAACAAATATTTCAGCAGTGTGGTCTAGCAAGAAACATCTTCCATGGAAACATGGATGCACTCAGCCAGCTGGGGATCCAGCTGAGCTGCAGCACCAATATTCTTCTGAAGCACTCCAGGAAAGGGATGCGATTTGATTTGAGGCATCAGTGTGGGGAAAACTGCATCTGAAGGCTATAGATAAAGAGCACATACCCTGCTGAATTAACAGTGGACACAGCTGTACATCAAAGACTGTCAAGATGAGTGACTGAGCCTCATTATTCAAATGCATTTTTCAACAAACAGATTCTCATAGAACACTTCCATAGATTTTAATATACTGACATATGAAAACAGCAACTTCAGTTCACTGGAAACAGTTTTTTTTAATTTTACCATAAAAAGGCAAAATAAACTCTTTCACTGTAATGTTATAACTTTTAATATTCCTGAGCTGCATTTTAGAAGCAAAAGTATTCTTAAATGGATTTAACAAGAGACACTGCAGCCTTACTTTTCAACACCGCAAGTAAAAATAATTTAGCAAGAAGGCCCCTTTTCCAAAAGACAATGGCTAGCTCTGTACGTACCTGAAAAAATGCTTCGAGTGGCTCTTTGCCAGCTGAAGTAATTACAAAGCCAAATACGTTGACAAAACAACAGAACAACTTTTCAGCCTTTTTACCACTGCTTCTTACCTCCTACATCAGTGTGCCTTTCTTACATGGAAATATTACTATACAAATGGCAGTACATGCCGGAATAATATGGGCCACACAGCTTGGCACTATACAGACACATGAAGGAATCATAGCAGTTAAAAAGATATCCTGTGTAGCTTTATAGTCGGCTTTAAGAACCATACAAAAGTCTTGCTATCTGGCTCAATCAGCAAAAACTCTACTTTGTTAAATACAATTTCATTAAGTGCACCAGAAAGCGTTCTAAATCAAATCTCTGTGTGATAGCTTGTAATGTCTGGAGTTCCTACAACTGGCACCCATGTACTTCTCAAACCAAATTAGGTGATGAAGAGATGAAAAACTAAATTGGCTAAAATTAAGATTTAGAAAACTGAAAATTGAGGAAACAAGTTGGCTTTTAGCACTGTAGGAACTCTAGCACAAGCACAGGTGATTACACCTACACTGTGGTAGAAACCTAGAAAGAGACAACAGAGCACAAAGGAACTTAAAAAAATCAGGTATCTATTTTCTTGATTTCAGGGACTATATGCAAATTAGGCATTGGTTGAAACAGAAGCGTTTTCTTACAGCAGTCACACCCATGAGGTCTCGTTTACAACTTTCTGGCCCTTGTGTCCAACCACAGCCTTTCCAAACAAGTCCAGTCCAGGCCTCCACTACCCACTCCAGGTACTCCGTTGCTTACTCAGTGATCTCCTCCTGTACCTTCGCTTCCTGCTCAAGCTTCTGCGACTACGACTTCTCTCTCTTCTGTCTCGTTTACGTTCACTACTGCGAATTCTTCTGTAACGTGAACGTCTGGGGCTTACGCTTCTTCGACGAGGACTGTGACTTCGTCGAGGACTGTAACTTCTGCTAGAGCGTCTGTAATACCTCCTCTCCTTCCTGCGCTTTTCATCCTGGTAACTGCTCCCATCTCTTCTGTGCCTGTTCCTCTCTCGTTTACCCTTACTGTCATCAGTGTTTATGCTGCTACACGAACGGCTTTTCTTTCTCCTTGCCTCTGTGCTACGTTTGCCCTGCTCACCATGTGAGTCCTTCCTGCAGCTATTCTGGTCGTAGCTAGAGAGGCTCTTCTGCTGCTGGTTACTGGCAGGAACACATGAGAGTACTCCTGAACTTCTTTTCTCAGAACACCTCTCTGAGTTTGTGGTATGAAGTTTCTGACCTTCTTTGACGTGAGCTCTGTCATGAATATTGCCATTCAAATACTTGCACTGACTCTCAGGGGATGCTACTTCTCTTTGAGAGCCTGACACCAGTTTGCCTGTAGCAGCCTGTCCTGAGGTAGAAGTGATGCAGCTGGATGACACAGTGTGGGGAACACCGCTAGCAGTTTCCAGCAAGTCAGACTGAGAGGGCTCCGTTTCTTCTTTGCTTTGATGAACTGCATCCATTTTCTTGCTCAGAAGATTGTTCAGTAGTTTCTCCCTTAGTTCCTTTTCTTTTCTCTGCAGACCCAGTGCTCTCTCTTTTTCTTCTTCCACCCGTCTGAGCTCAGCCTCCTGAAGCTTTCTTCTTTCCTCCAGTTGCTGAAGACGGATCTTTTCTTCATTTTGTTCTTGCTCCAAAAGCTTTACAGTCTGAAAGATAGTCACAGGGAAAGCAAGAGTAAAGAAGAAAATATTTATAGACTCGCTCATGCTTCCAAGTTGTACCATAACACAAAAGCAGCAATCTGGCAAGAAAATAAGATGTCTTACAAACGGAATGTAACCCTCCCATTTTTCTCTCTTAGATAAAGTTCAGTCATTACGGATCTTTACAAGAATAACACACAAGCTATCAAAACATGCAATTTGAAATATTAAATTTCTCAAGGTTGATACTTGAAGGTCTCAGTCTAACTGAAAACATTGATTTCTCTAAGAGGTTTGCAACCTGCAACTCATAGACCACTTCACAATGGGTCCTTAAAAAAAATAAATACTCATTATGTAGAAACCAATTCTCATGCTTTCAACCACTTTAGAAACTCATAATACTAAAAAAAAAGGTTCAAACCTATATTTTTAAATTCTGTTCAGCTTAGTGCACTCCTCAGAATTACTGACTGAAAAACTATTTTACCTATTTCAGAGAAACAAAGTTACAGTCTGCAAGAAGTATTTCTCCCTTCTCTTAGCATATAGCTGACCACTTAGCACTGTATGAGCTCTAATTCAAAAACAATCCTGAGGTACACCGGCATCGAGGAATAAAAGTGTATTTTGCCACACAGTTTTTCACTGCTGCAGAAAATACTTAACAAGCATTACATTACGCCCTAGCACAACTTTATCCGTATCTTAAGCAAACTCTGCCCTGTTTTAGTGAAAAAAATAGTTAGAGACAGGATCTAACACTCCAAATTTTGACTATTTTTCCTGTAGAGAAACCTTTCTGCACATTTTAAAACATCAAATAATGAAACCCCTTTTTAAAACTGGAAAGAATAGTTAAAAACTGCTGAAGGCCAGAAGGGAACAAGTACCAAAATCCGTATTAGAAATAAGGAGTCTTGCATCTTACCTTCTGTGCTTTGTTCACTTTATCATGCTTACACATTCTTTTCCTTGACTTGAGAGCAAGGCTGCCAATTAGTTCACTTGCTAAAAAAAATGCTATTTGGGACTTAACGTTCAAGTTCACTTTTCCATTTACCTATACATGCATATTTTACCAAGGGAGAAATTCTGTTTCATTAGACTTTTTTTTAATTTTTGATCTAAGGAATAGCAGCTAGAGAAGTATTAAATCTGTTGTTTAATGAACAGCAATCCCCACCCCCTCCCAAGTCAGTAAAAGGCTTTGTTCTGATGGGCTCTTCATTAGCTGCTGAAATAAATATTGAAGTTACCTTTGCCCTGCTTAGCAGTTCTGCAATTAGTCTAATGGACTGAAGATTTCTCTGAGCTAGCAGGAGCTTCCTTTCTTCTAGCTTTATCTTCTCTTGCAGTTTTTTCTGCTCTTCAGCTTGAAGTTTTTCAAGTTGCTTTTTATTTCGTCGAAGTTCACGATCCTTCTGTTTCTGTTCTCTTCTGCGCAACTTTTCTTCTCTTTTTCTTTCTCTCTCATATTCTTCAAGCTCTCTCTGCTTCCTAAAAAGAGATTAGTAGTTTTACCTTGTCTAGAGCAGGTACAATTTTAAACTCCTGACTATATTACAAAGTATATTTTGTACTTTAAGTGCATTTGTGTCTTAATACGTCTTGATGGCTACTGAAAAACTGAAGCAAAAATCAAAGTGAACTTTTTATTCCTTACTTGTGATAGGAAAGTAAAAACAATTTGGTATCCAAACAAAATATGGCTACAGATTTTTTTTTCATCACAGTGAGAAGAAAATTACCAATCCAACTGCCACGTGCATGGTTGATGGATTTCAGCTCACTCATTAAGACAAAATGGTAGCTTATGCAAAAGGATGTGGGTTTCTGAGATCACATGTCTAATGTCATGATTATTAAGAAATTGAGTAATTTGCAGTTTTAGTATTTTGAACTGAATGTAAGTATTAGTGATAATCTAAATAACCGTACTGAGGAAATTAACGGTTTTGTTCAGTAAGATGTTTTACCTCACACTTAAAATAAAAATTAAGCAGTAACAAGTTATGCCCATCAAGGCAACTGTACACCATACAATCTGAAAAAAACCTGCTGCATAACATTTATAATACTCTGAATAGCTGTTGTACGATATTTGTACCTACATTCATTTTCTTAAAATAACACTAAAATGTGTTTGTATCCCATTCCTTTACTGCAAAAACACCAATGCTCAGGGCAAATGAGCTCTGTTATATCAGTTACTTACTAGTAGAACAAGTGCATGTGTTTCAAGATCTTAGAATTATATATTTCCCAAAAAAATTTAAACTACTCTTCTTCACATCCAGGTCTCAACCCCTGAACCCTATTTCAACAAAAGGACTACAATACTCTCACTCAGTTTTAAATGCTTCACTTCAACTACATGATCAGAACTTTGAAAGTAAGCTTGTATTTAGTTTTGTGGGTGTTTTTTTTTTTTTTTTAATCTGCTGATGCAAATAGGAAGGAGTTTTGCCATGCTGTACTGGTAAAAACATAAAGAAGAGCCATAAACAAGAAGTACCTTTCTTCCTCTTTTTGTTTTTCTTCAGCTTCTTTCTCTTTGCGTTTTTGTTCTTCTCTCTGCTTTTCAAGCTCTTGAAGTTTTTGCCTTTCAAGCTGACGCTTCTTAATTGATGCATCACTGAGGTGTTTTGTTGAGTCAAAAGAAACCTTTACAGAATACAATTGAAAAGAGTTTTAAGTAAACAAAAGAAAAATCCCCAGCAACCAAGTTTTGACCTAGCACAAAGGCATTCAAAACATGAGCACAAGCATAAATATAAAACCTTTTTCAAAAGCAAAGGGACCTTCTCTTCTGTATGTTTCCAGAACAAACACCAGGGTGCTATAAACATATTACTAAGAATTGTCCCTTAATTTCACTGCCTACATGCTAGCACAACTGCGTACCAGTTTACACTTCTGTATGTTTCTGACATCCAAATGTAAACCTGATGTGGTT
Source organism: Anser brachyrhynchus (assembly GCF_964034855.1). Classification (NCBI taxonomy): domain Eukaryota; kingdom Metazoa; phylum Chordata; class Aves; order Anseriformes; family Anatidae; genus Anser; species Anser brachyrhynchus. Next base: position 139,015,268 of record NC_137694.1, read on the forward strand.
TAGGCCCCGGCTGTCCGACGTTTTCCACCAATGTCGGAAGAGGAAAGTGAAGAACTCTTTCATCTCATGGATGCCACTGGGGACCGTACAGTATTAGGTAGAAGCGGGCCTTTATCAGGCCTCCCTTTCTGTGCAACACTGTGATCTGTAAACTCACCAGGAGAAAAGCACCAGTTTTGAAACATTTAGCACCTGGCTTAAGCTAATGCCTCCTCACCAATTCCAACACAAAAACTCCCAAATTCAGATACATATGCCTCAGTTTGTTCCACTAACAGGCTAAAAGGCCTGGAGAAGCAGAGCTGGACAGTGCCGTGACCTCGTGTGAAAGAGGTCTGTCTTGACAGCACAGTTGCAAGCACAGCCCTCCCTCTTTCCTATCAGCCCCAGGGCAGCTGCCAGGAAGGCACGCACAGGGGACCTAAATTTGGGAGCCCTGATCTAGAGCATGTAAGTGACAGTTTGAATTTCACATCCCTTGAAAACGGGAGGGTCAAGGTACAACTATTTCTATGGTCCTGCTGACCTTCTTTGAAGAGATTACAGTATTTTACTGACTAAACCAGAATTTAAACTGATCTCTGCATGCTCCCAAACTACATAAATGAGTACTCAAGCTTTTTCCTGAAATACAAGCAAATATTTCACTCAACTGCTATGCAAATGCATGGACAGTCCCCAAACTTATCATAATTTTTCTTCAGGCCATGCTCTCATAGACAAAACATCTGAACAGACTCGGCCATGATCATCTCCTGTCACTAGTTTCACTTCTTAAGACTTCTTAAGGGTTACAGAGAAAAGATCTGGAAAACTCTGTATGTAAATAATATGAATTAAACACACAGGATTCGCAGGGAACTGTGACACAGGTTAGTAAGTTGCTTCAATTTTAGGGTGGCCTTTCTGTACATGAAGTATGCTGAGCATGATGACCTCTGTATTCTGCAGGCCATACAGACCATATGGTATTTACTTCACAATCCTAACACCCGATGGGTAAACCTCATTATCAACACACGGATCAAAAACGAAGGCTGTCCCTCTCCCCAGAATTTCTAACCATCAGCTTGTACAAAAGAGAACAATGCACTGTAAAGGCAGCCCTCCCATGACAGTGAAATATGTCTGAACTTACTAAGAATTAGATATTTACGTGAAATGACAAAATCTGCACATACATGTTACTTTATAAAAAACACTTAACAGGTAATGTTCAAATACTTGGCCATTCCTTAACTGTTCTCATTTCAAGAGCTGTCTTGTTAAAAAAAAAAGAGTAAAACCTCACATTCAGAGTCTAACAGGACATGTTTACTCTTTCCATCACTCTCCTTCTAAAACTGTAAGTGCTGGTCCCCAGAACCACATCGATGTCAGCTGTTGTCACCACTACAACAAACTGTAGGTTTTAAGTGCTTCAGAATTAACATTTATCCGTTCGCATTTTCACATGGCTTCCCATGAAAAAATCCCCCCGTTTCTCACCTTTATATTGCAAGCCACGGCTTTGCCATCGTCGCCTTTGAACATCAGCTTCATCCCTCGCAGAGCGTTCATGGCCATAATGAAACCTGCATACTCCTGATATTGCACATAGGCTTCAAAGTTTAAATGGCCTCCAAAACTGAAGGTGTGGAAATTTCTGCCAGTCATTTCTTCTCTGTAAGGGTCCAGCATGGGTATGTCCACGTTACGTATTTCTCCAAATTTGCTGAAAACCTTTATAAGGACTTCTTCACTTGGTTTTTCTGAGCCAGAGTCCTTTGCTGCAAACCACTTACAGGGCAAGCCTTCCAGATGGATGGTATCTGGCCTTTCGCCTGGCAAAGTTTCATTCATATCTTTTGCATCACGGAAAAACGAATCCCAGTCATGCCTGGTAGGAAAGTCAATCTTGTATTCTGCAGCGCGGACTTTCAGGATGTCAGAGAAGCCGCTCAGCTTTATTGTTTTGCCATCGAGGCACGCCAGAAAAGACTTGACCAAACTTTTGTTTTCGACCTCTCCTTCAAACCGGATGAAATCCATCGTGCTTTTAGATATCCGCAGAGTGGAAAACTGATGGGTTTGCACCATCCCTTTCAGTCTTTCCATCACTTCCCAGTTCGAAATAGATTTTCCCGGTTGTTTCAGCTGAGGAAGTGCCACACTGATGGTCATTTTTGTAATGGGCTTAAGGTACAACCCACAGGGAGCACAGAGCTCTACAGCTTCTGATGTATCATGAACTATTGTTGCAGCAGCCATAACACAGAAAAAGCATAAAGGATAAAAAAAATAAAGATGCAAGTTTAAGTTGTAGGCCAACAGTAGTCAAACAAAACAGCCCTTATCCGTAAACAATCGAATTCTTTGGACATTTAACCATTCCCACGTAAAACCAAGGTCTCTTAACACAGGAGTCAATTAGAGAGTTAAAACCGAGCAGTACAAACATGTTAAATTACTTTATAACCACCAGAACCTATAAATAATTAAACCTCAGTAGGGCCTCAGGAAAAAAGAAAATAATAATAAAAAGGAGCTGATGACAATCTTAGGGGTAAATGAGGTTGGTATGTGATGGCTCACAGAGCAGCTACCCTTGTTTCTCAGGAGGGAGGGGAGGAAGAGGCGCGACGCCACACGGCTCCGCGGACTACTTAACAACAAGCAAACCCCGCCGGGGCCGCGCCGAGGCAGGGGCTCTCCACACAGAAGCGCTCGGGTGCCGGCCCACCTGCAACGACACAAACGCACGGCTTTTAGCGAGGGGCCCGGGGGGCGCAAGGGGACCCCTCCGCCACCCACCCGCCGGCACCGGGGCCGTGCCCGGGGCCCACCCGCCCGGCCGCGACCCACCGCAAACAGCCGCCGGCCCCGCGCGCAGCCCCCACCGCTTCCGCTTCCGGCCGGGCTCGCCGGCCCGCTCCGGCCGCCTCCTGTAGCTGCCTCCGGAGGGCTTCTCTAGCTCTCGGCGGACTTCCTTCTCTATGGCAGCGCCGGGAGGGGCGGCGGGGCTGGGGAGGGCTGGCGGCGGCGCGGCGCATGCGCAGTTGCCCGCGGTCGGTGACCGTTGAGCTGAGGGCTGGGGATCCCACAATTAATTAATTAATCAATCAATCAATCAATCATTGTTACAAAGTAAGCAGTATCACATTCACTATTTCCGTGTTCCCTCTCAGATTTCACCGCCAAGCCCCACATACGTTATTTGTACCACACGGTTCTGGTAGCTTGAGCTCTCTGTGTACGCAGACCCAGGCTCTGTGAGGGAATCACCCAACAAACCAGCGGGGGGAATGGCCCAAAGCAAGAGGCGCAGCTTGGCTGCACGAACACGGGGGGCCGGTGCTGCTTACGGTGCTGCAGCGCGTCCAGGCTGTAAACACGGGGCTGGGAAGTCTGCCACAGGACCTACATGGTCAGCTGGAGGCTGTGCTGGATGCCCTGCAGCACCCCAAGCAGCAAAAGGCACGCGAGTTAAAACCCAATCTAGCATTCAGTGTTACCTCAGGTCTGGGTCCTGCCAGGTTTTGAACTGCTTCTTCACGAGGGTCTGAGTCTTCCCAAATCCTGGACTGAACGTACTGCGCCTTTGCTGGCATCTCAGATACCCTCAGTATGTCTCAGTAGGGCCAAACCCCTATGCTGGGGAAAGCATTCGATAGGCCAGCAGATCCTCAAGTGCAGTTTTTATATGATCATATGTTGTTTTTCACATAATGCAACATACCAGAGCTTCTCACCGTAGCTTTATCTTTGGCGGATAGCTCATACTTGTGTTCAGCGCAAGCAAAGGATGCACAATTTGCCATCTCTGTGCCAAGCACCATATAGGCATGGGAGAAGACTTGCCACCATTCCTTGTGTCACTGCCCTGCAGATTTAGGCTCCCGTGTTCTCAGAGAACCCCAGTCTCAACACTGGGACTGTAACTGCTTGCCCTCGACTCCCTCTCTCAATTTCCTGCGGCAGGTGCCTATCCCACAGGCTGCTCCCGCTGCCCGCCTCCTGCTCTTACCCTGTGCCTTACCCAGTACAGCACCTTCACAGAATCACAGAATCATCTAGGTTGGAAGAGACCTCCAAGATCACCAAGTCCAACCTCTGACCTAACACTAACAAGTCCTCCACTAAACCATATCACTAAGTTCAACACCTAAACGTCTCTTAAAGACCTCCAGGGATGGTGACTCAACCACTTCCCTGGGCAGCCCATTCCAATGCCTAACAAACCTTTCGGTAAAGAAGTTCCTCCTAATATTCAACCTAAACCTCCCCTGGAGCAACTTTAGCCCATTCCCCCTCATCCTGTCACCTTCTTGCACCCGCTCCAGTATATCAAAATACCGGATCCCACCTTGGCTAAACTCCCACCTGCTGAGAAACCGAGAGTGCAGTCACCTTCAGCATTAGACTGGTGTTAACCACTGTGTGGAAATAATGACTTCTAAGCATACATGAAAACACTCAACACAGGAGGTTGCTGTCAGTCCAGCGGTCACAGCAAGACCGCAGCTGTTGTGCAGATGTGCTGTTTCATGTCATGGATGCTGATAACTGCTGGTCCTGTTCTGTATCTTGCATGGAAGTATTCAATCCATGGTTCAGTTAAGTACCAATGCAAAGGCAGAATTGGGAACTGCTGCTACTATCCAGTGCTTGGAAATAGTTCATGTATTATAGCTTGAGAGCGCTGGCATGGGCCATCACATCTTCTCCCACAGACTCTGATGTGGGCGTGCACAAAGCAGATCCAGTTACACTCCAGGGAGTTTCAATAGGAGCACAGTCAGACACTGAACATGGCAAAGGTTTTTAATCCTGTGCGTAACCACAGCCCTACCTCCCAGGACTATGCCAGAAATAAATATTGTGTGTTTTTAAAGTAAGAGAGTAAATCAATGCCAGAACTGAGGTTACCAAGCTGTGACATCAACTATAACTGTAACAGTTACTTTCATAGACTTAACATAAACATAGACATAAACTTTCGTAGACTGATTTTCAGATACACTCAAAGCTGAAAGAGATGTTACAAACATCATGTTTAAAGATACTAAAAAACATGGGCAAGAAGTAGCCATAATGCAGGTGACTTTGGAAAGCTGTAATCCACGCACCAATACTGTAGCCCACTGGGGATAAACAGTGTGTCTACTAAATTGCAGTTGCCCGTGTTGCGCAGGGCAGATGGGTAATTTTTATTTTTATTTTTCACTCTATTAAGATGCCTAAATGAGTAAATGAAATGACTCCCTTTGGGTTTCAGAGTCTGAAGTGAAGGTCAGGAAAAAGAAGTTGTGACACATGCCAGGAAGAGGAAGGATGAACAGGCAAAGTAAACATCAGTAAGGGACAATATCCAAGAGCCACAGTGTCTGCAGATCTCTTTGTTGCTGTAACACGTTGCCTCTCCCCAACTCTGACATTGTTTTGGGTTCACCTGGCAAGGCTTCGGTAGTGGAGGGGTGTGGGGGTGGCAGAGGGTGGATGGGGGGAAGGTGTTTTCAGTCTGCTTTAGTTCTCACTGCTCTCATCTGTTAGCAATAAGCAATAAATTACATTAATCTCCCTTTGCTGTCTGTTTTACTCATGATGGTAATTGTTGAGTGATCTCCATGGCCTTAACTCAATCCAAGCTTTTTTCATCATATTTTCTTGCCCTGTTTTCTTGAGGAGGGAGAGTTGAGAGAGCGGCGTGTTGGAGATGAGCTACCTACCGGTGTGAAACTGCCACAGACAGACATTGTGATGCAGATGTTAAAAATATCTAGTGTGTCTAAAAGCTTGTTTTGTGTTTTTTTTTTTCTTTGTTTGTTTGTTTTTCTGACTTGAAGGTATGGTCTCACAGAATTTATCCCTTCTGCTTATAAACTTTTTCTCATTTGCATCTTCAGTAGTTACACTTTGAATTCCACAAAAGTTCACCAGAGGGAGCCCTTGTTATTCACATATCTGTAATACATCTATATACTCATAAACACGATTAAAATAGGTTATAAACAGCAGATACTAGGTTTTGTATTCTTGCCTTAATATAGACCATTCTTCCTTTCTTGAAAGAGGATATAATCCTCCTGGATATACGTGGTCTTATCTGTGTACTTCTGCGCTTCCTGAAATGCACCATTTTCTTGACCTTAATGGTCACATATGGTACTGCATGCTCTATGTTATGTGGGTGTTTATATAAAATAAAACAACAACACAGTATAATTCCATTTCCTTTCCATCTTCCTTCCTCTCAAAAAAAAAAACAAAAAACAAACAAACAAACAACAAAAAAAAAACACTTTCTAGTTTAAAATTTAGTCGTATCTGTTGGAGAATGATTCATGTCCCATGCTCACCTAAATCTTTCTCTTTTTTTAATGTCCAGAGCTACTCCTAGCATGTATCTTTTTAAAAACAGAGAGAACACCTGGCACCCCTTGGTTGCTTTCAATGTGATTTCTGATTTCTGTTGTCACTGAACAAAGAACATCTTTTTGTTCTCCCTCACACTGAAGAGAAAGCAGCAGGATTCACTGTGCAGTTGAGCAGTTTATGAGTGCATTTGAAGGTAGAGGCAGCAGCACAGAAGACTTGGATTAAGAGACTGCATAACTGCTGAAGAGCCATTGCAATGTTGTCAGGCTCTAAATAGCCTCTACCCACAAAGCAAAATTAAGCCCTGAAGTGGGTGGGAACAGAGAAAACGTGTATAATATATTGTTTTATTTCCTACAATCAGAAAGTGTTCCATAAATAGTTCCATTTCCTTTAATTAACTCTATTCTTTTTCTTTCTTTCTTTCTTTTTCTTTCTTTCTTTCTTTCTTTCCTTTCTTTCTTTCTTTCTTTTTCTTTCTTTCTTTCTTTCTTTCTTTCTTTCTTTCTTTCTTTCTTTCTTTCTTTCTTTCTTTCTTTCTTTCTTTCTTTTTCTCTCTTTCTCCCTTTCTCCCTCTCTCTCTTTCTTCCTTTCTCCCTCTCTTTCTCCCTCTCTTTCTCTCTTTCTTTCTCTCTCTCTCTCTCTCTTTCTTTCTTTCTTTCTTTCTTTCTTTCATCTATCTCATTGCTTTGTGTCAGTGCAAGGTGTGAGTATGATGGATTATCTGCTTTGGAAAGAACATGTATCCTTAGAAGTAATACATGTGCTGATGCAGGGCAATTTCAATTAAGTTAAATTGATCATTACTTCCTGTGGCTGGTTCTCCACAGGCCTAATTGGTGTATACTGTTTATACCAGCAGAATACAACAATATGTGGAGACAGTTTTAGTGTCTCTAACTCATCCTTACAGCAGAGGATTGCTCTTGTTAGCACAGATTAGGAGTCTGTGATACAGAGCAGGCCAGTTCTACTAATGCATCTCAGTGCACCGTGCCTACTGCTATCTATGTCACACTAAATATCAGTGACAAAAATACCTGCTTTTTGCTTTTGCTGAGGAGGAATTAGCATCTGTAGTGGTACTGATTCGTGGTCTGGTTGAGCCAATAGTGCACTGTAGCCTAATCAACTTAAAAAACAGATTCAAAGTGCAAAGACATTCCTTTACACTCACTAGCAGATTTGTGTTTTAAATAGTTGTGGTGCTATGATGTCAGATGCATTACTGATTATTTCAGGTTTTATAAAGCCACTCGTGAGATAGTTTCAAATGATCTCACTCTTCAATAGCTATCACCTAAAATAAGTACAATTCTAAAAGATTAGGATTTTTTTCTATGTTTTTCCATTCCCTATTTAAGGGAAAATACATGAATGTGATTCAAATTAACATTTGCAAATTAAGTATTTCCTCCACAATATTATATGTTACATATTGATGTCACTAAGAAAATAATCTGATCTCTTTATGCACCCTTTTAAGTCCAAAATATTTCTTAGTAATTTATGAAGTAAAATGCAAGAGCTGTTGGCCTATCTCTCCATCTATTTCTGAAGCAGAGAATGGCAACGAGTTAATTCTGGTAGTCTTCCTCAGCAGTACATTTGCATTTGACAAAGGGAAGAATGACGTAAGATTCAGTACCAATGCATCCCAAACATTATTTATTTTATTTATTTAGATGAAACTAAGTTAGCACAACTGCAGAACTCTGAATTTTTGAAGAGTTTTTAAGCAGACGAGATTCCCTCTGTATGTTCAGCCTGCCGTCCCCAGCTGTGTTTCACCTAGTCCAGACAGGCCAGAGTCATTTTGATTGCTCTGGCATAAGCCTGCCTTATCTATCTGGAGACTATCAATTCTGTGTTTCAGCAGCAATGCCCATGCGCCAGCCTTGCTTCCCAACACACACATCGAGGGAGGTCAGATGAATAGATGGCAGAAGGCCGGGCTGAGTTTTTGTCATCATTGCTTTTTGCTCCTGGCAATCTTTCTTCCTCATTTTCCAGGGACTGTGAAATCTGAAAAGATAAACAAAGGGAGGATGACCGGGCCAGATAACATTTGATTTGCTCATAACACTACTTTTTTCTTACTGCCAGATACTTTCAATATATCTCAGAAAGAGCTTCCAGGGCTTGGTACCTCTTAAAAAGTGCCTTATAGTCATTTCTGTTGACCACATACCCGGTTTATATGAAGATCCAGTTTAAGACAGCTTCATAAAATGAGTAATCATCAGGCAGCCCAGACCACTGACCAAGTCTTATCAAAGGTTGTTTCTGGCCCATAATATGTGTAAACTTTATATATATATATCCATATCTGTATCTATCCATACCTATATCTAAACAAGCATACATGTTTACACACTATACTATACATCCTGATTGCCCTGAGTTCCATCTGCAGCCAGCAGAGACACACAGGTTTATGTAGGAAAAATCCACAGTGGCTAGATCACCCTCAGGTCTTCTCATGATTCTGTGCTAGAGCATGGAGAGCCGCTCTAGGATGAATTGGTATATACTCTCTTCCCTTCTTTCCCCTGATGTATCTGTAGATAGAGAGACGATTCTGAAGTATGAAGATTAGAAAAAAGCCCTCCTAGTCAGAAACAAACTATGAGGTTATGTAGGCTGATATTGATAGCGAGCAACTTCCAGCCAGAGGCTGAAAGCTCCCCAAGAGATAAGGTTGTTGAACTTAATGCAGATGAGCAGCACGGTTAAGCAGCACTGGTTAAGCAGCAGCGTTCTAACTGTGAGTTAATTGGTTAATTTGAGAAAATCATTCCATGATAACTATTTGATACAGTTTCCTATATCAAGCTCTTTTGAATTTAGCTACCATCAGGTCAGGCTGGTAAATGTAATGCTAGAAATGGGGAGGTACACTGCAAACAGTCAAAGCAGCATGACAGTTCAATTTGCTACCAGAATACGAAAAACAGGTATTTAACATTTAAACAAACAAAACAAAACAAAACACACACACACACACACAAAAACATGCCCTGGGGCAAGTAAATGAAACCATTTTTGCAAGGTTCATATGATAGAGCAAGAGAAACCAGCTGTTAGATGTCCAAGCAACAATTCCTGCAGCAGTCGGTAATGTATCGAAGCTTATCAATCGTTAATTGTGAACCAACTTTATCATAACTGAAAGAACTATGAAGAATGATGAGTGCTGTAAAAAATAAATTGAATTAAAAAAATGTTATATGAAAGTGGCAAAAATCTAAAAATGATAGGAAATAGGGCTTTGTTCTATTGACTTCAGCTTCTTCAGATTAAGTGTAGCCTTTCTTTACCTGCACCACAGGAAAATCTGACACATCATCTCCATGTAGGATTTACATATCCTATTAGTGCCTAGGTACTCAGCTGAATCCTGGGAGCATAAAGTATTCTGGCTGCAAGACTCACAACATCGCTGTAGGTGAGCTGTTTTTCTTAGCTGGTGTTTCTGCAGCAACTGAATGAATTAAAACTTTTTTTTTTCATTAGTTTTCTATTTAACCTGTACTTTCTTGTTCTGTTTGCAGTAATATTATAGGTGTGTTGGGAAGAGAGGACAAAAGGAGAAGGAATTTATTACAGCTTGCCTTATATTTCATACCTTTGGGCAGTAGTAACCTCTGATATAATGACAGCTCCATTAGAAGGATAAAGAAACAGTTTTCTGGAAGGGTTGAAGAAAATTAAAGAATTCTTATCAAGTAATCTTAATTATAAAGGAAGCAATGAAATCTAACTTAACAGTGTATTTTCATCTACATATGCTACAGTCTGATTGCTGTCTCTTTCCTAATTTGCTGTGAAATAACCCCTGAAGCACCCTTTGAACCAAATGAAGAAAAAAATATATTTAGGTTACTGTTAGGTTAGTGTTAGGTTGCTATATATTTAGTTTAGGTTAGGAGACATAGTTATGAGTTATAGGACATAGTGTAGAAAATGAAAATGTCACTATGATGAGATCCTTTGACGTATAAAAAGGGGAAATCACAATGGCAGCCAGATTGTTTTGTTCAAAAGACTGTGTAGGAACAAAATGTTGTCTGGGCAAAGCTGCAAAACCTAAGAAATTTTTGTCTGTAGCTTTAATTGCCTATTTTAGCCTGTGTTGCTAAATTTATAGGTGGTAAAATAAATAAGTATCTCTACTATATTTCAGTGAAATCTCCCTGGCTTCACAAGCTTGTAGCATTGTAGAATAAAACAGCATCCTTGTAAGAATAAGCTCCTGAGGCCTGCTAAGTCCAGGAGTGTGACAGCTGATAGTAACTCTCCACAGTACACAAAGGAAAGCAATTTAATAGTTGAAAAACCTGTCAAAAAGACTAAAAATGAATTTGCTTTCCTGACAAAACTTCTGCATAAAGCCATCCTGACTAAAGGAATTAAGCACAGCGTTACTTAAATTTGGAGTGTGAAGCCATTGCTTTGTATAGGCACACCTACATACAGTACATGGTGGGAGTAAAACAGCATAGGTGAGGTTCAAAAATCCACTTTGAAGGAGTCTAAACTAGTCAAAATAGAATTCAGATATAGGTTCTGGGTCTTCGTGTCGGCTCTCTGCAGGAGACAAGCACTGAAGCTCCTTCCCCCAAGGATCAAACAGTTGCTGATTTCCTTTGAGCATTCCAGCAGGAGGATCACAGGACCTTCAGGATTCATAGGTTCCCTTGGCTGAGGTGGAAAACTTGAGCTCATTTCCCATCTCAGCCCGAAGGGAATCAAGCCCACAACCAAAATTATCAGGGTGCATTTTTACAATGCAGTTAAAACAGAATATTCTTAACATAGGAGCAACTGTTCACTGGTTATCAACCTGAGGTCTTTGGTTTTCAGCACATTCAGCCTTTCAGTCCAGGCTCTGTGCACCTGAAATGTGGTAGTGTTTACTGCTGTTAAAAGTGATGTGTCTGAAAATCGAAGGAAATTGGTTTTAGCACCTATGCAAAATGTGTTCTGAAGTAAGATACCATCTGTTACCCAGGTATCTAAAAAGTGAAACATATTCATCAACTCTAGTTGAATATGTAGCTAAGGAACATGCAGATTTCTTACAAATGCCTTGTTTTATATTAATTTTCTCTCACCTTTTTTCATTAGTAAGAGTTCAGCCTTTATTACATATTACTTGTGTGACTTTGGCAGAATGTACAGTCCAGATTCTCTGTCCCAGAAGCCCTGAATTACTCAAGCTTTGTGGTGTAAGGTTATTGGACTCTAGAAGGACTATCTACTGGACATAGAAAGCTGTGATGTTGAATCCAGCATGGAAAAATTTAACTGTGAAGGTCTTTCTCAAAGGTCTGATCTCCACGCATGAGACAGTAGGTGATATTCTACAGCCCACATGATGCTGAGGTCAAAGTCCTTGTGACATTACCTGTAAGAAATACTTAGGGAAATTTGCAGCTGTGTAAATGGTGTTTTTCAATCATTTCCACCTCAGCTTCATCTTTTATTCAGGTACTTTATTTTAGATCAAGTACAGGCATCCTCTGCTGAGTTCAGTGGTGATGATCAAAGACGACCATATTTGCAGATCTGTCACTGAAGCAGTTCCTATGAATGCCCCCCCTGGCAGAAGGTCAAAACTGACCCGTTTGATTTTACCCGTGGTAGATGGGGATTACAACACCAAGTTGGGGGGAAGTGTCAATCTGACAGAGGGTAGGGAAACCCTGCAGAGGGACCTGGACAGGTTGCATCGATGGGCACAGGTCAACGGGATGAGGTTCAACATGGCTAAGTGCCAGGTCCTGCACTTTGGCCACAACAACCCCATGCAGTGCTACAGGAGTGGGGCAGAGTGGCTGGAAAGCTGTGCAGAGGAAAAGGATCTGGGGGTGTTGGTTGATGCTCGCCTGAACATGAGCCGGCCGTGTGCCCAGGTGGCCAAGAAGGCCTATGGCATCCTGGCTTGTATCAGGAATAGTGTAGCCAGCAGGACCAGGGAGGTGATCGTCCCCATGTACTCTGCTCTGGCCACACCTTGAGTACTGTGCTCAGCTTTGGGCCCCTCAGCACAAGAAAGACATCGAGGCCCTGGAATGTGTCCAGAGAAGGGCTACAAAGCTGGTGAAGGGCCTGGAACACAAGTCCTGTGAGGAGCGGCTGAGGGAACTGGGGTTGTTTAGTCTGGAGAAGAGGAGGCTCAGGGGAGACCTTATTGCTCTCTACAGGTCCTGAAAGGAAGGTGTGGGGAGCTGGGGGTCGGCCTCTTCTCACAGGTAGCTAGTGATAGGACTAGAGGAAATGGCTTCAAGTTGTGCCAGGGGAGGTTCAGGTTGGAAATTAGGAGACATTTCTTCTCAGAAAGAGCGGTCAGGCATTGGGACGGGTTGCCCAGGGAGGTGGTGGGGTCACCGTCCCTGGGGGTGTTTAAGGAAAGGTTGGACGTGGTGCTTAGGGACATGGTTTAGTGGGTGACATTGGTGGTAGGGGGATGGTTGGACCAGGTGATCTTGAGGGTCTTTTCCAACCTTAATGATTGTATGATTCTCCTCCCAGGCCCTCTCCTTCCCACAGCTGCTGGCTGACCATGGGCAGGTGGTAACTGATTCTCCAGACAGAGTTAGAAGATTAATTTCAATCAGTGAAGTTTTTCAGAAGGTGTGAAAGAAGTTGTGACCTCGGTTGAAGACATTATCAGGTGCACTTATCTGTTTTGCTTCTCTCCTAGAGACTAAATAGCACACAGCAGAGACAGGAAAAATTGTTCACATCTCTGCTGCCCCCTTTCACAGCCCAACTTATTTAACTATGGAAGAGCTGGTTCTTTCTCCACCTCTTTTTAAGCACTTATGTGTGCAGAAAACTGGCTGTGATTTTTAATTTTGCACTAAAGCAAAGAAAATTGCTTGTATAGATGCGTCTTTTAGGAAAGTATCTGTACATAGGATGTGTTGCTCTCTGTTTACCTCCATTTGTAAGCCAAAGGCACAAGAGTTCAAGCAGTGTGCCCCAGAGTAACTAGGCTCTAACAGCAACAGGTGAAAAGAATTTATTCTGACTTATGATACAATAGGAAATTGAAGACCAATCAAATACAGACAATGCACAAAGAATTCATGGATGTCAATATTATGAAATTTAGCATATATGAATAATGACCGAGAAAGAAAATGGATATTAGGAAAAAGTTCTTCACTGAGAGGATGGCTGAGCATGGGAAAAGGCTCCCCAGGGAAGTAGTCACAACACTGAGCCTGCCAGAGTTCAAGAAGTGTTTGGACAACGCTCTCAGATATGAGGTTTAATTTCTAGGTGGTTCTGAGCGGAGCCAGGAGTTGGACTAGATGATCCTTGTGGATCCATTCCAAATCAGGATATTCTGTGATTCTAATATTCAAAATCCAAGTTTCACCTTCAAGATCCTTATGAGGATAGCAGACTAATAGAGAAAAAGAAATCTAATATAACTTTAATTTCAATGGGGGTTTCTTGAGGAGTGCTATGCATGAGCACTGTAACATAAACAATGGCCCAATGAAAGTCAGAGAGGGGAGCATCTCCAAGTAAGACACCTCTTTTATATTTTTAATTGCTTGTATATTTTATACTTTTAATTAAATAATTTGTATTAATTAGAGAAAATTATTACTATTACTATCTTCATCAGTATTTTTGCCAAATATTTCTAGTTGTTATCAGGATCAATACACCTAAAACTAATACAGAGTTATTCTCTGTAAAGAACTCTGAATATGGACTGTTTTCAATCATCACACTTTCTTACTTCTACTTCTCGGAAAGCCCCAGCATACTTCTCACTTCTGAATCTTCTCAACTCTGACACTTTCAGGTTGTTGTATTTCCTATTAGCATGACCAAAGCCAAACTGGATGTATATGTTTTTTTCATTTTTACTAATGTGGTAAGTTGCTGTGTATCTTATTATCCCAATCTAATTTGCTGCTACGTTCTATAGCTTAATATATGAAGCACTCTTAGGGGAGTTCATGTTAAACAACAGTTCGGCTAAGGAATGAATGAGTAGCTGAAGTAATAATTTCTTTCAATATCCCACGTAGACCTTGAAGCAGTCATTCTGTTCCCAGTATCAGAAGCTTGCACCAGACAAGAGAAATTCTTACTTGATGTGATTAGCATGGGACACTATATCTAATGCAGACAATTTCTCTGGTTTAACAGAAAACAAATTCAAAATTTCAGGAAGAAACCCTAACATAGGAATTTTGACAGATGGACCACTCGGGTAAGGAGTTGGCTGGATGATTGCACGCAAAGAGTTGCAGTCAATAGCTCAATGTCCAAGTGGAGATCAGTAATGAGTGCTGTTCTTCAGGGGTCAGTGTTGGGACTGGTACCGTTTAACATCTCTGTCAGTCACATGGGCAGTGGGATTGAGTGCACCTTCAGCAGTTTTGCCAATGACACCAAGGTGTGGTGCAGGTGACGTGCTGGAGGGAAGGGATGCCGTCCGGAGGGACCTGGAGTGGCTTGAGAGATGGGCCTGTGTGCAAACCTCATGAAGTTTAGCAAAGCCAAGTACAAGGTCTTGCATCAGGGCCAGGGCAATCCCAAGCACAAATAAAGGCTGGGTAGAGAATGGACTGAGAGCAGCCCTGAGGAGGAAGACCTGGGGGTGTTTGTTGATGAGAAGCTTGACATGATCCAGCAATATACGCTTGCAGCCCGGAAAGCCAACTGTATCCTGGGCTGCATGAAAAGAAGCGTAGCCAGCAGGGTGAGGGAGGGGATTGTCCCCCTCTGCTCTGCTGTCATGAGACCCACCCGGAGTGCTGCTTTCAGGTCTGGGGCCCCTAGCACAGGAAGGACATGGAAATATTAGAAAGTCCAGAGGAACACCACAAAGATAATCAAGGAGCTGGAGCATCTCTCCTATGAAGACAGGCTGAGAGAGTTGGGGTTGTTCAGCCTGGAGAAGAGAAGGCTCTGGGGAGACCTTACAGTGGCCTTCCAGTATCTAAGAGGGGCCTACAGGAAAGCTGGGGAGGGACTCTTTGTCAGGAGGTGTAGTGACAGGACAAGGGGTAATAGCTTTAAACTAAAAGAAGGTAGATTTAGCTTAGATATTAGGAAGAAATTATTTATTCAGTGGGTGGTGAGGCCCTGGAACAGGTTGCCCAGAGAAGCTGTGGATGCCCCATCCCTGGAAGTTTTCAAGGCCAGGCTGGATGGGGCTTTGAGCAACGTGGTCTAGTGGGAGGTGTCCCTGCCCATGGCAGGGGGATTGGAACCGGTGATCTTTAAGGTCTCTTCCAACCCAAACCATTCTGTGATTCTATGATTATGATTCTATGATTTTATAATTCTTTGAATTGATTTTTTTTTTCATCATATTTTCTCCCCCTATTTTTTGGAAGAGGGGGAGTGAGAGAGCAGGATGTTGGAGCTTAGATGCCTGTCAGTATGAAACCACCACACAGGGACAATGGGAGTCAGTTAAAGGATCTTTTAGCCACCATTGACATTACCTAATCATAAACTAGTAGGCTGGAAAAGACCTTCAAGATTATCAAGTCCAACCATCCACCTGACATACCGACTCCCGTCATTAAACTGTGTCCTTAGTGCCATGTCCATGCATCTCTTAAATACCTCTAGAGGTTGGGACTCTACCACTTCCCTGTGCAGCCCATTCCAATGCTTGACCACGCTCTCCATAAAGAAATTCTTCCTGATTACCAGTCTAAACCTCCTCTGCCTGCAACTTGAGATCCTTTCCTTGCTTTCTAGCACTTGCCACTGGAGAAAAGAGACCAACACCCTCCTCACTGCAACCTCCTAATGTGATGTCTACATCAGTTGTCTCCAAAACAAGATGCAAGACAATCCACTGGGGTACAGGAAGAAAATATTTTTGTACTACTAGCAACATAAAAATATATATACTTTAAAACAGTGTTTATTTGATCTTTTTTCTCATCCATTTTATTTTCTATTTTCGTGAATGTTTTATAATGTACATAACATTAATACATTAGTACATGTACACAATTTATTATACATATATGGTGAGCGGGTCTGTTTTTTTTTTTCCTGGCAAGTGTACACAATCAAAAAAGTTTGCAGACCACTGCTCTGTGTCATATCGGAGCCTTCTTGCACCAGATATCCATCTGACCAGCTGCAGAGTATGAGTCCCAGTAGAACTATTGGGTTCATTTCATTAGTCTCAAATAAGTAGCACTATTGATACAGGTTACCTATATTTTCCACTAAGGACAATGAATCTTTCGGGGGAATGACAGAGATATGTCAGGCTGATAACTTGGAGACAAGCATATTGCTTCCCTCATATTTGTGTTTGTCTTCTACTTGGATTGCTCTTAATATTTTAAGAAATTATTTGTAGCTTTCCACGTTTTAAACGTTTAAAAAGGTGAATATATGTTAGAATGTCAGCGTTGCAAAACCATGTGTCTCTTCTGGAAAAATATCTCTGATGACTGCAGTATTTGTGATGAAAGGTGAGTGAAACAGCCATACGGTGCTCCATGAGTAATGGATGCATTTTCCAAAAATGGAATTTTAAAGTGGGAAAAAAATATGTATCCTTTTAGTGATTATTCTAAAATAGTTTTGTCAGTTATTAAAAGATATGAAAAAGGGAAGTAGGTGTTACAGTAAAACACTAGTTTTTATTCTCATCCTCCAGCAGAAATGGATTCAGTTTGAAGAGACTGAAGAAATTCAATGTGTGTTAAAAAGTCAGGTAAGAAAATAATTTATTTGTTAAGAATTTATAAAGTAATTGGGAGCAGAAGCAATTCTCTTCAGAGCTTGTTTGAGTGACAGGAATGTATGATGTGTGGTAGAATTTGTTCGGTCTTCATAGCTTAAAGAGATTGAATTTGCCTAGCCTGGAGAAGAAAAGTTAGAGGAGGGCCTATTAAATAATGACAAGGAAGGAAGTGATTTGTTTTCTGTGTCCAGTATGGGTAAGACAAGGAGTCCTAGGCTCCAGACTGAATAAAGAAAGTTCACATCAGGATTTTTTTTTCTTTTTTTTCTAATTATAAGGTGGCACTTGAACAAATTGCCTGAGGAAATTATGCTCCCCATCATTCTCAGCATATATTAGAAAAACATTTTATGTCAGAAATTCAGCTGATCCTTCCAATGGGAAAGAATGTGAACAAATGAGACCCATCCAACACTCTTTGTTCTGTGAAGCTGTAGTTGCTATTTCTTATATTGCGTTTTGACTTATGCAAACCTAAATCCAGTTTTTGGTTTGCTTTTCTTTGTCAGTCAGTGAGTCAAATTCTTCTTAAAATCCAGAATAGTAAAACCCCTCTGATGAATATTTGATTTATGGATTCCCCAAAGTCCTATGGATTGGAAGTGACATGCATCTATTTTTTTTTTCTGTATTGTACAATTAGTTAAAACTGTATTGAACTGAGTACAGCATCAAGACACAATTTATTGAAAGTGTCTGTATGCAATTCTCATCTGACCATGGTTAAATAAAGGTGTGAAGAACTTCACTGTTTAAGGAAATTGCACTGCTTTGAAAACAAGCTTTCGGTGTTTTTATTATTTAGTCAACTATATGTTTAGCTCTTGCCCAGTTATGCATTTCCACTCCTTGTATTTTATAATGCCAAGTACTTTACGTACATGTATCCATACCAGGGAAAGGGTAACATTTTCAGAACTGCTTAACTAATTTATGAACCCAAATCAGATTTTACATTCTGAAATCACGTAGGCATAAAGAAACGTTTTACTCAGCACCTCTTTCCAATGATGTAGCAGTGTGTAATTCAGACAAGGTGCCCACAACATCAGAAATGAGAAACAGAATGAGAAATGGTTAACAACTAAAACCAAAAAGGCAGATATTTGCTTAGTTTATTTTACTTGTGCTTCATGGGTTTGCTGCTGGAGAGGGAGTATTGCTGTCATCTGCGTGCACGTGTGTTCAACGAGCTGCTGAGAGGGGAAGTGAAACCAGAGTGGTGAGAGTTGAGGGAAGGTGGGTGAGCAGTGGATGGTAGTGGGACAGTGGAGCAGAGGAAGGTGACCTGTGCTGGTACCGAGGCACCAGGGCCAACTGGTAAGCATGGGGAGAAAATGGACACCTCTGCAGAAGGCTTTCACTGTCCTGAACAGACATCTGTGACCTTAGACATTGTGAAGTGTCTCCTGTGCATTTGTGCAAAACTGGTCGACGTGTTACTGGATTAATGCTTTGTCTTTTAGGGTCTACTGCATTCAGAGTTTATGAACACTCAGGTTGGCAATATAGAGAGCTTTTCAAATAGTTCAGGTAAAGCCAATCCATTATAGTCAAGCAAATGATTCTTTCTCTCTCTCCAGAGAGAAAGGATACTACAGAAATGTTTAGGTGTTTTTTTTTTGTTGTTGTTCGTTTGTTTTTTGTTTGTTTGTTTTGTTTTGTTTTGTTGACATTGTTGGTGTGGTGAGATTTTTTGTTTTGTTTTGTTTTGTTTTCTGTGGAAGAGTTACTGTGAAAAAATCTGGTTTCTGTCTTCCCTCCACTGTTTTCCTCACAGGACAATTACTTGAAAGCTTAGAATAAACCTTAGCGAACTACTAGAAAAGTACAGTGTTTTCCACCAGTTTCTGTATGACTGTTTTAAGAAGGGTGACATTTTACAACAGAATTCATATCTTCTGTAGAAAGTCCCACTAGAGGATTAAAGCAGAGCCTGAAGTCTTACAGCTTTTCCTCTCTGCTGGTTTGATGTGACGCCATAGCCATGAAGTTCAGCATCAGTCTGATATCTGTGCCTCCCTACTGAAAGGAAAACTCCTAATGGAAAATGTTCCAAATACTGCCTTTTTTGGTCAGTTGAGCTCTTTTGATTAAGTGCTTGCATCTTCACACATGCACACAAAGTGGCTATAATTTTTTTTTCTCTGTTTTGTACCTCAATTTCCCAAGAAAATGGAAGACATAGAGCTATCCCAGTGAATGTCCCGGCTCTTTCTATCCCACCTCTGTCCCAGTGGTGTGTTCCCAGGTTACCCATCTGGATGCAGCACAGTTGGTCTGAGCATGGGCACCAGAGGGTGGCAGGGCTGATCTGATTTTTTTCTGTGACTATCACAAAGAAATACGGTTGTTTTACCTAAATTGTTTTCTTGGAAATATACTGCATTATGAACAATGTTGCTGGGATCCATTCATGGCTCTCAGAGTTCTTGAGCACAGTGCCAGCAATATGAAAAAGCTTTGGAGTCTGGCAGGGACCAGTGTGGCCATGGCCTGATGAGCCCATGCTGGGGAATGGAGGCTTTGAGGTACCTGGCATGATGCATCTGTGCAGCAGGCGACAGGCACGCTCGGTCGATACAGTTCTCGTGGGTTTGCTGCACCAGATAAACACGTAACTGTCAGGAACACCAACCTCCCGGAGCAGGGGCAACATGCAAGGCCTGCTTCATCTGAAGAAACATCATAGTTTCTTGGAAAAACCTTTGGTTTGTGTGAAATTAAAAAAAAAAAAAAAAAAAGAAGTGTGCCTGTGTGTGTAGGTTTGTTCTGACTCAGACCAAAACCAAAACTCAACAGTGCCTGAACTTCCCAGAAATCTCAGAATTCTTTCTAATCTGCTCTGGAAGGAGACTCTGCCACTTGCTGTTCTGTTTCCTATAACAACATCAACAAAAAAATGACTTCTATAAAACTATTTAGGAAGACCATTATTTTCTTGTGGCTGATATGCTTGAAATGATGTAGAATAGGTCAAAACAATGAACATTGAGAACGTCATCTTTGCATTTACTTCATATACCCATGAAGTTAATTAATTTTTGTAGTATAACGTGGACATACATCTCTCAGAAGGAGACATAGGCAACCAAATTTTATTTATTTATTTTTTTTTAAGAGCAGCGGCTACACCCTAACCAAAATGTTAGTTGATAATACTTGGGGTGTTTGTATTTCAGTACAAAGTTTCAGTGAGCTACTTGGTAATTTAGTGCACTAAAAATATTGCTAAAAATATTAGTGACACAAATATGCAAATAAATTTCATGTCATTTATTTTAGATACTGAAATGTCTTTCCAGGCAATGATATGTCTGATGTTAAATACAGGCAAAAAGGCGTAATTTGAACAATGTAGAGCTTTTCCACTTTTCATATGCATCAGAGGAAGTTTTTTTTTCCCATTTGTTTTTGATATATATTTTTTAATTTATCACTACCTCACCATTCACAGGCAAGTGTAGGGATGTGGCTTGGATTAAATCTTCTGTGCAATAACAACTGTCTTTCCAAAACCATCTTAATATGAAAGTCTTAATTGTGTTGAGAATCCTGTGTGTATACTCTGTCTGATTCCATTTAAATGGCTCTTAGGTTTGTCTTTTCCACACAGAGAGATGAGTGCAGTGTCAGCTTCATAAAACAAAGTAAAAGTTAAGAGTGTCTTGTTTCTGGTAAGATCCTGTGAGAAGAAAACATAACTTTGCTGGCAGAGTAGGTGCAGTCTCATTTATGGATAGAGAATGTGACAAAGCCATGCCATAAAACAAAAGGCAGAAGGCTTTTTTTTTTTCTGTTCTCCTGTATGTACGTGCAGTGGAAATTGCCTTTTCTATCTGCACAGCTCAGTTATGGTAGGAAGTAAGTCCTGCCTTAAATAAGTTGCTTGAACACTGAGCTTGTCAAATTTTAATCTTAAACAGACTGAAATGGGTTCTGTGCCAGTGGAGCTCTTTAGAGATGGGAATGCTTGCCATTTTTAACCTATGGATGTTGAACTGACTTGGTAGAAAATCAGAGTCCTGGCTGTAATTTATGGACAAGTCATATGAGCTAGCTGCAGAAGTCGACGACCCCATTGCTGAAGCACAAGGAAGGAAAAAGGAAAGTGTATTCCTGCAATGAATAAATTGCAATTCATTGCTTCCTTTTTTCAACCTTCTTGTGCAGGTAATGCAAAGTCTATTTTTCAAAATCTGTTTAAAACAGCTGAAAAAACATTTATGGTCCTTGCTAGTGAGGAACACCAAGCAAAAAGAAATATAAAGTCTACTTCTTGCCTTGCATTGTATTTATAAGGTTAAAGTTCAGCATAAAATCAGCATGAAGCCATGCCATTAAGATGAAAAGACTTATGGCACCTGGTGTGAGTCAGAAAAAGCAGTCTCTTTCTTCAGAGGTGTTTCAGGTGTTTTGTTACTGACACAAGAACAGTAGTGTGGGAATGTGCTTCCAGTTCCCTGGAAATGAACAGCTGGGGTTTTCAACAGGTGCTGCTTCTTCAGCATCAAGAATCCAAAAGTGACTCACCACTGTTTCTCTTGCTATGACCCCACTCAACCCAAGGCAGCTCTCCTTTTGTCCTCAAGCATCTCTGTCAAATCCTCTCTCTCACATGAAGCCAAGTGGTCTGCACTGAGCTCCAGGACTGCGAGCTCATCCCAGGAGCTTTGAGGGAGGTTCAGGTATTTTGCTTCCAGCATCAGGAGACTGCCACCCTTTATCCTTCAGAAAGGATAAAGTCTTTTCTTCTCTCCTTCCTGAGTCTTTTCTTCTCTCTTGGGTTCCCCTGAACAGAGGAAATTTAGTGTTAATTCCCTGGAAATTTCTTGCAGGGCTTTCAAGCTTTGCTTCTTTAATAACTGGGTATTTTAGGATCCTACTTTGTAATGGCTATAGTCATATTATCCCATTGGCTTGCATGAGGACTGATTCTTTGTAGTTTTTGTAAACCAGGCTAGCTCACTTCGAAGGTTTTCATTAGACGGTAATGACCTTTGACATTGTGGATCATTGATTGGTTGGGCTTTGATATTTTTCATTTAATTTTTTTAAGCCTTTTAAACTGTACTTTAAGGCTACCTGGGTAAGGCTATCAAGACTCAAGAATTATTTCCCAACCCTCTTCCTCTCACATACATCAAGAAAAAACACCAAACAGCCCCAAAACCCCCAAAGGTGGGATATACAGAGAATCCTTTCTCGCTTTCTCCCTGTACTATGCTATGTATCTCCTGTATCCTAAAGTGCTAGATTTTGTGTCTGCTCATGGCTCCTCAGCCCTGTGGATGATCTCTGTCTGAAGGTGAAGAATCAGACACATTAGATGTCTTGGCAGGAATGACTCGAATGGAAAAGGAACAAAAGGAAGTCAAATGCTTGGCATACATGAGTAAACTGACCTTAGGGAGTACAGGATAGAGATGGAAGGCTGAGGAATGATGATATCCTTCTCTTCAGTTTCTGGTAAACTAAAAAGACAGTTAAGATACAGGGGCAAGGGGGTGGGGGAAACGCATGTTAGTAAAAGTAAATGTGCAGCCAAGTGGAAGAAGTGGAAGAAATGTGCAGCCAAGTGGAAGAAAGAGAGAATATTACTAGGTTTCAGAGCTCACTTCCCTCTCTAGAAAATCAGATACATGCATTTCTATTCCAGGCAGTGTGCTGTCAGTCTTGGCATTCACTGGCCAAAACCTGAAACTTTTTTCATTATTATAACACCATTCTTCCACCTCATTGCCAATAAATACAGTCCTTTCAACAATGAAACATCAACTGAAACTTTTACCTCAGGACTCGATACATGCTCTTCGGCACTGAGGGAAAGAAAAGTCAATGGAGAGAGACAATGTCAGAAATGTATGAAATATATTAACATTACATTAATATTTTCCTTCATGTTCTTTCCTTCATGTTTATCCTACATTATTTAATATATATAATATATATATATAATATATAATATATAAACAATATATAGGGGTGGCTGGTCGGGGTGGGGCGCCGGCTGCTCGGGGATAGGCTGGGCATCGGTCAGCGGGTGGTGAGCAATTGCATTGTGCATCACTTGTTTTCTTACACATTATTATTATTAATACTATTATCATTATCAGTATTATTGTTATTATTGTTATTATTATTTTCCTGTCTTAATAAACTGTCTTTATCTCAACTCACCGGCTTCACTTTCCCGTTTCTCTCCCCCATCCCAGAGAGGGAGGGGGGAGGGTGAGCGAACGGCTGTGTGGTGTTTAGCTGCTGGCCGGGTTAAACCACAACACTTGTATATTAGAATACTGCTCCAAAGAGTATGGTAGCAAAAGAGTTGCAAGAATTACCTCCCAGTGTTGATTTCTATTACTATGCAGTAAATAAATAAATTGAAATTGAAATGAAATAATAAATGAAATGAAATGAATGGGGTTATATCTGGAGTAACTCAGATTTCTACGGAGCTAGGAGGAGCACAAGTTACTTGCAGGAGGTATCACTATCACCATAAACCACTGACAGTAACTCCTGTGCTTGCATGGCTCCACCTGGTGGGTAGCTGCACATCCGTGTAACTTCCAAATCCTACACACGATGGCAACTCCTGGCAAAGATTTTTACTTTTTGTCTACGCTGGGACTTGCTCTTCATCTCAGGCACACCTACACAACAGCTCCACGGTCAGGCACAAGCAGAGCTGACTCCCCAAGCTGTGGATGCCCCATCCCTGGAGGTGTTCAAGGCCAGGCTGGATGGGGCTTTGGGCAACCTGGTCTGGTGGGAGGTGTCCCTGCCCACAGCAGGGTGGTTGGAATTAGATGACATTTAAGGTCTGTTCCAACCCAAACCATCCTGTGATTCTATGAAGATAATGATTCTACGAAGTTTTATGATTCTAAGAAGATAAAAAAGGAATGGGTTTGTGGGGCTGAGAGAGCATAAACCCAACTCGTGCTCCAATGAGCAATATAAACAAAACCTGTTTGTTTGTTTGTTTTGCATGGATGATCCATATTAGTAGTCTTTTACATCCATACAGGCAAGTACAGCCAAGCTAGTGTAGCAACAGCCTTTCTCTGAGTGAGAGAGATACACAAAGGAAAGGGAGGATATGGTTAGGTAGTCAAACAGACCTTCTCACAGGGCTTGTGCAGAGGGACAGTGATTTTAGTGGTATTATCTCCCAGCTTCCATAAATTTGATAGTCCAAACTACTTCTTAAAATGTAATTTCATGTTTAATAAATGTTCATCTTCCATTTGTCTTTTCCTGTTGATCTGGAAACATTCAGCTAGCGACTTACATCTCCATGTTGCAGATGCAACATCCTTCAGAAAAGGATTCACCTGCATCTTGCACCAGCAGCACGGCCCCTCCCATATTCATGCAGCTGTCTGGGGTTCCTGCACTTCATCAAATGTTAAATAGCTGACAATGCTGGATGAGTCTTTTCCCTAGGTATATTTTTTGGATAAACAGAATTGGTTTAGTTCAACTCCAGGTCACCTAGGATCCTTTTTTTAAATTGGAATAATTAGTTCCTTTTAATTACAATTTCAACATTCTAGTTCCTTTTTTTTTTTTTTTCTCTTAAGAAAAAGTTTCTCATCCTCATAGTTGCAGAAAAAAAGTTGGGTCCTAGTGAATGACAAAGTACAGAAAGTACTTAAGAAATAAACTTATTTTTCAAACAATCTCTTAGTATTTGTCCCAGTTAGGATTTCTAAATGCTTGGGACTGACAGTAGTAAATTCAACTAATTCAGGGATAAAAATAAAATGTTTCTTTTTGGCTCTGTGTTACTCTATTGATGCTGTATTTCTGCCACATTTAATTCAAAAGATTCACGTATATAGCTAAGAATATCCCACACTTATCTGCTAGAGAATCAGCTGCTGCAAGTAGTACTAACGTGTACTCATGTTTTCAGCCGTTCTAACCTGTACACCCACAGAAATGAAATAGTTATCTCTCTTTAGGAGAAATGAAAAAAAAGGGGGGGGAGGTAGGGGAAGGCACGTCTTTTTACTCTTCTGTTATCAGGTTTCATCTCAGCTTTGTTCTGAAATAATTTAGTTTCATATCACAAGTACACCAAGGACAGTTTTGGGAAGCTGCATGCAGAATATATGCTTAAGAAAGGCAGTAATGAGTTTTACTGATTAAAATACCAGTAAGTTAAACACATCTTTCTACAGTAAGTCGCAGAAGATAGGATTCAGCTCACGTAAACTGAACCATCTAAAATGTAGATGTCCAGACTAGTCTTGTTAACTGGGCACTTCTAGAAAAAGATTCCATTTTATTCCAGTACAGCTATATAAGAGATGGGATGGGCTGTGTTCCTGGCCATGCCTCTCTTCAGTGACACAAATCTAGCCTCCAATGTTGGACAACTTTTACAAAGCTAACGTGATTCTTATCCACAAAGCTGTTGTAGCACCAGTTGATTATCACTTGAGCTTTAAACTCAGACTTTTCTGGCCTTCATCTACATGTGTAGATGAAGATGAAGATGAAAAGGAAATTCTATTTTAGCCAAAAATACAAGGGTGAAGGTAGCCATGAGCCATAGCTGTGACTAAGAGAAATTTTTCATTGCTGATCTGACCAATTTGTAGAAGTAGCCAAGCCTCAGTCAAGCCAAGTAACTGCTGCAGGGAGGAGGAGGCTGAGGGAAGAGCTTTGGGTGGCAATGCTCCCGTGCAGCTGTAGTTCAGTGCTGGCCTCTGATCGGGCTTTGGCCAAGAAGTGCCCAGGTCCCTACGTGCGGTCAAAGCTCCCTCCTTTCTGTTGTCTCTGGCAGTCAAAGTGAAGGCCAGATGGGTCCTTAAGGATCTCTCGTGCTTCCTGAGTCACAGCCTCAGCTAAACCTAACAGCATGCCTCCGTTCTGCATCGGTTACACGGGGAGGCGCACGCACTGCAGTGTTTTGAAAAGACATTTCACAGGACAGAATTCTCCACTGCACCTAGCCAGAGCCTGGAAATGGGGAAGAAGCTGGGGGAATGGGGGTTAAGGAGAAAGATTTTGAAATCAGCAAATTTGATTTTCCTGAAGCTGACCTGGCACAAGTTACAACAACAGAGAAGCTCTCATAGCTCTTGGAATAGAGGCCGGGTCGGCAATCCCTCCCGCTGCTTCCCTTCCCTTCTCTGGGACAGGAATTGTCTTGTTTTGGCAGGAGCAGGAGGATGTTCTTGATGCCAGCTGTAGCTGTTCAGAAAGGACAGCACAGCTGATCTCGAAAGTGGGGTAGGCGGTGGTGTTTGCAGGGAAGGAGAATCCTGCTGCACGTGGAAGTAAGGTTTTGGGGTTTCAGGCTCACAAAAGTGCATGCCTTCATACGAGGGAGGAAGGTGCCGTCAATCAAGGTTTCTATGTGTGTGATGAAGAAAATCAGCCTTCAATAGAATTAATTTAAATGCATTAATTGTAGCCCAATGAGCTGAAATTACTAACGTACTAGTGGTAATGTTTATCCTGTTTTCTCAAATTCTTTCTCATTTATAAGTTTTGGTATTCCCTAATGGTTCCTTGCTAGGGAACGCAAACTAACTGTGTCATAAAATTGCTGATTTAGAAAACATATTTCATTTTTTCCCATTGTTACAAAAAACAATACGTGAGGCTGAAACCTACAGGAAGCATCTCTTATCATTTCCAGCCACAGACTCATTAAAGACTCAGTGTCTCACATTTGCGGCTATGTTTCTCAAACCAGAAATTACAAACAAGTCATTGCACTTTAATAAACGGTGAGGTTGCCCCTCATCTATCTGTGTGGGAGTCAACATGGAAGGTGAATAATAACCCCCATATCTGAGGTGGACCAGGAGCAATATGCAGGGTAGGAAGACTGGTAGAAATCAGTTCGTGCTGTGGGAGCTGGGGAAGCACAAAATATTTTGATCTTGTGAAGTCTTACGGGTGCTCAGACACTTGGAAACACACCTGCCACCTAGCTGCCACTGCAGCTCAAGGTCCTTAAATTTCCCACCAAGGCCTTAAGATTAAAAATACTTCAACATCAGGTGGGGGAAAAGAAATCAAGCACAGAGAAAAGTTTCCTTCAGGTTATAGCGGAGGTATTTTATTTTCACAAAGCCATAGGGTTGGACTGAATAGGAAACAAAGAACTCTCAAAAATGAATGTGTGTTTTGTTTTGGTTTAATCTGCTCTTTTTTCATTTGTCTGCTAGCTGATTCTTAGGCATTTCTTCAGCGCTTAATTGCTCAGTAAAGACCAAGGAAAATGCTGCTGCAGATGCTTTTGGACTGAATTTTACTCACTGTCAGCCAGATAGGCTTGTTGTTTCTCTGCCGCTGTTTTTTTTTTTTTTTTAAAGGAACCTAAGTCATGTAGGAGAAGTAGCAGCTCAGAGAGGTCCAGCAGTGTGGCCATCTCAACTGGGATAGTTATCTGTGTTCTCAGCATCTTCATCGGTGCCACACAAATATACTGGGGCATCCCCCCAAAGGTCTTCAGATTCATATTCACACACCCGGGTGTATTTTACTGCAGTGATTGCTCCCACACCTGCTGCCAGTGAAAGAGCTGGGAGCCTGCTCAGTGACCTGCTCCATTGACCTCAGTGTAGGGTGAATAGGTTCAGGCTGGCATTTGGCTGCTGTTCTCAGGCCTGTAATATTTGTGGGTAACAGCACACAGCCTGTGGGAGAGTTTCAGTGGCCCTCAAGTGCTTGAGAACATCTGCACTTTTCGCTGCAGGAGCTTCACGTTATTGCAGAAGTCACCAGGAGGCACTGTTACCTCTGCCCGCACAAGTCCGCTCATCTGGCTGGAGGCACACTTCACACCTCGCTAACTTTGTAATAGCAGGAGGTGTGGCGGATGTAAAAACAGATCTCCTGGGGTGTGGGGTGGGTCCTTTTGGGGGGACAGGAGAAAAAAGGGAAATTCCACATTACTCATGGGGAGGAAGGGCAGGACATTCACCACTTTTGCTCAGGGAAGGTGTGCTTCTTACCCTCAGTTCCTCCCACCCTTCCCCTCCTCTTGCTGCAGTGGGGTGGTGAGCAGCAGGCAAGTCACCCCCACCTTCGGGCTGGCAACAGGAGGCAGCAGGGCAGAGCCGTCCTGCAAAAACAGGAGCTGAATGTTAGCCTGGGTAGTCTAAAGAGCAGAGATGGTCATTAGCAGGTTGTCCACCTTCGGTCTTGAGAATGACAGCTCCAGCACAAAGCAAGAGAGGCACTGCAAAAATATTCTAGTAGCGACCAAGTGCTTCCCCAGCGGGACCCCAGAGCTGGCTGGTGCTGGGGCTGCCCTATTCCCCCTCCACCACTTTTGCAGGTTGCAAAGCCATGTGCTCTTTGGTTGCAGGTGTGATAGAGAGGAGAAAGGCACGCTGCAGTGCCGGCCAGAGGTGCTCTGATAAAGAGTACAGAGACCCCCTTCCTGAGTAAGTAAGCAGGTTTTTACCCCCTTTAGGAAAACATGCCTTATCCAGAAAAGCATAATTTTAAATCCCACTAAATTTAAGCAATTTAAACTTTGCGACCAGAATCCTGCTGGCAAGAACCTGACTGAGACGATGGAATTGGGAGAAGAGAGAGGAATAATTGAGTGGGGATAAAAACATATATTAATGTAAAAATTTATTTAATGGAACAGGTATTCTAAGTACCTAAGAGAGCACCTTATGTACCTTATGCATTATGTACATATTGCTATTACAGCTGGGAACACTGCAGAAAATAACAAAAACAAATGAACAAACAAAAAGATTTATGGATGAAATGAAAAGGTTTCAGGTAACATGCTGCTTAAAATTATATAATTAAGCTTAAAATTATTCAGGTAAAGTTATGCTTCATGTTATCTGTTAATGTTATAAACATTAATTATGGTAAAATTAAAATTAAGCTTAAAATTATTCAGGTAATATGTCAGATAACTTGCTGCTTAAAAGCATACAGTTTTTTTCTTGTTATTTTTATTTATTTATTTATTTATTTATTTATTTAATAAAACAGGTTTATTCTTTACCCATTCAGCCTTCTTTCTTAAAAAAGACCTTCTTACTTAAAGGAGCAATTTCAGGAGAGGTCACCAACCCCATCCGTGGCAGCAGCATTACGTCGCAGGACAGGGAGCACATGCTGGGCACTGCACCTCCCCACCAGCCCCATCTACCAGTGGGCCTTCATAGCAGCCCCCTGCCTTGGACTCCGCTGTGAAACTCTCCCTTCACCTGAACAGCACAACCCTACCTTTTCATCTTGTCTGCTGCCTCCACAACGTAACCAGTTCTTTAGCAGCACTCTTTGTCACCCTGTGGCTGCTGTCTTCTGCGGAAACCAGCCATGCTCCATTTTAGGCCTCAGGCAGCAGCCTCCAGCACTGGTGACAGCTGGGGCTCGCCACCAAATTCTGCAAGCCAATGAGATGTTTAGCACGGCTCTGCTGAGGCACGTCTTCAAATTTTGGCTTCCACTTATGGAAATGCACCTCACTTTTCAGTGCACAAATGGCGAGCAGCAACTGGCTTAGAGGCGTTACCCCAAACTGTGTCTTCCTCGAGATATGCTGCTTGCCCTAGAGATGCTGCAGTGGCTCACAGGCCTTTTTGTGCTTTCTCCCCCCAACTATCAGTGGCATCACAACTATTCAAAAACTTCTGACTGAAAACTTCTTACTTCCCCCCTCGTTTGGCGAAACCAAGCAGAGCTCTCGTGCTTTCAAACTGGTTTTCTGTAAGATTTTTATGGTGTGCTATATGCATGATATAGTGATAACAGTAATCCAGTTAGCCTATAGGGCCAAACTGAAGAGTTTGTTTGGGGTTATATAGGCTTTTGTTGGCATCAAACAGTCTCCATTGTGGCTTTGATCCCATTTTTATTGTTGTGTTGCAAAGAGTTTCAACAAAAGGCACAAATGAAGATCTGCAGATGCATTCCTGAGACATGCAATGGAAATGAAGATATGCCAGGAACTTCCTGAGAGAATTGTAGAACTGAAAATACACTTAATCTGGAATAGATACACATTGCAGTTTTATTTGGGACCTGAAAAGACTGCTATTTTAGAGCTCAGATTGCAAAAAACACAGAAAAGTGTATGCTGCGCTTTGCCAGAACATGATTGCAACTTCTTCAGGAGACAATTTTTGTCACTAAAAACAGCTCAGTGTGGACAGCAAAAAAAGCTGACCTGATGGGGAATCAGAATGTTATATCATAGGAATGGCTCTGACTTAGAAAAGCAAGATGTACATCAGTGCAGGGGCCCTGCATTCTGCTCTGTACCACACTGCTTGGGCTTAAAGAAATTCTTCTAAAGCTTCTTTCCTGTTTGCACCATTAAAGGAAATGACAGAAGACAATACAATAAGCATTCGGTCATGCAGCAAAGGAATATCTGGACTGAGATCAATGTGCATTGTTGCCTGGGTCAAGGATAAGTACAGATGAGTTGACAGAGTCCGCAGTTAAAAAAACTGAATGGCAAGAAGGCCCACAGATTAGCTTTAAACTGTCTGCGTATGCTTGGTTTCCTCTTTGTGATTAGTATTTGCATTGTTGGTACATTTAGTGTTAGCACGTTACATGTACATTGTCTAATAGTGTCGTGGCTTTTGTCAGCCGTTTATGGGCACAGCCCATCACGTAACGTGGCCCCTGATGTCTGAAAAACACGGCAAAGCTTGGCACAGCCAAAAACTAGCCTGGTGCTGTGCACCTCCAGATGCCGGCCTGGCTGCTCATGGCTCGGCCTTGCTCTGTCCCCGCTGATGAGGAAAGCTGGCTGTGAAAGCAGCCCTGCAGGCAGTGGCAGCACCCATGGGAGCCCAGGCTGCCCCCGTGGAAGCCCAAGGCTTGCCATGGCTGGAGCACCTGAGCCAGCGGGCTTTCATGTGGGGCCGCCGCTCCTCTGGAAACACGCAGCTGAGAGGACACCTGGCCCAGCGAGCACCCGGCGCGGCTCTCCTCCCCCAGCTGCCTGCCACTCGCATAAAGGCCTCCCGAGCTGTCCTGCTTCCTTCCTCGCCTCTTTCCCCTCCCCGCGGTGCTTGCTGCAAGCCCGGACATGCTGCACGGGTGTCCAACAGCAGCTCCGGCCTGCGGAGGGTGGAGGAGGCCCACACCACCCCGCTCGCACCCTGCCCCAGTCTGAGCCCTGCTCCATGGTCTCTGCCACCTCCGCTGCCCAGCGGGTGACCTGCTGCGGGATGCCACCCCGTCCCAACAGCACTCCTGTCCATCAGACTGCTCAGGGAGAGCCCATGCATGAGCGGGGCTGTTCCTCGAGTCCCCCCCAAGAACCTTCGCTGCTCTGCGCAGGAGGGTTTTGCAAGCTCATCCCTGCAAGCCAATGTGGACTTAAGGAATAAAATCATAGCCACGTGTAAGGGGAATTAATTATAGAATACCTCCCGGAGCTGCAACAAAATTATCCCAGCCTTCACAGAACCAGGAACAGCATTTCACCCTCACTTTTTTCATCCGGTGGTCTTGCAGGAATAATCACAAGACTAAGAGTGCTGACCGATGCTTGTGTTGTAGAACTAGGATCCAGATTTCTGATTTGGGCTGCGATACCGAGCCCTTTGGAAACGCACAGCACCAAATCTCATTTGATCTCCCATTCAACTTCCTTTCTGTGAGAAAGAACGCTAAATCTTTCTGTATCTTGGTGAAAGGATTTCTTAGCAAATGTGCGGCTGGAAGTATCAAAAGCTTTTCTGGCTGTAACTGCCATAGAATTAATAATTAACAAGCAGTAAAATCATCTGCTATATTTCCCCCCTTTTATTTTTCTTAAAAAGAAAGAAAACAACAGTTTTCTGTTGAGACAGTGATGACACCTTTAAGCAACGGTGCATGATAAATTAAGAAACTGGGTGGAGTGCTTCCTTCCTGTTACCCGTTTGTAATCAGTGAGAAGTAAGAGACAAGCAGGGTATCTTACATAACATCTGAAATACAGACTTTTTACACTGAAAGAAGGGGGTCTCTCACCTCCAAGGCTTAGCTCTGGGCCTAATCCTGAATCTTCTTAAATGCTTAGGTGACTCCCGCCTGCCTCGGCATGTGGGATCATTGGCTCTGGACCTGATAACTCAGGTTTTGATTTCTCTTCTTACTCTGTAGGCAGGCTTTCTTCTTGCACACCAGTCACACCTAGTGTTGAGGGTTGAAGTAAGCACATCTTTGGGTGTGTTTTCACAGCAGCCAAGACTTGAAAGCATCTACTCATCCAGACACAGGGGAATGTATTTTCCCGGCAACCATGTGATACAAAATGCAGTCAGAAAGAAATGGAAAACTAGAGGAATCCTACCTCTCTGTAAAAGATAGCTACAACCTCATGTTTCAGCAAACGGTGATCTGGAGATGGTGGGTACTCCAAAACATCTACTTGACAGATTCCAATTTGTTACATCCTACACCACAAGGACAAAACCAAAAACCAAACAAAAAAAACCCTCCCAAACAGGTGCAAAACACAACTGAAACATGTAATTGTAAAAAAAAAAAAAAGGCATTAAAACCCTATTAGTTTTAACCACGGTCACAGAGTCATAGAATCATACCATCACTAGGGTTGGAAAAGACCTCCAAGATCATCTGGTCCAACCATCCCCCTACCACTAAACCATCCCCCTACCACTAAACTATCACCCACTAAACCACGTCCCTAAGCACCACATCCAACCTTTCTTTAAACACCCCCAGGGACAGTGACACCACCACCACCCTGGGCAACCCATTCCAATGTCTGACTGCTCTTTCTGAGAAGAAATGTCACCTAATTTCCAACCGAAACCTCCTCTGGTGCAACTTGAGGCACTTGAGGCCATTCTCTCTAGTCCTATCACTAATTATCTGCAAGAAGAGGGTGACTCCCAGCTCACCACAACTTCCTTTCAGGTAGTAGTAGAGAGCAATAAGTCAAATATGTTGCTTCCATAAGGTACATGTATCAACCTTTTCAGGAGCTGGCCATTTTCTTGCCTGTTTTGTCCAAGAGGTAGAGTTTGCGGCCACAAGGAATTGAGAAGGTGAGCAGCTTGAGGAAAGACCTTCCCCTTTGCTCTTCCTTCATATATCCAGCAGCTTGGTTAATTGGGAAGCAGGCGGGCAGGAAGCATTGGTTTCCTGCCAGCCTACCCACCAGTCAGTCAATTGTCTGGGTTGGTTGAGGTGTGGCAGGAAACAAGCCTTGCTTGCGGCTAGGGCAACGGAGCTCCCTTAATGACCACCACAGATTTTCTGGAACCTTTATGTGTCTAGTAACATAGATTTTGACTAAAGCTTTTCTACTATTGACCTCAGTTGATCAGTTCCCATGTTTCTCCCACCACACACCCTGAAACTGAGTCCCTGTAACATACCCATCTGGGAAAACATTGGCTGAAGTGGTCCTATTGGCAGTTCCTGGGAACTGTGGGGCAAAGGACCAAGACAAAGTCCGGTTCTAGAACACCACTCAGTTGCCTCAACTGCAAGAGTGTAGAGGGACCACCAGACCACTGCCTTCTGCAGAACCACAGATACTTGTCTCTTGATCTGACTCACTCTTTGGGAGGGCTTCAGAGAAATGAGTAAGTGGTTGTGTAACCAGAGAGCATCCCATCTACCTAATCTAGGGGGCCCAGCTCAAACCCATGCATGGAGAATGGCAACAAGTGAGTACGTTTTCCTCCAACCCTAATCAGCTGAGCTCCTGATGACTCCGCTTGCCTCTGCCTGGGAGAGAGCTGCCGCTGCAAAATAGTGGACTGAGGTTTGGATCTTGCTGCCTTCCAGCCCTCCTTCCCCAGAAATAACACTTGAGGTGTTCAGTCCTGAGTCCAGTCCTTAATCTGCAATTTAAATATGTCTTTAACAAAGAAAAATGACAAACAGAATTGGATTTTATGTGACTGGTGGGAAAACACCTCCAAACATTAAATACAAAGGAAGAAATTCTGATTCCTTTTCTTTTTTTCTGTCTTTTTGTTGTTGTTGTTTCTGTTTAGTGTGTTCAGTGGCTCTTTTACACTGCCAGGAAAAAGTAAGGGAGACACATATGGGGATGATACCCTGAAATAGCAATAATAGCAAGAGGAAGTCACTTTTAAAGTTTTACTGAGCGTCAGGATTATCAAACTGAAATCTGCCTAGTAGGGGTTAGTCAGGCCAGCAATTAGTCAGCAACATGTAATTTTCTAAACGATTTCAAATGCAGTTATTAGTTTTCTTGAAGCTGAGTCAACTCAGGCTAAGGCTGTAGCCAGTTTGTGCTGTGCAGGTGGTTTTATTCACAGCCAGCTTAGCCAGTTTGTGCTGTGCAGGTGGTTTTATTCACAGACAGCTTATGTACTGATACACTTCTCTGCAGTCTGCAATAGAGGCAACTGTGCTGGTCATGCTGGAGCAAGAAAAACCTTTCACAAGGATAAATTTCTCCCAGACTTCACGTTACATTCTCACAGCAGTGACTCTGGTGTTTCCAGCTCTGCACTGTGATTTGGTTTTACCAGATGCTCTTCTAAACAAGTCAGAGAGTTTTTCATGACAAGGGAAGGGGAACAAGGAGCAGAAAACATGGGCCAAAAACATAGTCTCCGTGATGTCAGAGGAAACCTTGTGCAAGATTTCGTGTGCTGTCTCTGTTGTAGGTGGTCGTGACATTGTGAGGTTTCTGCATATCAGGGCCATGGATTCAGCATGCATCAGATGCATCAGATGCATGCTGTGAGGCCATTAGCAGAGCAGGGAGAAGCTTACATCTTAAGACTGCAAAAAATATTGATTTATTGAAAGGGTAGTCAAAACCTTAAAATCCTCATTATACTAGGGTCAGGGATAAACATTTCAAGATTTTTCAGTGAATCAAGAGGTGCACATTTTATTTTGAGCCAATGAAAACTTTATCTTCAGTCCAAACACATCTTTATGTTAAAGATTTTTTTTTCTAAGTAGTCAGTGCTACAGGGACCCTGTGAGGTGGCAGCCACAGGACTGGAAGCAGAGGTCTGGTGCTTCACAAGGGGAGATTTAGTTTCAACTGCAAGAAACTGAAGCACCTTTTGCTACTCAACCCAAACATCGCTTCCCTCCCAGGAACAGTCACCAGTCACCAGGCTGCAGATCCATTCTGCATGGAGAATAGTTTAATATTTTGTACAACACAGACCAGGAAAGATGATGAATTCTGCATCTGAACTTGTGCTTTGATGCATGCCACAGTACTTCTGACAAGCCTGGGTCCTTAGCCCTGTTTTTCTCTCATTCCTGATTTGCAAGCTATGGCCCCTGCCTATTCCTGCCAAAGAGATCTTTCTCCTTTCCCCTACTCTCCTGCTTTGCCCTCCTCCTCGCACACCATAGACTATTCACTCCCCTCTGCCATCTATCATCACTCTCCCTCTCTCTCTTCCAGCCTTTCTCACATTTCTTCCTGCAATAAGGTCTCACTCACCTCTTCCCACTCTCCTTCCACACAGCACAGGAAAACTTAAAAGAAAAATATAAGCAGGAGTCTCATTTGGAGAATGCCTCCAGTTTTGCATAGAAACCAAGGGACAAGTTTGAGTGTGCTTGGAGAAGAAGAGACTGAATGTCTCAAAGTCTTGAGACAGTTCAGTTCTGGGGTGTAGCCAGGACATTCACCTCAATGTAAAAAGCAAGATATATTTCTGGATGAGATGGAACAGATGTAGTTGGAGAGATCCTGGCTTCAAACTACATTGCAGTCCAGTAGCTGAAAACCTCCCACAAGAAATGCAACACCCTTTTCAAGCAAAGCAAAGATCTATACCATATACTACTACTATTGTTACTGAATTAGGCAGTACTCATTTCCTATGACAGAAATTTCCTATGCTGAAACACAAATGTCAGATTGAAAGCACTGAAATGATTCACTTTGGCTTTGAGTTTTTTCCCTTCATTTTCTATTGGGCAGAATTGCATGAACGTGCATTTTGGAGAATGAATAACCAACAGTTGAAACAGTTTGACACTATGAAAGCCTTGCAGTTGGACAAGGAAACAGGTCATATCTCCTTGTGCAAGGCAAAAGTGTTAGGCGGGTTTTATCTCCCATCATACACCTGATCACGTACATAGCACATTGGGATGCTGAATCTAGGTTTAGAAGAAATCGGCCAAGATTGTTTGCTTATTTCCTGGAGAGTTAGGATGAGTGTCTTCTTTCTGGGGAGCTCCATAGATTGTGGCATGATAGCACTGAAATGGATAGCTGAGGTCTGGAGTTTCGCTGGATGTGTAAGGGCATCATAGTACAGCCAGCTCAATGGCATGGGCAAAAATGAGATTTGGCACCTGGACGATGAGGGCTGAAATAATGTATTCTGTTCTTGTCAGTGCTGGCATCACAACTTGGTTCCAAGCTCTGGTGGGTGGGTGTTAAGGAGTGTGGACATACCAGGATGGCTGTGGGGAGGGCCTCTCCTCCTTCTCTTGACTGGTCACCTGCTTTTCTTCCATCCCTGTGAAGAGCTTACCTTGCTGTGGGACATTTCGTGCCCTGGCAATCTTGCCTGCCTAGAATGCACAAAAATGTTTATGTCTTGGAGACTTGCCCAGACCTCCTAGCGCTGGACGACAAAGAAGCAGAAGTCTCACAGAATAATCTTCTGCTTTCTTTCCCTTCTGCTATGATACAGAAGGGACATCTGTTCTGCTTGTCCCCTTCCCACAGTTGTGGGACTTGTTCTGTCAGCTTCCCTCGCTCCCACCACCTCCCTTCACTTCCCTTCCCTCTCTGCTCCTCCTTGCTGTACAGATTCACCTTCCTACCTCCTCACTCCCAGCACACAGGACTTCTTCCTCATGGTTGCCCATCTACCACCACTCTGTTCACACTCCCACATTGCACAGACCTCCACGCACACATACCACCTGCACAACCTCTCTTTGCCTCCTAACGCACCTAGAACCAAGATGAGGAACCCTTTAGGAAGAGTGCAATGACAGCTTGCCTCTCCTATTTTTATTGCATCACAGCTAGCATCATGCCACATGCTCCAATGGTCAGGCCTTCCTCTGTTCATGCTGACTGCCAGGCTGGGTCTGTCAGAGGGACCCAAAGCGGGTACAGAATTACCCTGTAACTGCACATTTGCTCCTCTGGGAATAAATAACCACATTTAGCCTTAGTGCAGCTCCCCAAGACCATTTATTTTTTTTCTGCTTTTGTGCAAGTTGTCGGTATGTCTTGAGGCCAGAGAGCCCTCAGTGCCTTGTGTA
The DNA here is from genome assembly GCF_964034855.1 of Anser brachyrhynchus. Lineage (NCBI taxonomy): Eukaryota > Metazoa > Chordata > Aves > Anseriformes > Anatidae > Anser > Anser brachyrhynchus. The sequence continues at coordinate 139,052,607 of NC_137694.1, forward strand.
ACTCCTCACTCCACTTCATATGGGCACCAGGAGCCAGGGGCACATTCAGGTCACCCTCAAGACTGGCATGGATTCACGCTAGAGGAAGATCTTTGCAGTGGCTCTATAATTAGGAGCTTTCTAACATCACTTAAAAGAAAAAAAAAAAAAACTTTAATTACCAGCGTACTCCTAGATGACTTACAGTAGCAAAATCACAACCCATTCTCCCAGGAGAATGTAGTCAAAGTGCAGATTCATACCAACAGAGGAAGGAACACAAATATTCATAAACTGCTTGAGATGGCTCCAGGGAAGACTCACAAGATGAACTCTTGACCCTACTGAGCTCAGTAAGAAACTGACTATGGGCTTGCAAAGGGCCACAACTTCACTCAAAGGAAACCAACCAACCTATAAAAATCCATAGCATCACTCATAATCATTCTGAAAGACGTGATCGGTTTTCAGGGTAATGCTTTCTTAGCACTTAATTGCTTTCTCAGGAAATCTGAAAGTGGGCAAATGGGTCCTATCATATGGATTATCCTGAAACAACAATTATATTACCCATTATATCATATAATACTACAGTACAACTACATTTTGTACTTTTTATCAAAAGTAAATGCTGATTTATTTATTTATTATTTTCGGAAAGTTCCTTTAGGGGGTGAAGGTTCTTTAAAACAGGTAGTGAATTAAAGTTATAAAATCTGAAATATCTGTAGACTAAAGGATCAAAAAGTGGAAATGGAGCTCTATTTCTAAACTGCCATGTTTGAGCTGAAAGAAGACTTGTTAAAAAATAACAACCTAGGAAAAAGAACAAATTTCATTAGCTTTTAGGATGCCTGATTCAATATTTTTGTATGCTTTGAGGTTATGAGACTGAAACTCCTTCCTGTTTACCTGTAGGCCCATGGTGAGAAGCGAGTCCGGCAGCTGACACAGACTGACAGTTGATTCAGTTTTTGTATGTGAAAGTGAGAGGAGTCAAGGCAAGAAGAACTTGAGTCTCTGTCCTCTAACTGTGTTTTATATAAAACTCCCAGATGCTTCTGCATGTGAAGCAGTATAATAAGTAGCCCTAGCTTGAGGAATCACCTGAAGGTTTTGTCCTTATTTATTTATTTATTTATTTTTCCCAAAAAAGAACCTAAACACTCACTTACAACGAAAACAATGAGTATCCCCATTAGTTCTGAGTGTGAAAGGATTAACATCTAGGGCAGATCAAGATCAAGAGATCAAGAGCCTTGCAGGAGCATCCACCTTGAGTCATTATTACTGGACATAATCTGAAGGATTTTATTTGTTGGTTTTATAAAATGCTGAATTTATTAAAAATTATGCAAATGTATATATATAGCAAAAGGAACTCTTTCTGGCTGTTAAAACTCTCAGAGAAAGGGCCTTCCAAATGTCTGTTTATTGCCTATATTCAAGGTGTCTTGAACGAGTAGCTCTGGTGCAGAAATCCAGAGTGCAAGCGCTCAGGGCCAGGAGAGACAACCCTAGCCCTGCCTCAGACAGCCCAAAAACAGGTCTCTCCACAAGCTCAGAGGCTTTCAGGCTGCAGGCTGAGGTACCAGCCTCTGCTGCTTTCTGTGGGAGGGAGGAAGCGCCCACGGTGTTTGCCTGCTTGGGGGAACCTAAACCCTGTCCAACACGAGTGCAGCACTGCTCTCAGCACCAGGCACAGGAGCTGTGAGCAGCGCTGGGGAGTGTTCTCAGCCACAGTCACCCACAGTACTGGTGGGAAGAGTGGAAGATACTGAAGTCTGAACATTTTCTGGGTCCCTGCTCCCATGTTTGGGGATAATTCCCTAAGCGCACAGCTGGGATGTATACCTTTCCCAGCCTTTTTGCTGAAGCTCAACTACTCTGCAAAGAGGAATCCAAGATCTGAGTGACAGTATCTTGCAAGTATTAATAATCTAAGAAGAAACACATTTCATGGAAACCACCATCCACGAAGAGCTGGACAATGCTGAGCACTGATCCTTGTTACTGAAGTCATTGATAGATGTAGTTCATACAACGCATCTCCCATGGAAAATTCCCAGAGCACAGTCTTGCTGACACTTTGAATCTTGTTTTGTGTGTTCAGCCTTGCTGAGAAGCTCGGACTAGACCCACTTCTGTAGTTCCTGTGGACTTTTGACACATTTTAGACAGGACACTCTTTGCCCTCGGAGCAGCACCCAAACCTGAGCCTCATCCTCAGCAACCTGTCTTCCCTCCTTGTTTCCCCTCCCCTCCTGGTGCCCCCAAAAAGGTGTGAGCATCCTGTTCAGGAGAGGGAGAGAGACTTGTCCCTCCCCTACACCTCCTACTCCATGAAAAGATGCAGTTTGCAGGTTCAGACATTGTTTTGTGGGCTGCACAAAACACGGATTTAGTCTGTGTCAAAGACAAGCCAAAACCCAGGCCATTCCAGCTGGGCTCTGTAGCTCTGAAAATGTCGTACAAAAGGGCATGCTGGGGACATTTCTATTCTTTTCCTCTACCAACATCCCAAGTGCAGGAGTGATGTTTCCCTCCCCCATAAGGTTTTTTAAAATAAAACACACATGTGCCTAGGTGAGAAGACTTCAGAGCTGTGGAAGGCACATACATGTGTGCATGTCCAGGACTTGTTTACTAAATCATACGAAAAGGAGAATGGTACAAAACCCAGGTCTGTGTTCAGCGTTGCCACCTAGACTGTTGGAAATGTTTTCTTCCTTGAACTGCTGCTTTTGGGTGGGAGGAATTCATTCTGGGGTGCTGATCTCCCCTACGCCTGTGTGCAGAGAGCCCGAGTGCCAGCACGGATTCAGCATGGAAGTGCCAGTTCCCCAAAGGCAGCTGTGCACCTGGTGGGACTGACCTTCACAACTTCCAGGCCAATGGCTTTATGTGATGCTCAGGCTCAGAAATGCCTCAGTTGAACGGGTACATCCAGCAAAGAAACAGCCTTTTAGGGGCAGAAGGTTTTTATGTGCACGGGACCTAACTCCTGATGTTCCAGCATTCCCAGCTTTCACCCAAAGAACCTATGTGCCAAGAAGTATTTCAGACCACATATGCACCAAATGCCTGTCCAGACTATAATAGCTGCTGCTCTCTAAATAACATTTTTTTTCTTGCTCTGCTGGGAGACACATCCCAAGTCATGTTGAGAATATTGCTCTAAGCATCTTCTAAAACTGAGAACTAGCTGCTCAAGCCATTACTTAGTCATTTCTATGTTTCGCCACATAAGCTTCACACAACAGTAAAATGTACTTTGTCACAGTTATGCAGAAGACGCTGCAAATTCTCTCTTCCATGGAGGAGATCAGAGTCATCTTCTCTGGCCACCTGCATGTTCTCAGTGTGAAACAGAAATTGTGTGTAAAGTATGGCATTAGTTACCAAACTGCAGTGGAAGGATAAGATTTTTTTTATTTTTTTTATTGTACTTGAAAAAGTGAAGACATTAGTGAGGAAGGAGTTAATCATTGCAAAATACAAGGTCATTTCCTGAGCCCTGTGGTTGGATGAATGCAAACTTTCAACTATTTCTAATTCTTCTCTGTCATTTAAGAGGCTTTCAAGGTGCACTGTACATCCCAGATCAGGTAAGGACTGCAGCTTTTCACTTCTTGATTGTTTTTTTTCAAAATTGCTTTTTAGTGGAGTCAGTCTCAGCCAGGACTGATTTGTTCACCCTCCTATTATTTGTATCTGAAGGGAGAACAAAGTTCATTGAATCCAAGAACTGCATGTATGTCTTTGTCCCAGATGACTGTGGGCATTACAAATAAAGTTAGAACTGTATGGGTTAATAACAGAGCAGATATAACGAAGAAGGTATGTTACTACTAGTCAGAGGTCAGAATAATCACAGCAAATACTGCAGTAGAAGACAAAGAAGACTCTTACCGCCAGTTTAAGGAGTTCAGTTTGCAAACCATGATCAAAATAAGGATTCTCAGGTGTACAGTTTGCTTTAGTACGGAGGGCAGTGATAATCGTAGCGTGTCCTCAAAGGTCTTTTTTAAAAAGAGGAAGAGTGAGCTGCTACATGCTGTAAGAAAAACAAAACCAGATAATTTTGGACCAGTTTTATTCATAAAACTGGACCTGATACTTATCTTTAGCTATTGCAGAGTCACATATTATAGTCATCCTGAGACTGTTCCTGAGGTTTGCAGCAACTGAATGTACGCACAGAAGTGAGGGTGGAAGCATATCATAAAAAGATATAATTTCATCAGGGTCTTTTGATGCATAAAAACTGAGCTCAGACAGAGCGGCACCAGAAGGAAGTCTCGCAGCAGAGTGCACTCTTGCATACTGCATTTGTTGTCTCTTAATAGACAGGGAGAGAGAGTATTTGTGTGAACGTTTTTTTTTAATAGTTCAGACACAAACATAAAATAGCCTTCCGCATGGCAGTTATTGTAATAACGGGCTGTCACCAGGTCACCCTGCAGAAAGTGATGAGGATCCCTGGGTGAAGTCATATACTGGAGATTCATTTTTCTGGCATTTTTTTTTTTATTTCTTTAATTATTTTTGCTTGTAATCAGTTTTAATGTTTGGAGATTAGCTCCGCAACCGTGCCTCATGTTTGGTATAAACGCTTTCTTGATTTTATGCATAGTGGTTGGGAGAATCTATTTAAGGTTTTCAAGGCATTTGTTTTATTTGGAAATATAAGTCCCATCAACTTTTGGACTTCATTCCTAAATCACTGGCACCCTACTTGTGAGATGGTAGCACTTGGCCTTCAGTAATGAAATTCACCCTTCAAATACCCTATGGAGCAGAGATTTGTCACTGAACCCAGATGAACCCAAAGCCAGCTGACACCAGGCTTGTGCCCAGGGTTTCCCAGCTCCCTAGTGCAGGTGATCTGAACCCTAGCTCTTCCATGGTGAACACAGCCAGGGAGCATGTCAGCATGCTGCTGGGGAAGAGACTACAACATGGGGAGAAACATCTGCATCAACCTTAGCCTGATCAGTTTGAGTATTGATGCTAAGCATTTTGCTGTTCCTTAGATTTGTGTTTGACCTTAGCTGGTAAATACTTGTCATCTATGCTGAAGCGTGTTGCTATTAATACTGCGGCTTGCTAGATGAAAGCTGGCCGAGGTATGCCTACCCATCCTGCAGTTGCATTTCCCACTTATTGCCCAGGCATAGCTCAAGTGAAAGTACACACCAGCTTTGTGGGGGGAGAGCAAACTGAACCCAGGACTTCCCTATCACCAACAGCAGTTTACCCACTGCTTCTGCCTGCAGTTTTCAACATCCCTTCAGGCGCATTTATTGAAAATGTTTTATTCACCTTCTGTCTTTCAGGGTGGATTTGGTTTCATCCCTGATGTATCTGCCTGGGCAGACAAATTGTCTCTCTCTGATGACTGTAAGTGTAGAAAATAGGATGTTGGCTTAGGTGGTTTAAAATGTTTGCTCTCAGCATTCTCTCCAGCTTCAGCATCTTTGTTTGGTGTGGGAAAAGGCTGTACTCCTCCCGCTCTCTGTCGGAAGGAGGCATACCTCGTATGTAGCAGCATAGCAGGATGGAAAAGAAACAAAACCTAGAAAACCCATTCATTGTATGGTAAGCGTGGTCTCTCCTGGTAGCTGCTGCCTTCTGGCTGAGTGGCTAGAGGGTAGAAACCAGCATCCCACAGCCCAGCCCTACGATGTTACTGTGTGGTGGGCTCCCTCTGTCCTGCCTGAAAGCGCAGAGACACCAGGACTGTTTCTCAGTGCATTTAAGTGATGTAGTGGTGTTTTGCATGCCTACTGCAGCCTAATAATTCCACTTCATATTTGCATAGTTTCCACCTTGAAAGCTGTTTTGAAGCAGAAGTCCAGAATGCTTCACCATTGACAACAAATGTTTGCAAAGCCTCAAAATGGGCAGAAGGACCTTTTTGACATCTGACATATTTTTCTGACGCCATTCTTATGTTTTTCACAGTGTACATGATGAGCTTTAAAATGGAGTCCTTCTCTGAAAAATGATTTTGTAGAAATAAGAGGCCCTTGATTTGTGCCTGAAAAATTTCTGGATAAAATGTACTCATGTTATAAGTAAATATTATTGGGACTTTGCTTTGGTCTTTTTTTCTCTTACTGCCAGCATCTCGTATTCTGATTGGAACTGGAAAGTCAACTTGGTGTGCCTCTTGGGCTTACTATTTGTACACAGGAGACCTGAGAGGAACTTCTCACCCGACCATTAGGGTTGTGATTTTTAAATAGGTTTAAAATGGGAAGTATAATTTTTTTTTCTTGTCTATATTTTGTTGTTAACCAAAGAGAAATATCCCACAGGGTTAATTTTCTTCATCCTTGGAATCTGGTGTTGTCAGTTTGATCTGGTCTCTTCTCACACAATTTTCGTAGGAAACCTTCAGTCCTTACTGAAAGTTTCTGTTGGTACTCATATGTATGCTGAGTATTTAACTAAAGCTAAAAACTAAAGCTCTCAGAAAGAGAAAGAGAGCGAGAGAGAGATCCTGTATACTCTTCATGTAACTATATGTATATATATTTAATGGATGTTAGCCATTATTGATATCCTAAAAGAGAGATTCTGCATTTTTGCTCGCAGACTGAGGAAGAACCAAGTGTTCTCCAAGCTGGGGCAATGCATCTATGAGCTTGTTCATCAAAAGCAGTAGGTTTTTGTCATGTTTTTACACTACTGTATGAGGAATTTTTGTTCAACAGCTGTTAAATTGAAAATAATTTTACACTCAGGCCCTTGGTCTCCCAATTCCTCATTAGGTCTTGAAATAATGAGAGATACTCTGCACCGGTACAGTGCATATGTGGATATGTGATGAAGCAGCTAGGGTAACTTACTACATGCGTCTTATTCATGCTGCTCCTGATTCAATAAGAAAAGAAAATATAAAGTCACCAAAAATATGTGCTCTTTTATCTTCTCTTCTTCTTCAGATGTGGATATTGTACATCATTAGCAATCTAGCACAGGTATGTTTCACAGCTAGCGAACCGTGTTTTACAACTAAGAAAGGCAGCATTATCAGTACTTGCCACTGTTCGGCATCTTTAGTTGTGCTCTTTTTAAATATATATTTTTTAGAAGCAGCTGACTCTTAAAAGATTTTTCTTTGGTCCTTTCTGCAGCTCTTACTCAGAGAGGAAATCTGATCTGCTACAGCACGGAAACTTCAGCGGTGACCATGGCTAGACAAATTCCTTAGGGAGCTGCCTGTAAGTCTGATCAACATTTGAGATGAAACGTGTTGCATTTTCTTTGGCAGGATGTTACATGCAGAGTTTAGATATGTGAGGCAATTTCTGAGGCAATAAGGGAATATTCAGGAACACAAGTCTCTGCTGTTAGGTTAGTAAGCACAGAGAAAGGAATCCTCTTGTAAAGACTGTCGTTTTTTGTTGTTGTTGTTAGTAGTGGTGGTGGTGGTAGGTTTGTTTGTTTGTTTGTTTGTTTAACTACAAGTTTGAAAATATATAGTTAGTTGTTGAGATTGTCTAAATTGTGCTCAACAGAAGTTCTGTTATCCCAGGATCATGGACACACTGAGCAGACTCCATTTCTGTGCTACAGTGGTTCAGCAGCTGAAGGCCTGGAGAAGCCTTTCGTGCTTTTATTATTTCTCCTTGTGACAGTCAGTCGGTGTGGAAACAAAGGGAAATCCTCCTGGAGTGCGGGGGGAGGGCAAGATAGGAAACTGTGGACAGGCAGGAACAGAAATGCTGAGGGGAAAAAAAAAAAAAAAAAAGGAAACAAAAAGAAACAAAAATAAACAAAAAAAGAAACAAAAAAGAAAAAACACCACAGGAAGAGAACTGGCAGTCCAGTCTAGGTAGATGAGAACAGAGACATGTCTGGACGGCAGCTAATGGAGGGAAAGATAGACTTTGGGTTGCGTGTTACAAATGATGTAAGTGGGTTGTAGAGGACAGCAAAACGTGATCCTGCCAGCTCATTTCCTCAAAGACTCTAGAGAAAAACCTGAAATATCCATGCCTCTGTAACCTAAAAATAAAACTTCAAGGCAAAGTACGTTTGCCTACACCCTCTAGTGGTCTAGCCAGAAAAGGCGTTTTTACCTGGTGCCGTTAGTAATTCTGCTCTACATCCATGTGCTGGGACCAGTCCTACTCTGGTCCTCAGCTGATCTGACACATCTGTAATAACAACTGTTCCCTGAAACAGGATGGCTACACCCAAACTCCTTTTCAGGAATGGTCTTTGGTCTATGATAACTCCTAAGTTGCACAAGTTGCTTGAGAGAGTATTAGTTGGTGTGAATCAAAGCTGTGCCAGAACTGTAACCGCAGAAGGAAGTGAATTTCATGGCCTGAACCCAGGCTCTGACAGTGTTTAATTTACTAATATTGACTTAGCCTTAGTGCCGTAACAGCTCCCTTCCCTGCATGTGGAAGATGGCACAGCCCTTGGTCATCTAAGTGTAGATACTACAGAGTTCTTTGACACACAAAAAAATCAGCCATCTGCTCATTCAGAGGGAGACTATTGCCTGAGAAAACCCTGATATGCTTGATGCTGGAGGACACACGCTGACTGAGAGGGAGAACTGCAGGAAAAGACAGAGTAGTTTTATGATTTTGGTGCTTGAGTTGTCTTGGGAGACCGGATTCTGCCTGAGAGTCTTGTGTGATGCTGAGAAAAGAGCATCTCCATAACAAATAGGTGCAGAAAAACGACTGAAATGGATCTGAGGTGGAACTTCAGAGCTTCAGCCCCAGCTGGGGACAATTCTCAGACAGCCACTGACTATAATCCCCTAAGAACTGCTTCTAACATAAAGTAGCAGTACTCAAGGTACTTAAAGACGAGTATAAAGCAGATATCTATTTGCAATTATGGAGCAATTGGGTTTTGACAGGACTGAGAGAGTTGGCCTCATGCCAGTAAGGAGCATGCTTAAAGTACATCAGTAAGATTGGATTTCCTTAAAAATACGAGTACTTTCTTTTCAAGCACGTGTAACTCCTCTTCTAGAGCACTCCCCTAGGAGAAAGATCACGCACATTTAGTGCTCTCTTTGGAAAGTATTCAAAGTCTTAACCACTTCCTTCCTTGAAAGTATGCTAACTACTACACAGGTCTGATTTGCACCCGACTTGTTGAAGCTGCAGCTTTGATGGAAGATGAAGCAATGGCCATTGGACAAAAGAGGAGCAGACACCTGAAATACAGCTCATCTAGAAGGCAAAATATCTATCCTCTAGTCTTGTCTTCAAAGACACTATTTCACTTTCAGTAGTCATTGGATAACCCCAAAGGCCAATCTAAAGTGTAAAGATCAGGCTATGTCCGCTTACTTATGGATGACTGCCCCTGTGTTTAGGCTAGGCTAGGCTAGGGAATCTTTTGCTGTTGTGCATGTTGTGCATTTTTTCCTAAGCTACCATGTCAATAATTTCTTTATTGCCTATCTTTGATACGATATATGGGTAGTACCCAGCCGTTTTGTGGTTAAAAAAATCTCTTGATCAGATAATAATTTCCATGGTCAGACTTGGGAGGCCCTATTTCCTGACTGTAACCACTAGTCTGTCATTTAGAAAGGGAAGGGAAGTGTTTTTCTTCTATCAATCATCTTAAAAGATTATAGCAAATCATATTTAGTCCTCAGAAAGAAAAGGAAACAGGGAACATTTATAAAAGGAGACTTCACAAGCTGACCAAAGGCTTTAGGTGTCCCAGTAGTCATCCTGAAGAAGAGAGAGCGTTCTGGGAAACTCACTAAGATTTTTTTCCAAGTTTTCACATTTCCAAGAGCCATCCACAGTCTCCCCTAGATGAGTGCTAAGTTCATACTATTCCTCATCGTTTTGCTGACTATTTCAGATCTCATTTGGGACACCTAACTCTTCATTGGTGCCTTAATCTTTGTGATTCTCATCTCATAGATCACGAAATCTTTTTTCAAATCTGGCTTTAAAGGGTTAAACTTTCAGAAAGGGCCACCAGTTCCGAGTTCCTCATTTTTAAACATGTATTAAAAGACACCTGGGTCTTTCTTGCAGAAGTATTGAGCACTTATAGATCTAGATGTAGTCAACAGAAACGTGGCTTTGAAACAATACAGTTTTATGTAACGTCAGGTGCTCTGAGAACTCAGGTACTCAGATCTTAGGCAACCTAGGGTGCCTCAGGCTCTCCATTGCCTACTTTCCTGTTTGCAATACGGTTAAATAATTTTCCAATTAGAGAAAGGCTTAAAAGAAGAAATTTGCAGGTCTTCTGGGAGCACTTTGCTTCAACATTGCATGCCACAGAAATGCTGAGAAATAAATTATTTGCTTGGCATTCAACAAGGGGTTGAACAACGCACTGTCCATAGGGTATAGTGTCATTCTTCTAACAATGAGGAGAACAAAGTCTAAAGCTTTCTGGTGGGGTATTTTGCCTTTGGAGAATTGCTGGGAGGGCACCAGTTCCAACACAGATATGATGGAAATGGGCAGGCTTAAACTTGCCCGTTTTCCATGCACCTGACTTGTAAAGTTTCTTGGCAGCTGGGCTGATTAGCTCTCTTCAGGTTATCGACTTCCAGCATTTAACTAACAGGATCACTAAACTACAAAGCAACCAGGGGAACCTGCCAATGAAATTCTGACTCCTGGGTTCTTCAGCAGTTTATCTGCTGTTAGAGCAATAACCTGCCTAAGCTGTATGATCATTATGAGTATTTTGACAAGGAAGGGAAAGAAAAGACATTTTCATAAGGGACACCTTCCCATGTCCTCAATCTCAGGTCACTGCAAAGATGACAACCTCAATTATTCAGTACTTAAATAATCAGTGTGATGATCAGTGCTGTTATGGTCATTAGAAATACATTGTTAGTCAAAAAGTTTGCAGCTTTTTCATGAGTGCAGCTAGCACAAGTTGGTTGCTAATATAAGAGTATGAGATGGCATTGAATAGGAGCAAGATCAAGCCCTTTGTTTGAACTAAACTCTGCTTTACACATTGCATACAATGTCTCTTTAGGAACCTAAATCATGACATAAATCTTTACATACTTATCAAACAACATTTCTGGAACCTTCTCTTTCATAAGATCTGCCTTCTCAGTCACAAGTTTCTCCTGCAGGTTATAAAGATACTGTTAACGCCTCTAAGAGGAGGAAGAATGAAGTTTCCTGTTAAGTGTCTGTTTTTAATGATCTCAGCAACTCTGCTGTATCAATACATTACCTTAAAATATGGTCTCGGTGGATAAAATAGCCTCACAAACTCATCACTGAGACATTTCAGGTTCAGTCTATGTTAAAAGTTAGAGATTTTAAATAATTTTTATGTTTGAAAGTTTTTTTTCAGCTTTTTTAATCAAATGTTTTCCATCAACAATACGTCTCAGATAAGCCAACAGGACAATGTGCAGTTTTACATGTTATAGAAACACAGAATCATAGACTGGCTTGGGTTGGAAGGGACCTCAAACACAATATAGTTCCAACCCCCCTGCCATGGGCAGGGATGCCACTGACTAGATCAGGTGGCCCAGGGCCCCATCTAACCTGGTCTTGAACACCTCCAGGGATGGGGCATCCACAGCTTCTCTGGGCAACCTGTGCCAGTGCCTCACCACCCTCTGAGTGAAGAATTTCCTTCTAACCTGTAATATAAATCTCCCCTCTTTTAGTTAAAAAACATTCCCCCTTGTCTTGTCATTATCTGATTGAGCAAAGAGTCGCTCTCCATCTTTTTTATAAGTCCCCTTTAAGTACTGAAAGGCTGCAGTGAGGTCACCCCGGAGCCTTCTCTTCTGTAGGCTGAACATCCCCAGCTCTCTCAGCCTTTCTTCATAGGAGAGGTGCTCCAGCCCTCTGATCATCTTTGTGGCCCCCTTCTGGACGTGTTCTAACAGGTCCATATCCTTCTTGTGCTGGGGGCCCCAGACCTGGATGCAGGACTCCAGGTGGGGCCTCACAAGGGCAGAGCAGAGGGGCACAATCACCTCCCTCGACATGCTGGCCATTCCTTTTAGTGCAGCCCAGGATGCAGTTGGCCTTCTGGGCTGCAAGTGTGCACTGCCGGATCCTGTCAAGCTTTTCATTCACCGGAACCCCCAAGTCCTTCCCTGCAGGGCAGCTCTGAATGAGTTCTTCTCCCATTCTGTGCTCATGCCTGGGATTGCCCCGACCCAGGTGCAGCACCTTGCACTTTGACTTGTTGAACCTCATGAGGTTCACATGGGCCCAAATCTTAAGCTTGTCCATGTCCCTTTGGATGGCATCACTTCCTTCTGTTGTATCAACTGCACCACTCAGCTTGGTGTCATCTGCAAACTTGCTGAGGGTGCACTTGATCCCACTGTCTGTGTCACTGGTAAAGATATTAAACAGTACAGGTCCCAGGACAGATCCCTTGAGGGACACCACTTGTCACCAGCCTCCACTTGGACACAGGGCCATTGACCACCACTCTCTGGGTGTGACCTTCAATCCAATTCCTTATCCATTGAATGGTCCACCCATCAAATCCATATCTATCCAATTTGGAGACCAAGATGTCATGTGGGACTGTGTCAAAGGCCTTGCAGAAGTCCAGGTAGATGACATTGGTCAGTCTTCCCATGTCAAGTGTTGCAGTCACTCCATTATAGAAGGCCACCAGACTGGTTGGGCACGATTTGCCCTTGGTGAAGCCATTCTGGCTGTCTCAGATCATCTCTTTGTCTTGCATGTGCATTGACATTGCTTCCAGGAGGATATTCTCCATGATCTTGCCAGGCACAGAAGTGAGGCTCACTGGTCTGTAGTTCCCCATGTCCTCCTTTCTACCCTTTTTAAAAATGGGAATGATGTTTCCCTTTTTCCAGTCACCAGGGACTTCGCCTGACTGCCAGGACTTTTCAAATATCATGGAGAGAGGCTTGGCAACTTCATCAGAAAATTCCTTCAGGACACTGGGATGCATGGCATTGGGCCCCATAGACTTGTACTTGTTTCATTTCATCAGCTGGTCTTGAACCTTCTCTTTGCTTACAGTGGGTGGGACATATAGCGGGCTGATATGTTTGACTCACTTATCTATTCCCACCAATGTCTGTGGGCTCTCTTGCATGACTACATGTACCCCTGCATGAGAAAAGGAAGAGATCAGAGAGTCAGAGATCATAACTGATCTGGATATCAATAGTGTAGATGGTTGATCTACCCAGACCTTGAGAATGTATACGCTGAGTACTGAGGGGGGTGGATCTTCGGCACATCCCATTATTTTCTGCTGCAGTACTGCAAAACGAAAACACTTTGGAGTGTCTCACAGCAGCGCTTGGGTATCCCTTTGTTGTAGGGGAAATGTCATCAGGTGGAAAGATTATTGCTGTGTCAGAAAGCTGGAGGAGAGAAGAGAAAAAAATGGACTGCAGAAATATTGGCTCCTTTGGTTGTGCCTGTGCTTCTGGTTGCTCTAACTTGGCTCTGGGACTAGTACAATCATGAGTGTAGGAGGAAAAACAGGCCGGCAGAAACATTTTTACTGTGTTCTAAAGAACATGGGAACACCTGGGGATTTGACTTCCTTGGGTTTGAAGTCAAAAAGGTAGTGCTGCAGCTTCTTGCCATTGCCACCAATTTCACAGTTCAGATTAACCTGCTAGTCTGCAGGAACTGTACACACTCCTCTGCCCTCCCCTGCCTGAGCAAAGAAAAAAGGGCTTACCTTCTGTCTATCATCAGCTTATACATTTGCAGTGTACCTAAAAAAAAAAAAAAAAAAAAAAGGAAAAGAAAGAAAAAAAAATCATAATTAAGGGTTTTGTTCACAAAGAACTGGACAGAAATTCAAGGGGTCTTGGCCCATTCATACATTGCATCTGTCACGTGTTGAGTCAAGTGGGATCTAGCAAAGGATTTCCAGGCCATTTTTTGTGATCATATTAAATACTCTGCCATTTATTCCGAACTATGCTTCTATTTCTTGATCCCAGGCTGCAAAAAGGATGTTGAGAAGATTTTTGAGCAGTTAGCATGTGAGTCCCAGAGACAAATGCCCCAAAGGGGCGAGTGCTGTGTCCAACAAGTCCTGTGGTGGTTCTGTGAGCAGAAGAAAATGATAGTTTATTTTCTTCATACAATTCTGTGATTTATGGTGGATTACTAGATAGCTGTCTACAACCTTCTCCTCCTGAGCTATTACAGCTATGACACACAGGAAGCCTATACAGTTGCAGAAACCAGTCAAAAGAACACTTTTTGTGGAAGTGTAAATGTCTGAATCCCAGACTTTCATCCAATTGGCAAGATATTTTAATGCAATGCACAGAAACTTAGTTAATCTTGGGACCTACACCCTTCATCAACTTTGCCTGGAATTAACCAACATGCTTACATTTATTGAAGGTGATTCAGAAAATACAGACTTGTGAACATAGCCCAAAGCCTCTTTTCAAACAGAAGTGAACAGCAGCTGGCCCCAGTAGCTGTTTGCTTGCCATTTATTTTCTTGCTTCTAAGTTATTGATAATGTTAACGAGTAAAATTGTTTGATGCCTGGGCTGGCTGACAGTCACCCGGGACCCACATCTAACACACTGAAGAAGGGAATCTACCCTTTTGGATTCTCCCACATCACATCCTTCCCCTAAAAATGAGGCCACGTGCCTATCCACAAACCTTATTCATCAGGTAAGAAGGTGTACTGAAAAAAACAGAGTCTTTCACTTTCAGGCATGAGCAGCCTACGCTGTTCCTGTGAACTGCATTTATTCATTGGCTCGTATGAGGTATTGCATGGCCTAGTGCCTTGGTGTGCCTTCTCCCTTTTGGTCCACGATGGTCCACAAAGCCCTGGACCTCACCTCCCAGATCAGCAGCCCAGTGCTGATGTGACCTTTTACTTTCTTCTGAGAAGAACATGAGCATCAGAGCCTCCCCTGAAATACTTTCAGTTTGTGCTCTTTGTGTCAACATTAGTGTCTAAATGTTCTCCTCCCCAAGAGAAATTTGCTGTAGAGATTATCTTGTGGGTGCTTATTTCCTTTGAGATCGAAGCTGAATTCTCTTGATTTGTAGCTATCAAAGGCGGTGAAGATAGACAACTATCAGTGATGCTGTTAAATAAAAATCACTTCTGATTGTTTACAGACTGTTAGGCACTGGCTTATTGTTTCATGTACAAGTGTTAAATAGGATTGTGCAGAAGCAGAAAGTTAAGGTTGTGGCAGTTAAACTATTAAATATCTTTGAAGATTGGGATTAAATATTTCCAAATCTTTAGTTTTATTCCCATTTATTTTGCTTCTGAAATAAATTAGTTCTAAACTCTCAGTCCTTTCCTACAAACCCTCACACAGGAGCAGCATGTTGCTGTAGATTTTGGCAATGCCATATATACAGACAATGACACTTTTCTGAATGCTCTTCTTCAAGACACAGTGACTTTGGTATCAGAAAAGTTTTTTCTAGGTCAGTACTACAAAAACTACACCGCTGCTGTATCCCTGCTGTCAATGATGAGAAATGACAAGAGTATTTCCCCAGTGGAGAGAAAGCCAAATATAGCATAATTTTAAAGAAGTCAGCGTAGCATTGTTAGATCAAAATAATATATTATGAAAATGTTCTTTGAAAGAAGTTTGCATTTCTCTCTTTCATGTTGATAGTTCAGCTGCCTTTTGTAGTAAGTCTCAAGGTGAAATACTTTACTATATTTATTTTCTTCCATATACTTTTCATCTAACCCATCTCAAATTAAATATCTGAGTACAAAAAAGTGGCACTACCCTACAATGGAAGGCTTTGGAAACCAGCCTCTTCTCAAAATTACAAATGGTGCCTTTAGTTTTCAACCTGGCTGGGTGAGAAACTTGTGCTTGTTCTTTGGCTAACTGCAGTTTCCATTTCCAATGTTGCCATTAGACTTTCCACTCCTTCTTAATGCCCCCACTCCTAGAAAAATAAATAAATAAATAAATAAAAGAAGACCTACTTTGGTGCTCTTCTGTGTTGTTTATATACTCTGTTTAAAATGTTATCAAGTTCTTTCACAGTTTTTGTATGCTTAAGAGCAGATTGTTTCAACCACTACTTCCTTATTTCTCCTCCCTTCCTCTTAACTCTTTAATATACAAGCTGTTAGATACTCTTGCCTTTCTTTTTTTTTCTTTTTTTCTTTTTCTTTTTTTTTTTTTTTCTATGAATAAGTGGATCTATAGATCTCCCCAGCCATCTGGGAGTATGAAAATCATGCAATTTTTCATCTAGCTTCTCATCAGGAAAGCATGAAGGAGTTGAAAAGATGACAACAGTTTGGGAGGAGTGGAATTTTGTCAGGCTTTATCTGCCAAGAGCCTTATGTTCTTCTCATTCATCCTTCTAATAGTGTTTTATTTTGTCAAGCCTACCTTGCTTATTGCATCAAAATTATCAAGATTGCTTGCCTGCTACCATCACACAACACTAAAAATTACCTGATCATCTGCTACCCTGCCCTTTACTGTGATGCATCTGTATACCCACTGATATGAATTAGTCACACCAGCCGTGACAGGATGTCACGAGAAATAGTTGAGAACGAGGTGTTTGTAAACTACTCCATTTATATCCTGTGAGCCTAGTTCTGTAAAAAAAAAAAAAAAAAAAAAAAAAAAAAGCATTAGGTTGGCCTCAGAAATGAGGCCTCACATTGTACCTCCATGAGCACAGCTTTCATTTTTATGCCCATAGGGTGGCGGGGAACAGCTTTCTAGGTACCTCCCCTGAGTAAGTGCCCCTCTTATCCATGGCAAAGTTAGTTATTGCAGCAGGCAAATGTTGTAAAGTGTAAATACAGGATCTTTATATGGTCCTCCTCCCATGCTGGCTTGCAGGGAAGGATACATAAAGGATCTCAGCAAGAGAAGTAGAGCAAGCAGATCTATAAACATGTGTACCTGTAGCCCTGTGAGCAGTCTCATCAGCCTGCTCTAAACCACTGAATAAATCAGGCATGCTTGTGCAACAAGAAACAGCCCTACTTCACGCCTGCCTGTCAGAAGGGAAAGAAACACAAATGCTCAGCCTGGTAATTGGGAGTAAAGGCATCATACCTAACTTCCAGGCTTACTTCTAGGATTGAATTTGTACCAGTTTGCACGCTGCAACTGGGGTATAGCCTGAATGGGTGAGAAAGAAAAACTGTAGTATTTTGTTCGGTACCTAAAGGGAGAAGGTGTCCTACGCATAGTTCCTATTTCAATCCAATTCTATGTTTTATATGAAGTGACTAATAGAAGATCTTACTGTTTCGTGGGAGGTGTAGATTCAAACTTCATTTATCTGAAGAGAGAAATAAATTCATATCTCCCACATCCCTATTGAGTGATATTTGAGGATTATGGGCAGTACTGTTGTTTCTGTTTTCCATCCTTCAAGGGATTTTTTTTTTTGCAATAAAACCAATGCAAGCATCTCAGTCCAGGGGAAATTTCAGTTGCAATACATGGCTGTAGCTGGAGGTCTCCTTGAAACCCTCAGCAAAGTGTTGAAAGCTGCAGCTTTCTCAGGGACCAAGATGTTTCCTGTTGTCTAGCTTGCTTACTGCGCGGTGTCCTGGTTTTCTGGATCTCATTCTAAAATGCCTGATTGTGAATCGACAAGGTATGGGACATCTCAGCTGGGGACTTGGAGACTCCTGGGCAGGCAGGTGTCTCTGTCTACTCGTGCTTCTACAACCTTGGGTATAGGAGGTGCAGATGGTGGGTGTGCTAGGCTCTCTCTGTGGATTTGCATTCTGTATTAGTGCCTCTTGATACTTGTTGCTTTCCTGTGTCTGTCTTTCTTTATGATCGAGCAAAACTAACCACAATCTCTTTTTACACCCAGTTTCTAAAGAAAGTCTTTTAACTGGTTTTCAGCTGAAATTCGGGGTTCTGCAGCTTTCTTGAGCTTGTCTTGTACCAAAAAAAAAAAAAAAAAAAAAAAGGCATTAGAAATCCTTTGTACAAAGTCAGACTCTGGCTTTTGTTACAGTAGGTACTAATTACTACGAGAACCAGAAAATCGAGTTGCACCTTGCACCTTGCAGATATTTTTCCCTTTAGAATATTCTGGTATTATTATAATTTGGGTGAAAGAAAATCGCTACTTACACAGCAAGGATTTTCTATTTTGATCATTGATTTGGGGTGTCTCCTTATTTGTGTATCACAATTTAAGGTACAAGGAAATGCTTATTTTGAAAAAAATAAATAAATCTGAACACAGTTTTGACAAATGCAGTCTCTTGAATATTTCTTGAGCGGGGCATTCAAAAAATGTCTCAAAAACTCACTATGATTCAAGACATTTCCATCATAAGTTTTGATTAATCAAGCTTACAGCTTTGTTTTAAGAAGTCACTGAAAGGTTTTCAAACATTATAGTGTAAGAGAGCTTGATGCCTTGTTTGAAAAAAGGTATCAAGCAAGTGAAAGAGATAACACTGGAATTCAAAACAGTTTGATTAGCATTCTCAAAGACCTATTTACAGTCCGTCTATGAAATCTCAGCAGAGTTCCAGTTCTTAATTCTCTATCTCTTGCTATTCCAAAGAGACATTTTCCCAAAATGAAGTCTACAACATTTTCATCTCCGTATTGACATGGCTTTCTGCATGAGTGATAATGAGGAAGCTCAGCATGGGTGTTGGCTTCGGCCCATTGCATCCTAGCACTTAACCGTGGAAGTGCTCTTAGGCCAACTTTAGCATCTTTTCCAACTATTGTTTGAATGAATAAAATTGCTGCAGGTTCTTAAAGAAAGAAAGAAAGAAAAAGTCTATAAGTACAAGACAAAGAAACACCCCACCTTTAATTAAATCAAAAATAGCTATTTTGACTCTGCTTCTGTCAGATTATGAATTTGAGCATAGCAAGTAAGAACAAGGCAAGAATGAAGTATGGTCCTATTATTCTTGAAGACTGCAGAAATTATTATTTCATTTACAATTAAAATACAAAGAGTTGTTGGCATGGAGTTGGCATGTGACGTGACCTAAAAATAGGGCACTAGTATAAACACATGTTCAGCCAAAAAAGTTGTCTGTCTTGTGATTACTGTGACCATTTCAAAATATTTCCTGTTGTGATTGTATAACCTTTAAAAAGAAAGGATAGGTTTTAACTGATGAATTGCTAGATTTCTCCTCTTTCTACTAGTACTAAAAAAAAAAAAAAAAAAGTTTTCTTCTATGTTAAAAAGACTGGCAAACAAAACTAAACAGCAAACCATGTTTTTGCATAGGGTATTCTATAACGGAATGTAACAGAATGCTCTAAAAGCTATCAGTCTATAAGCAAATAACTTTCATGTGCACCTTATAGTATGTCTCAGAGGCAACGTCTACAGAGATGGTGTGGGAGTGCTGGGAGGTTTTGAACCGAGGAAGCTTCTTTTGAATTATTATATATTTTTTTTTTTTTGTAATTTTTAAAAAAGAGTTTCAGAGAACTGAAAGAGGAACCTGCACTGAGCAGCACGTCCTAGCTTGTACAAAACTTTCCCCACAACATGTGATGAAAAATCTTTTATCACTGTGCTCTTATCTTTGCTGTCTGAGATGTTCGAGCACTGTCTTTGCTCACCTGCGTGGCCGGATGGATGGTACTAGAAGGGGCCATAAGAATTTGTTTTCCCTTTGTAGGCTCTTTTATGAATATCTAATTTTCAAACTTTACTTAACAAGAAAATTTATATATTTTAAAGCTTAAAACTCTGCTTTCTGTTTCTTCCTCCCTGTGTACATGTGTTTATGACAGTGAGGCAGAGCAAGAGACAAAAATGCACACAAGAAAAAAAAATACTAAAGCTGCTTTCCTGAAATTTATATCGCCTTTATACTTTTATAAGAGACTCTTGCTGAGATATTTAAAATAAAAGGGACCTGGAGCCGTTTCCTTCAGCTCCCTGAATGACTTTCAGAACACTGCCTTTTTCCACCACTTGCCTGCCAAACCACAGTGAAAGCCCCGCGTGCAGCGATGCTGGGTGACTGTCACAGGCACGGATGACTCCATCTCGCAAGCCCCACCAGGCCTCCCTGTTGCATGCCTGCTGCCACACGGAGACTTGTGTAGAAACCCTGCCACGGCCCTGGGTAATTTCAGCAGGGCTGGGCAGCTCTGTGGGGAAAACCCAGGGACGGTTCCATGTCCCATGAGCTTCCCATGAGCAAGCACGAGCCACGGTCCTGAAACAGAGCTGGGAACGAAGCCATAGAAAAAAATTAAATGACTTCCAATTCTCCCAGAAAGAGAAGTGAGGAAGTTGTTGGTGCTGGTCTTCCCGAATGCATTTGCAGCAGAAGGAGGGTGGGCTGTGTTTTGAGAGCATGGTCCTGTCTCTGCTCCCATGATGTAGAGGGCATCCTCGGGGTTTCAGGAAAGAAGGAGGCTGCTGAGAAGAGGGCTGTGAACAGGCTGCAGCCACTGCCAAAGCACCAGGGGCCAGGCAGTGAAGGAGCTGCCAGTGGCAATTCTCTTTTGAGACCCATGCCTCTACAACAGAGTGAAAAAGGGAACGAAAACCTTTCGATAGGGAAGCCCTCACGAGAGTCCAGGTTTAAAGCTTGCAGTTTTATTCTACCAAGTCTCATTTCTTGTCAGATATTTCCATGCATTCTGCATTTCTCTGGGGACAGCAAGCTGTATTTTTATATTAAATCAAAAGGAAAAGTCTTTGGTCACTGGAACGTGGCTCTGCACTGCTAATGCATGACAGCTCCAGCTGGTGCAGGTTTCGGTTGTGCTGGGTAACTTCTCCCCACGGATTCCCAAGCACAGAGCAGCAGCAGCTGGTTCGGGCCCTGGGCTGTTGCGATCAGGCAGGTCGTGTGCTATTTCCCTGAGGAGAAGGCCTGGTAACGTGGCACAGGCCAGTCCTGGCCAGGTGATCTCCATGCCAGGGGATGGCCCCAGGCACACGGGGGCATCCTGATGGGGATGCAGGAGACCCCAGGTCAGGGCTCCTGCCACTAAGGGGGCTCAGGAGGACAGAGAGAAGCCTGAATCACCAGCTGCTGACCTCCTCTGGGAAGGAGCTCCCCGCTGCTGGTGCCTGCACACGGGGGTCATGCCTCTGTGCACTTGTCCAGTCTATTCAGGGGCAACTGAAGGGTTTTGCTATTTCCATGGTTTTTGAGCTCGCAGCCTTCTTTCTCTCCTAAGCACATTGCTGCCACATTTAACCATCCTCGTTATGTGATTGATGGTACAGTCCAAGAAGTTATAGCCTTCCTATTTAGGTATTTCACTCTGTTAAACTCCGCATCATTTGTTGATGCAGCTGAATTGTTCGTTGGATGTGACACACAGCTTCCTGCAATACAATTGCACCAATCCTTCAGAGGCACGACCTACTCTGGCAGTGCTGTGTCAGCGTGTGTCCTGGCCACACAATTTCCAGTGGCTACCTTCATTCATCAGACTTCTCAGATGGCCGAATGAGGTCAGGTTGCCAGCTGTAAGATGGAGCAATCGCCCTCAGCATTTTCACACTCTTCACATACCTGTATAGACAGAAGTATTTGGGGTTTGTTCTGGCTGTTTTACGTGATCTGCTTCAAACGCTGTAGAAGCTGTTTGTCTGGTTCCTTCCTGGGTTTTATTAATATCTTTTCCTGTCCTTTCTTCTAAGAATACAGAGGATTTAATAACATTCCCACCCCAGAGTATGTGTCATCCTGAACCATATGCTTTTCTGTGCCAGTTGGCTTTCTTTAGTCTTCAGTTTAAAAACTGTAACCTTAACTTTTAGCAACAGAAGCCTTGCCTGTTTTGGTTTAGGTTGAACGATGTTTTCCTGTATAGGACCCATCTGTGTCAAAGTTTTCCTTTATTCTTTGTACATTCATATCAGTTTCCTATGCATCAGTTTCCAGTCATACATTGACACTCCAGGAATGTGATGATATTTCAAAGCATGTCACTTAGAGGTCTCTAGGGGTCCTAACAACCCACATTTTGCCTCCAAAGCACCATCTCCTACTGCTCTACTGTTATTAGTGTCTAAGCAGATCATAATTGTACTAGTCTTCGAAACTACCTTGGAGTTTTATCGTTAGATATCCCATGAATTCCAGTGTCTTCACCTCTGGCACACAGTTTTCACTGTATGATTGCTTTCATTTCATTTCAAGATTTATCATTTCAGAGCTTAGTATCCAAATAGCTGAAATTTCAACTGTAGTTCTGAAAATAATTCTAAAAACAAAAGACTGTTATCAACTGTAGATATACAATGAAATGAGAAAATAATAGCATACATTATTACCTATTACTGTACAATATATCATATATGATATATAATAGTGTGTATCTATTTATATGATGAATCAGTAACACAGGCTAAAATTCTTGCACTTGGGGTGTTGATTATGGGATTAATAAATATTTCAATTTGTGGTACCAGTAGAAATAGATATTTATCTCCTATCTATCTCATATAAATGATTAATATATAATATTAGATCAGTATATAACCATGTTATCATAATAATATTACATACATAATATATATTTTATAAAATGGACAAATAAGAATACTTGTCGTCATAACAGCTTCCCACCTCTCCTTTACTTTGCTGGTGTACCCTGTCCTGAGGCCCTTCCTGTATCAGAATTACACCAAGGCTGGTCTCACCTCACACTGACGTGTGCTACTTGCTTGTGGTCAGCATATAAAAGATCTCTCTGCTGGATTTATTTACCTTAAGTGTGTGGGCAAGCAGACAAGTCATGGCAGAGACAAAGCAGGGCATAACCAGGGCATACTACCAAGTGCATTGGCTGTGGTATAGCATGGACTATGCTATCATAAAGAATACGTCTTCTCACATGGTAACCTGGAGCTGTTCCACAGCGCTTCACTGCAGAAGGGTAGGCAAGCTCCTGTGCCTCTACGGCTGCAGTCAAATACATAGAGTAGCTGATATGATAAGGATTCACACCTTCACTTACACTGCAAGAAAGTGTTTTCTTGACCATGCCCTTAAAGAGCAGATTACAGTTGAATGTAGCAGAAGAGATTTTGAGATACAGACTGTCTGTTTACAAATTGAATACCCAGAATTAACTCTATCAATCAGAGCTAAATGCCAGGGTTATAAAAACTACTGTTAAGACAATAATTTTTAGTACACTGGTCAATAAATAACAACCTTCAAAGCAGAATATCTTCATCCTCATTATTTTTTCTCAACATTGCAAAACTCGGGCAATGATTCGTATGGCAACTATGGTCCAGATATCTCAGGGCATATTGCTAGCGGTAAAAGGGAACTCAAGTAAAGCCAATAGCAAGCTCTTGCAATGTATTGTCTGCTGATAAGAGTACAGGCTGGTCACCCCCCCACACCCCAAATTATCTACAGAGTGTAATGTTTGACTCCGACCCCTGCCTGTGATTATTTCACATAAAACTTATGTATAATTACATGCCGGCATATATCTTGATTAAAATTAGGCTACTTATATACTTCTCAGTGCAGGAAGGCTGTGTTAGACAAGAAGAATCCTTGGAAGAATCCAATTTTTACTTTATTTATGCATTTATGCATTTTATGCATTAAATTTTACTTTATTTATGCATTTAAGTTACCGAAATGCAGTGGCATTTTGAGGAGAACAAAGACTGAGCAGAAGGACACTTGCAGCTTAGTTCAGCTGAAAAGACCTGAACTTCCACCTACTGTCTCACCTGCATTCGAGGACTTTCAGAAGAATAAAACAATAGCAGATGTGGTTTCAGGGTGCTATTCCTGTCGTACCTCTGTGTGTTAGTGTGAAAGCATACGTAGTTACAAAGAAAATGAGCAAGAAGAGGAGCTTTTGTTAGAAATCTTTCTATTATTTTTTTTCCCCCATTTTATGATCTTCAATTCTTGTACGTTACCAGTCCTACCTCTAACTGGTATCAAATTAAGAAGTCAGGAAAAAAGTGTGAAGTCAGGAAAAAAAAAACAACAAAAAAACACCTGCTCTTGGCTGTGTCTTTTTCCTTTGTGTGCACATATAACGCTGCTTTTAAAAGTAGGTCATGCAGTCTGTAGGCTCCTGTAGTTAGCTGAGTCTGGGATTCCTGTAACCTGTGCACAGTGCCTTTTGGGTATATCTGCTTAGTGCTATTCAGGGACACACGAATTTGTTCTTTGTCCTGTGCCAATCACAAGCAGCACAGCTGCAGTTATCAATGTTTGATATAAGCCAAGAGCTTTTGCAGAGAAGCCAGCTTTCAGTTCTTTCAGCGTGTGAATGAACGCACTGAGTTTGCATGAGCAGGGTGAGCTGGCTTCTCCCTGCTGAGCAAAGAGCCCTGAGGTGCTGTGCACACAAAGCTGCCTCAGACTGTGATGATGGGAGTTACATGGATACAAGGCTTTCAGGACTGTTCACAAGATAAGTGAATCCTGTTCTGGGCTCCGTAGTAGTCATGCAAGTGCCCTAAATCGCTCCTCACATAATATGACCATAACTGAGAAGCAGAATCATCCAGGGTGGCTCATGATAATAGCTTTAATGCTACTGACTGCTGAGGGCAAAGCTGAAAAAAGCAAAGAATCATTCTGCAGCAGAGAATTGCAACCATTTGTAAGGCCATGGGTGACTGAACATCACTCAGAAGAAATACAGTGATATAGCCGAGTAGTACAGAGATGATTCAGGGCTCACACTCTGAGCTGTGACAATGAGCAGTAAGAGAAACTGTGCAAAGGAAAGAGTTGTGACAGTGCAGGAACTCTTTTGGAGGTGAGCCCCAACCACTGCTCCCTTCAGGCAAGGCAAAAAAGCATTGCCCAAAGTGCTAGGGAATTAGGAAATCTCCAGGTTCCTCCACACTTTCACATCACTGCTTCCTGGCCCTTCGGCAGCCCAGACACACCTCTCCTGCTGGAATACGTGTGAGCACCTATTTTCAGTGGTATTGACAAGGGGTCCGGAGGAATTAGCAGACACAATTAAGAGCAGTTCCAACAAAAGAGCTTCCAACAACCTAGTTTTTGTATCAAAGCCTTTTGGTAGGTCATGGGTTGATAGAAAGTGACGCTTATTCTTTCTGTAGATCTAGCTCTTCTTGCCCACTCAGGAGCAGAGAATCACACTTGAGAGAAAACAGACAAATGCATGTTAGTTTAACTTCTACAGAGGCCCTCGTGTCATGCATTTTTCAGCCAAGACTGTTTCTACTGGTCCTGATGTGTTAACCACTTCTAGCTGAAGTGTGAGCCAGGAGAATGCCCAGTCTGTCAGGAGTTCACCATCAGTACATTGCAGAAGGAAACATCTGGGGAGAAAGCAAAGCAGTCAGTCTTGCAGGTGAGCTGTCAATAAAGGCTAAACAACCTGTGCTGAGCAATTACAGCAGTGAGACCAGCAGGAGACAAAATAATTTTTCTCCTGAGTCCCAGCTGTGTCATCTTTGCTACACAAAAACACAGACATGCTTACATAAAGCCGGCTGTAGCTTTTGAAACACAGGTGGAAGATGGAGGGTAAAATCATGCATTAGGTCCTATTCTGTACCACTTCATTTTCACGTGGAAGCTGGCCAGGTCGCTTTAAAGTGGCCCCTGAGTGATCCAAGTGTAAAAGGGGACAATTATGTTCTAGGGGACCAATATAGACTTTGACAAAATCCAGGCAATTAAAGGCCTCCAGGAAACCAGGATCTGAATCAACGGGACGTTCAAAATGAGTTGGATTCAAATTCAACCTTCTGCCTTTACAAGGAAATTGACTACATATGAGCCTGCTACAGTCACTGGAGATCCACCCAGTATAGTCAGTGGCATTTAGACTTTCCAACTCACCCTAAAATAGACCCTGAGATTTCTACAGATGCTTCTCCACAGCTGTAGCAAGGACCAGGGAAGCAAGATGCCAGCTACACTCAAATCCTGCTACTTAATGCTTCTCTCTGGGAAGAGAGTTGGGATGTTCATAAAGATCTTAGCAAGAGGAACAATGGTTCAGCCTGCATTTAGAGTTACCAGTCGTTAGGGATCCTGATGTGGCTTTCTGGGACGTGCCTCTGTATTTATCTAGGAGGCAATATCATGTTTTGTACATACTGAGCCCAACTAGTGGAAGGAGGCCTGTCTGGAGATAGTGTGGATGCTTAGCCAAAGAGTTTTGACTCATCACTAACAAGATCATCTCCAAGTTCTGACACAATACCTTATATTAACCCTTTGTTCTAAAAAAACATGTCCCAGATACCATGCCAAGTTATCCTTTCAGCTACACCTGCAAAACATGGTTGAGTGGCCTGGTTTTGTACTCCAGTGTATGTTAAATCAATCAACAGCTACAGGCTCTCATATCCTTAACGCAACTGCAAGAGAAAGCAACGTATGAGGGTTGTTCTTTTTTTTTTCTTTTTTTTTTTTTTCAGTGTGTGTGTGTGTGTTTTAATCTGTAAAGATAATCTTCAAAAACATGCATACAGCTCTACCTCAATTCCTTTGTGGACTGAACAGGAGAGGAAACATTCAATAAGAGTTTCACAGAAGAGAGAGATGAAAAGATAGAAAGTACATATTTCGAGCAGAATATATATATAATATATAATATATATAAGTAGAATATTTATTTATTTACTGTAAAATGCCAATCATACCACACAGATTCAATATAAGACCATAGAGTTTTCAGAAGACTGAAGGATCCTCTGGGAACCTGTCATATTGTTTATCACAAATGGCCTCTGCCATTAAGCTTTGATTCTTTTCCTGGCGTTTGAGGTCAGAAGGGAAAAGGTCGACTGCTTTTTCCTCTGACTTTCAAAAGGACTATGTGAAGTAACTGCAGACTGGAATCTATTGTCTGTAAATCCTGGACATAGGCAATATTTAAAAGATGCAAAGTTATAAAGGAAATCAGTTCATGTACTATTTAAATTTAGACTTTATTTGGCAGTTTTTGTGGTCAAAGTTTATAAAAATATCACCATTTTGTTGTAACTCAGTATTACTTAACAATATTTTAGGGGCAAGCTACCTGCAGGAGGGCCCTATGGCACAGGATAACTCCATGCTACCGGACACCCATCAGAGTGTGGTTTTTTTGCAAGCTGGTTGTCCATCGCCACGTACCCCGGGTAGCCACCTGACAAAAAGTGGAGACTAATGACGTCAAGTTCCCTGACAGGCATCAGCAATTTTTCAGTAACTGCTTGCATGCATGCTTTTGCTCCATGATAAGTGCAAGGTAGCGCTATTTCATCAAGAAGCGAGTTGCCTTGTGCTGTTGGGTAATAAGAGCACGCACATGGAGTGTGACCACAGAGGAGTGTGAGTCCTGTAGGAATTAATTCCTGAACTGTTGTATTGAATCCTTATAAAGGGCTGTTATAACTTTGCTAATATAAGATAATTATATTAAAATATCAGCCTTAAATAAAAATAAGCTTACAAAGTCTGTGTCTATGGGAAAGATGAACATACATATTATATGCTAGCACTCTCTAATAGGCAGAAATTATAGGACTACTTTTCTTCAGTTTTGAATAAAGCTGCTTTCATCTAGATTGATACAGTTAAAAAGCTCTACAGGCACATATTTCTCCAGTACACTAAACCTGGTAACTTTTCTACATTTTTTCACTTTAAAAATAGAGGGATTTTCACCTCTCAATGTGAAATACTTGTGGAGAGAAGACACTCATGTTTTACCTTGCCCTAACTATTTGAGGTCAGAACTATAACCACCATAGGGCTTGCTTTGACCAAATGTACTTAAATAAAGACTGAAGTTTGTCTCTGCAAGAGGTTTTTTTTGTGTGTGTGTGTTTTTTTTTTTTTTAAATATCAATATAGAGATTCTGAAGTCACTCTTTCGGTGTAAAAATAAGTCATCATTTTCAGTGAAGGCATAGATATGGTTTTCTTATGTACTTTATCTGAATAATCTTCAGTGAAAAATATGAAGATTTGTTTGTCTTAAACTAAATGACATAGAAGGTCAGGAATATTGCAGCTAGTTAGATGTTTTCAGCTTTGTTTGCTCAGAAATACAGATCAGTACTTGCACACACAAGTGCATAAAGGTGCTCATTTCCTGAAAGTATTCATTTTTAAAAGAAGATAAGTGAAAGATTAATGTGAAATAATGCCATTGTGATAACATAGCTACAGACTCAGCAACATTTAGCGATTGCGAGAATGATGCTCTGAACAAAACAACCGAAACAAAGAAAAAAAAAAAGAAAAAAAAAAAGAACTCAGCAAAAAGAACAGGGAAGGGAAGGCCCAATTCAAAGAAGTTTCTTAGAACACTTATGTTCACATCTTGAATGGGTGAAGGAAACCCTTGGCTTGTAGAGATGTAACACTAAAAGTTAAAATTTCCACAAAAGTTTATTGAAAGGGTGAGAAAGAACATCCAAACAAAACCTTTGGCCTCTTTCAGCAAAGCCCACCCTCGGCGTAGGGAGTGCGCAGTCAGCGATGCACTTATTGACATTCCTCGGCTGGGGGAACGTGAACATTTACAGAAATAAGTGTTTCTCTGAATCACATCAGTAACGCTTGGGGAGCAAGATCTAAAATGTGTTAAAAAAGGAACTTCTTCTTGTTCCTCATATTGAAACCCTTTTCTCTATCTAAATATCAAAGCGTTTGTCATTTTTCTCACAACTCAGAATGCTATCCCTTTGCCTTCCTTGCTTGTTCTTCTCTTCATACGCAGTGTATAAAGGAAATTGTTTGTTTTCTACACTGGTCTAATATTCTGTCATCTGACCAGCAATTCAGATGGTCCATGAGAGGCTGAATCCCCAGAAGGAATATTGCACACAGGGAATTCCAAAGTTTTCAGCAGTTTTAGCTAAATTTAGTGAGAAATAAACTGTCCTAACACTTTAGCTCTCATTTCAGTTTTATAAGTCATAAGAAGAGCAAGTAAAAAATTTCAATTTTTTTGCCAAAAATGCACTATCTTGATAAAAATAAAATACATTCTTTAGTCACATTTGCTTTGATTAAAAACAGCTAATATGACTTTCTTAAGTGCTTAGAATAAAATCTCTGCTTTCATTTTATTTCATTCTGAATACATTTGCAATTGAGTTCAGCATTTCATGTTTGTATGTTTGTTTTCCTGTAGTCTGAAGTACGCTGTCCTACATTCTTCAACTGGAATAGTGTCTTTCTAAAAGTGCAAAGATATCAAAGGATTCAGGAAATTAGACTTATTTATTCTAGACAACAGAGCTTTAACAGACAGAGAACCAAAATAATGAAACAGAATAGGCTTTGGAAGGCTTTCTGTTGCAATGAATGTTTTGAAATTTATTTTTCCGTCTCAAATCACAAACTTTTTATAAAATGGTATTTCTGTTTTTCAGTCAACTCACAGGCTTTTCAGTCTTGTTCACAGGTGCACTTGACATTGATAACAGGAAAAGAATAGATGTGAGAAAGGAAATATATCAGTTTTATTTAGTAGTCTCCTAAAAAAAAAGGTTGACACATTTCTGTTTTTACTCTTCCATGACAAAGAAATAAGTCAGTCATCTTCTCTTCTGCTTTTTTAATCTTTCTATTTCAGTATACCTTCTACTGTTTTAATCGCCATGTTTTGTCCACTAAAGGGAAAGGAATCACCATCCCTGTCAAAAGAGGCACTAAGCAGCTGTCACCTTAGCTTATGGTTATAGCTCAGAAAGAAACTGACGTTACTGAAGTTCCAAGTGAGCTTTCTGTGTAGAGTGACATGAGTGACAGGGTATGAAGAAGAGCGAAAAAATCCTCCCTGGATTTAGTGAGGGTTGCTCCAGAAGATGCAGGTGCTCTTAGTACCTAATATTGAACTGAAATACATCTGCTCACTAAATGTTCTAGAAATGAGGCAGGCAGAAGAGCTTAACATTTCTCTCTCTATGTCAAAATCTCTAGGACCAATGTAACTGGCAATAAGACTGGACTTTCTCACTTAAAGAATCCTTACTGAGTCTTTCTTTCAGTCTACCTATATGTTCATTTGTCATAGTACAGATCTGGCTGTTGCTAAAATAAAAGCAAAACAATGTCTTTATTACACGGATATTTATATAGAAAGAAATGTATTTTTACAGTTTATGTAAACATAGCTGAGGGTTGATATTTTAAAATTATTCTACAGGAAAGTTTCTTTTGCAGTGTATCATGCAAGATCCACAGATTTGAATTGTGTTGTAGGCCTGAAATTGCAAGAAAGCAACTCACAAATGTATGGCAAATCTAATTCTAATGCTTATAAAAAAATACTTTCTCACTTTATTTATGACATTTTCAACTAAAACCACAAGTGATAGACAGATGCTGTGGTTGCGGTGGAGGAAGGACTTAAAAGTACCCTGAACGAGATAGAAACATAAATACAGTGCTAACTAAACCCAAATAAAAACAGTAATGGGAGAGCTGAAGAACTTTGAAATGCTATGTTGTGAGTCCAGCAGCTTAATCTGGCCATTTAAAAGGCAAAGTATCAAAAGTAAGTGTGACAGTGCAGGGATTTCTGCTGGCCCAGGCTTTCACAAGCAAGGAATTCAACAATAGAGCCCCAGAAAGATTTGGCAAAAGGAAAGGCAAAGAGGGAGTGATGATTATCTATACTCCACATCTTCCTATGATGTGAAACACGTTGTGAATTTGCAAGTCTTGTGTGCTCTGCATGCTCCCTCCTCCCCTGCAGAAGACGCTAGGGAACTATTCACTCCTTGTGATGGACATCTTCTTTTGCTCCTTGTGAAGGACATCTTCCTTACCAAAAACCATGCCAAGGGGACCCACCCTCTTTGGAGAGCTCTTGTAGGCATCTAAACACAAAGCCCAGAACTTTAAAGTCCAGGCACCCTGCTCAAGAGGTGCCTAAATGTGGGAGGCACTTGTGTTTTACTGACAGTTCTGCTCCATAAACATGTAAAATCTACCTTTAGGCAGGCCACAAATCCTGACACTGTTTTGCATATTTCTTATCAGCATGTGCTATCTGAAAAAGCAAATTCAGAAGTTGATTTCAGAAGATACCTTTGTGATTAGCCCTAACACAAAACTCAGTGTAAGAGATATTGAACAGCTTTATGCCTAGTGCGATAGATTTAATGGAGGTTTTCACCCATACTCCCACCTCCCAAGTACAGAGTAGCTGTAGGAATAGCAATCTAGAGGTGAGATCTCTCAGTCCCTGAGAGCAAATGTCTTTCACTTGCAAAGGCCTATTATTAAGGCTCTGTAGTTACT
Source organism: Anser brachyrhynchus (assembly GCF_964034855.1). Classification (NCBI taxonomy): domain Eukaryota; kingdom Metazoa; phylum Chordata; class Aves; order Anseriformes; family Anatidae; genus Anser; species Anser brachyrhynchus. Next base: position 139,083,789 of record NC_137694.1, read on the forward strand.
TTGGTATACATAAAACCTTTGTTCTGGGAAATGCAGGGTTACTAGGCACAAATGGGTGTCACTTGAAACAGATTTCTGAGGCAATAATGGGTTCATGAATAGATGTTTACTATGGTATGTCACAGATAGAAGAGCTGAAATAGATAGCATTACCTTTTTTCAAGAGCTTAGTGTCAGTTAAGTGCCTTTCCAAGTTCCCCTGAAAACTGAAGAGTTAGTTTCATTCTTGATATCGTTCCACCAACAAGGACAGAATTTCATCTGGAATGGATTTGGCTCAAAGGGTTTTTTGCAGTTGTGATCATGTGATGTGCTTATTACTCAGAACATGTTTGTTCTGTGCCATGTGCATGATATATTCAGAACACGTCTCTGACATCTTTGCTATTCCTACTTTCTTGTGCCTTTTTCTGTGTTTCCAATAGTTCAGCTAGAAACCCCCTGAAAGACTGGCAACATTAGTAAACATTACCTGCTTGATGCTGACTCTATTTCTGAATATTTTCAGCTGACATTTGAAGTACTATATCTTACTGATGAAATCAAGAAATAACAGAAATAAGTCTACACCAAGCTTCTTACTGCTATAGCTGCTTTTTTTTGGCCTTTTTTTTTTTCTTTTTGGATCTGCACTCAGTTTATTTTTAGGGTTGAATATTTCTTTCCTGCACTGCAGCCATCAATAGAGACTTCATCTTTGCCAGGTCTCAAGAATCATCAACAGTTATTTTGTGAAAGTCATTTGATAAGAGCTTCTGTCAGAAACCTAAGCTTTTGTCAGAATGGTAGTAGCCAGCCAGAGATATAAGGACTGAAGGCTGATCACCTCTCTGAGGGGCAGATCTGCTACGCTGCTCCCTGGCTATGACTACAGTTAAATTAAAGGTCTTATTTAACTGGATGTGAGGTTAAATGACACCGAATGACTTGTGTCTATGTTTTTAGAAACTAGCCTCTCTTGTGGCAAGTGTTTCTTGGAGAGATAAAACAGTGGAGATGATCAGAGTCCATGAGTAATACTGTGTGCTTGTACTCACTCTCTGGTCCTCTTTATTAATCAGCATAGATGTGCCCACAGTTACCAGCTGGCTTGGCCTAGAATCCTTTTCAAGTCCACAGTTCCACTCTTCATAGAATTTACTAATCATCAATTATCTGCCTTTCACATCATTCATTGCCACTTCTTCACTTTTTTTGACCCTCTACTTTTGTTAAATTGCATTCCTGCATGCATGTAGTGCTTTGAGGCATGAGTTCCTGTTTGCATCTGCTAAATGCTGCTACACTGTGTAAAATAAATAAGCTAAACCATAAGAGGCTGTGTCTGCCAAGAAAGGTCTATATAGGCCAGACAGTGAAAGCACGGTTTTGTTTTGCAGACGGCAAAACTGAAACTCATTTTGCAGAATTATAGGTGACTCGAATAAGCAGTTTCAAACTGTAAAAAACAAAACAAAACAAAACAAAAAACAGCATTTACTTGGAATGGATCTCTGTTTAGTTGGACAAAAAGAAATCAGAAAATATTCTATATTACAAGAGAGCAAGGTCTTGGCATCTCGAGTATATAGGATGGGTTTAGCTCTTGGGAAACTTACGGCATAGTGTTCTCATGCAGACATTCATTTCATTTCAATTTGTGATGTGATCTTCTGTGTGCTACAATAACAAAACAATAAGGTATGATAACGTGTAGTCTGCAAAAAATATATCAGAAAGCCTCTCAGTAGGGAAAAAGTAGCTGTTCAAAGCTAGAAAGAAATGAGACAGGTAAAACACTACAATGATTTGGAGGGAGGAGGCATTTGTCAGGAGAACATTTTAATTGATTCAATTCATTCAGAAATAATGTCAAACTACACAGGCCTTTTTCTTATTAAATTAATATAGAATGATAGAACTATAGAGTGGTTTCGGTTGGAAGGGACCTTAAAGACCATCCAGTTCCAACCCTCTGCCGTGGGCAGGTGGACACCTCCCACTAGATCAGGTTGCACAAGAAGCATGTTTGTAATTTAACACATTGCTTTTCTTTCTCTTGACTTTTGCCCTCTAGGTTTGGAAGCCAAGAGTTCATGATATGATCCAGCTGGCTTATAGATCAACAACCACCTTGTGAATAATGGTTGAAAACGGATCCCACCTGGACAATGAAACACTTGCAATGCTCCAGAATAGAGCTATCTCCGTCACCCTCCCAGTGGTGTATACACTGGTGGCTATCATCAGTATCCCTGGCAACTTGTTCTCCCTTTGGGTGCTCTGCTTGCATATCAAACCCAAAACGCCTTCTGTTATCTTCATGATCAACCTGAGCATCACAGATCTCATGCTGGCCTTCTGCTTTCCCTTCCAAATATCTTATCACATCCAGAGCAATCATTGGATCTTTGGCAAGATTCTTTGCAGCCTTGTGACTGTGATGTTCTACTCCAACATGTATTCTTCCATACTGACCATGACCTGTATCAGCATTGAGCGGTACATGGGTGTGGTATATCCCATGAAGTTGGTCAAGTGGAGAAGAAAAAGATATGCCTTCGGTGCCTGTATGGTAATGTGGCTTTTCTTGCTACTAGCTTTTTATCCACTGGAAAGCACAGATCTGACCTATGAAGTGAAAGAACTGGGGATTATAACCTGTTTTGATGTTCTCAAGTGGGATATGCTGCCCAACTTTGCAGCCTGGGTGGCCTTTCTCCTCACGCTATTTGTTGTGCTCTTCCTGATCCCTTTCATTGTAACAGTTGGATGCTACATCGGCATCATTCGGAAGCTTATTCAGACATCAAACAGATACGGTAACAGGCAGAAGACTAGATCCATATACCTGGCGATTATAGTCCTTTCGGTGTTTGTCACTTGCTTCGCCCCCAATAACTTTATCCTATTTGCGCATATGATCGTCCGCCTGTTTTACAAGAGGAGTTTGTACCCTGCCTACAAGCTCACCTTGTGCCTCAGTTGCCTCAACAACTGCATAGATCCCTTCATTTACTACTTTGCCTCTAAAGAATTTTACCAGAAATTGATGCAAGTGTTTCGCCCTAAAGTACTGCTCAGTGACAGCTTGGAAACCAGAAGGGAAAGCTTATTTTCTGGCAGGACCATGTCAGCCAGGTCGATGTCAAGTGGACCTATGGATGGGTTAGAGGGAGTAACAGTCTATTTGCAAAGGCAGGAAAGTGTTTTCTAGCCTTAGACTTCCCCAGCAGAAAGGCACCTGTGAGTTCCATGAGTAGAGACAGAAAATATTTCTTTTTGAATGTCTACCCTCAAAGTAACATGCTCTAGTGACAGAAGTCAAACCATATGCATATTGTGCATGCTACTTGAGTAAGTGACTATTTTCTGATAAGAAGTGGAAGCACAAAAGGAACTGAGTTTATTCAAAAAGCCCCTGAAGCAAACCCAGTGTAGATAATTAAGGGATGGCCTGGAATTAGTCCAAGGGATAAGTTTAGAACAAGAATTACTTTCAAGTTGTATCATCTCAGTGTTACCCAATGCTTGAGATCCTCAGTGAATGTGAAATATTACTGTATATGAGTTATAGCATACATTGAAATGGGATTTTGGGAAGGGGAGTTATTTTTCTAAGCAATGTGCTGTGTTTTTTTTTTTGGGGGGGGGTGTTTTTTGTTTTTTTTTAATGTATTGCTTTACTGTTCGGTTGCATTTCTATAAATGAGTAAACATAGCTTGTCATTTTACCATCAATGCATAATGCATAGCCACTGTGAATTCACCGCAACACTCACCCGTTTATCTGAATCAAACCACACTAACCTTTGAAAAGGTTAGACTGAGTGATATTATTTATTTCAGTTTTATACAGAAAAATATCTCATGCTATGAAAGAAAATCTAGCATTTCTTTCTAGTTCTAAGCTAGTTTTACCTAGAACTAACAGTGTTTGAGACAACTTCAGCTGCTGCATGGCTTATATTTTCATTTCCTGGAGGTATTAATTTCTCAGGATAGTGGGCAGAAATTGGTTTAAGAAAACAGGTTTCCCACATTGACCTACTACAGTAATAATGCTTCTGGTGTTAGATTGGTATCAACAAGTTGTTTTAACCAAATGACTATAGACTGTATGTGGAAGCACCACCCCCTCAGCAGACAATTTAGCTTTACGTAGTGTGAGGATATGCATATCTTCCTTATGGTACTGGTGTGGATTATTAATCAGACCTTCTGCAGGATATATGAGAATTTGACCACAGTGATTCTGTGCAAGCAGAAGCTGTGTGAAAACCCACCCTTATGGCCAGATATCAGAAACGTACTTCTTTCAAACAGGCAAACAGAAAGCAGAAAAAAATGAAAGCAAGGTTTGATAGTGGGAGATGTACCAAGTATCCTGGAAAGAGGCTGTAACTATAATCAGGTTGATAGTGCAGTCATGTGCTTGGGATTTCTCTCGGAAATATCCTTCTCTGGCTTGTTTGTATATATTGTGTGATGTGATGTTTTTCTTCTCACATCTCAGCAACTGCCCCGGTGCTTGGAAAGACAACTGCGACAGAATACATCCTGGGGACAGAGAAAGACAAAGTTTTTCCCGTTGTATTTTCAGCTTTTTATCTATGTTTGGATCTCAGGAGAGTTAAAAAAAAAAACAAAACAAAATCCACCTGACAGAGCCAGACAAGCTTCCCTTCACAAGCAAGATGAAGCTATTTGTTTCCTTTTGCTACATTGCAAGCTGGATGGTGCTACATTAGTGAGCTGGAGGCTTTCTTTGACATTGTGGATGGTTGGTTCAGACACCACATTTCGTCTCCCTTGAGCAGTGGCTGCCAGCTGTACTGATTTCTGAGCTCCTGCAGCTAAGTAGCTAAGTAAAAGACATCACCCATGGCTCCTATTATCTATTTGGCTCCTTTTTTTTTTTTTTTCCTTGTATGACATCATTTAAAGCCATTTTTCTACCACTAAGTATCATGAATTTCATTTCTGTAGAGGCTGGATACCCACAAATTCAATTGTGAGATATTTGTACATCCTACCCTCTGCTAAAGTATCATCAGTTATTCGCGCAGGATAAAAGTGAGTGGACCTAGTGCTACCTTTCAAAAGCCATGTGAGATGTTCTGTGCATTTCATAGCATTAGATTTAAGTGATCTGCAGATTTTCTGCCCATCAGGTCAGCTTTAGCCACAAGCAGTCCATCAAAACTTTCCCATGAAGCCTCATGGAAGCTAGGCTGCATTAGGCTGCATTAGGCTGTGTGCCAGGTGCAGTGAGATGGGCTTAGAACTACAAATCACCTCACAGATTCTGAAAGAGAGGAGCCTGTACAAGTCAGGGGCTCTGAGCTCCCATGTCAGCTCTGGAACATCCTCCAAAATATCTGCTTGCACCAGGATATAAGCTTCTGGCAGGAAATGTGAGCTGTTAGCTTGGGTAGGAAGAACACGAGTGTTGAGGTGAAGGTATGAGATACGAGATTCCCGCTTCCTTGATAGACAAGATCCAGGATAGAGGAGGAGGTAAAAGGAAGAAGGATAACTTTATGTGTTTAAAGCAAAAAACAACCAACCAACCAACCATAACAAACAAACAAACAAAACAATACTGCTTGCTTGCTTGGGACTTCAGTGTCCAAATCCAGCTCATTCAGTGCCATTTTCTTTGAACATGCCCTACACAGTTGCCTGTTCTACCCCTCCAAAGAAAGAAATAATATTAATAAAAAGACATACAAAATATACCACAGTACATTACATAAAGCATTACATACATTTCAGTTGTTTGGATACGTGCCTCTGTTTACCTACACTGTCTGAAAAAAATCACAGGCTGGCATTTTCCTGAGTTGTCCCATATCCATCAGGTGGAAATTCAGTTAGTTTATTTATGTTTTGCAAACCTGTGTATTAATTTAGCAGTGCATTGCTTTGCCTGGCTGTTCAAATCCCCCTTCCATCCCCTTTCACAGAACTCCAGCTTTCTCACTACCAAAACTGTTTTTCGCATTTTATGGTGTCAGAAACTGTTTTGGAGGTTATACTAAAATCCCCTTCTCTCACCTTTTTTTTTTTTTCCTTCTGCAAGTATTCTTCTTTGTTACTTCCCCTAGCTTTAATGCAGATTTTCACTCTGTTCTATTTTGAACCTAATCTTCAAGCACTCAGTGCATCCTGAAATGTGCTGAAACATGCCTCAACTGTAACTGACATCAAACAGAGCTGAAAAAGCAAAGACTTTGCACTTTGGACATCAGCAACTATATTTTGAAAAATACTGAATTGCTCCTTTTGCAACAGAGAAAAGATGCTCACAACCAACTGACAATTTTCTCTCCAGCCTCACACAGCTCTCCATAGCACGTAATTCCTTTTTCAATGGTGCCTAAAAAGGAATAGAAGGGATGTCCCATTCTTTGCACCATTGTATAAGCTAGTCTCAAATTAGCTCAGATGAGGCAAAATTCCAATTCGTGTTACCGGGATTGTTTCTTGAGAAAGAAATACAATCTTTGATTGCTTCTTCCACATATCTTTTGAGTCTGATGGTGTATACTGTGAAGTTTTAGAGGGGTGTTTTAAGAGAGGAGAATAAATTCTTTTTAAAAGTAGCCCAATTAACTGTTCTTCAACACTTGAAACATGTCCTCATGGGACGCCATGAGGTCGCAAGACTGCTACCTTGTTCAGTGGATGTGAGCTTAAATGCATTTATATATATATAAACATATATACAAACATACACATAAATGGAGGTTGCCATTTGAGAGGTTATCAAAAAGTTCTTGTCTATACTGCCTTCAGTTTGGGAAATGTGGGTTCTGTATGACATGCTTACTTGATTGCCTCTGTGGTAGTAATTTTACTGAGAAGAAGACACGAATGTACAGGCTTCTGTTCTGTTTTTGTTGTTGATGGTGGTGGCGGTGGTTGTTCTATATATATATATATGTATATTTTATTTGTGTAACAATTTAACCTATGAATGTCCTTTGACTTTTGTACATAAAGAAAGAAACCATGAAAAGGAAAGGATTTAAGATTTGTTTGCACCTGTCATGTGTGAGCTACTTCTCAACTTAGAACAGGGCAGGGAGATCAAGTTATAAAATAAAATGAATCAATTTCCCATTGCTATTTCGTCTCTCTCTATATATATTTTAATTTCAGTGCTTTTCTCTAGGGGGCCAGCAGGCCAAGTCCCATTGCACCACCCAACTGGCAGCAGGCAGCAGGGGGCACTGGGGCAGCCCCAACCCCAAGCCCCAGCCCCAAGCACTTCCCTGGGGACAGGGACAGGCTGGGACATGGGCCTGCTGGGTGGACCCCGCTGGCCAAGGGCCATGGCCAGGCCTGGCTGCGGGGAGCTGGGGCCCAGCCCTGCTCTGGCCTCGCTAGGGCAGGGGCTGGTGGTCCCAGGCTGATGTGGGGTCCTGGTCCCAGGGCAGAGTGGGTCAGGCCTCTAGAGATGTTCAGGGCTGTGAGGACGCTCAGGACATGACACCCTGATAGAAACCTTCCCTAGACCGACTGTGCTTCATTTGGCGTTCAGGATCTGTGTGGGTGTGTCTATGATGACCAATGAAAGAGGGCCGGAGGTTGTCTTGAATTCACTTGGTAATTTTTTGTCTGTTTTCTCAGTTCAAAGTATTTGAAATAAGATGAGGTCTACATCACTGCCCACCAGAGTAGGGCTTCTATAAGGTGATGTTTAAGGTATATGCTACATGCCTAAAGGTATGTATGATAGCATGAACATTTGAGGGAGAAACTCAGTGTTGGTAAGCATGAAGTGATGAACATGGGCAAATCCAGTCACAGCTTTGCATACAAAATGATGTGCTTGGTAGTGACCACTATACATCATAGTACATAATTTGAAGCATTAGCTCAGTGACAGTGGAAAGAAAGCAAGTAAAACATTGCAAGTTGTTAGGAGTTGGGAAAAAAATAAACAAAACACTATCATGCTTGCTGGGTAGCAGCAAGAAGAGGTTAAAAATTTTTAGATGTCATTAATATTGTAGATTTTTAAGGGCCCAGAATGAAAATTCTAATATATGATGACTCTCACAAGAATGATCAGGATATAAGCTTTGGTTACTGTACTCTAGTAATTAAATCCATCCTGAAAAAAAAAAATGAGGAACTCATTATTGGAATAAATTGTGTACCGCTTTTCCTCAATTATGCTGCAGTTCATAGGATTAAAAGGAGTCAGTGAGAACAAAATTTCAGTCATGCTATTCATCTTGATATATTCTTCTGGACTACAATCATTCTGGGTTAAATATTTGCATATGTGTTCTCTTGTCAAACCTAGAAAGTATAATTATGCAGAACATAATAAAGTAGAGGATAGTGCTCTGCTGAAATATTTTTTTAAAAGCTTTCTTTCTTCATTTGAGAAAAAACCTGTCTGAAGTCTGGACTCCTATTTAACTCTCAGTCTTTCATGATTTGCTTGCAAGTCTTATTACTTTTAATTTTTAATCTTTAAGTCTAAACAACTGGAGATATGTTATCAAATGAAGAGACTCTCAGGCCTCTTAAAGAAGTTCAGAGCTGTCAGCCAGAATACCATTCATGATTTCAGCATAAATACCTCAGCCACCTGCTTGACTATCTTGACTCACGATGATGTCCTGCAGACAGTCTTTTTCTTTTTCAGGAAGCTTTTTTTCTTCTGCAGAAATTTTCAGGACTGTAACTATCATGGTTCTGTTTCCCCAGTTCTTGCATCAATGTCTACATGACCTGGCTCTGGCATACCAGCATTATGTGGATACAGAAAGTAAAGTGTGCATGTTGTCCTGCTGGGAGTTACTAGGGCTAAGCTTTTCCCGGTATCTTCATATCCTTAACTGCTGCTGCTGGAACACAGGTGAGCTACCAGAAAAAATAGGGAAGTGTTTTATGGAGTACTTCCAATTGAAGGAAACTCCAAGGTCTGACTTCACTGCTGTATGTCTTAAAGACTTTGTCAAAGAAGTAAGAGCAACAGACTTCAGGGAGGTATTAACAGATTCAAGCTGGAGATAGGATGGGGCTGAAGAAGTAACCTCTGTGGAAGCTGGGGGAAGAAATACAGTAAGTGAGAGTTTGGAAAAAGATGCAGAAAGTTGGTGTCTGCAGGAAACCATCCACAGTTAGAGAATGTCTGTAAATAGTTTTCTTCATAAACAGCCAATTTCATTTTAGAAACATGGAGCCCTTTCAGTGTGAAAGCTTGAATCGTCAGCAGCGCTCCAGATTCTTGCTACAAGGAAAGGAATGTGATTAACAGATAAATAAACCACTGCCTAGGCACAGAGTAAACGTCTCATGGAAAAACGCAGGTCTCTGGAAATGTGGGCTTGCCAGGCACAAAAAGTGAAACTCATCTGATCGAAACTAGATATTAAGTGTTACTGTAGGTGTCTTAGTGCTTGGCAGCATTCAGGTCGACTGCCTGCTCTGATTCCTAAGTCTCTGTGATAGCTGCAGTGGCTGTTGACTGCATTCAGACATCCAGATGTTAGTAGACTTCCATATTACCATTGAACCCCACCACAAAAGCAACGTTGGTATTCCAGGCCTGTTACCTTCTGCTTCTTGACAGTTTTCTTCTAATTCTGCCAATTTCATGCTTCTAATGGGAGCTTGTTCATCTGATAGAAAGCCATGTGCTGGGAAATAATACTCCTGGGGACCTCAGCAAATGCTTAAATAGAATGCAGGTCTCCCTCACCTTGTCAAACCTGGATGGCTTCACAAAATAAATGCAAATATATCAGTTAAGTTACTGGAAACCTCTTCCCACGGTTTACCTCTACAGAGACTCTATACAACCTTCTCAATTCGAAACTCTCTAGGGAGGTGCACTGGCCTTTTCTTCTTCAAAAAGTTTCCGCAGTGCAACACCGATTTTCTCAGCTCCTACTTATTGCCCACGGGTTGACATTTTTCCTTTCCCTATTTCACGCTGCTTTCCATAGTATATGCAGAATGCATCAGTTTCTTACCACTTAGTATTAGTGTTCTTTAATGAATAATGCAAATCACTGTACACTTTTACCTAAAATGTCAATATACCTGGACTTTTGTAACAAGGCAACTGTTTCTATATACTGCTGCTAAAATCAAGCCTTTAAAGGAGTAAAAAATAAGATACAGTGCAGCAGACAACCTTTCTTTAATCGATAAATCTGAATAGATAAAGAAGATAAAAGACAAAAATAAACCCTTCAACCTAACAATATTTAATCTAGATTTTGTTATAATACACTTTAATTTTTCATATTCAATAAAGGTATTTGACTCCCAGAGTGGAATTACTCCTGTTCTTACAGTCATGCAAATCTGTTGAAGGGGACTGAAGCCCTGTTACAAACATATCTTAGCACCTATTAATATCTTTATGATGCCCCTTTACAGTTCCAATCTCGTTTATGCATTAACTTTCCAGATATCACTAGACCTATTGACATTAACTTTGTGTCAGATTACCCCTATATGCACACACACACACACACAAGCATACACAGTTAATATTAAGCAGTCCTTGTACTTCAGACTAGGACTTCGAGTGTTTGTGGTGCTTGGTTTCTGTCCTTACCAGTTACAGGTCTCTACAGCTATTTGAAAATTACAGTATGCTAGCAAAACCTTAGGAAAAAACGTGGGACGTACTGCCCTCTTGTGGAGATTTGTATAGTGAACATATTAAGAGCTCCACAAAACGTGCTTGACCTTGGAGTCTCAGTTGGGAAATCATTTTCTGGAAGAGGTGGTATTCCAGCTGAGCTAATAAACCTCTTTTCTGCATCTTAGCTTCATTTAACTACCTTTGCACCGTTGTCGTTCCAGTAGCCATTATACTGTACAAGGAGAAGAGAAACATCTGTTTTTCATATTTAGACAAATATATGTGTACATGTGTTTAATACAGACACACAAACATATGTAGTGTGCACATGCTGTGCATATAATATATGCATTATGTACACACATTTTCTGAAAATATTTTATTGTCTTTTTTTTTTTTTTAGAATAAACTATCTAGAAAAAGTGTTCTTTATAGTCTGATATGCTATTTATTTTTCTCTAGAGCTTATACAAACATTAACAGGAATGAGATTGGAGAAATGCTGATATTAGATGTGGAACTACCCGAGCCATTAGATGTGGAACTACCACCAACAAGCCATGCAACTTTAAAAGAGACTCAGGGATTTGAAATAAACCTCTGCCCCACAAGCACACAAAAAACTGGGGATGCTGTCAGCAAACACTGTACCCCCTGTCCCAGTGATTACAGGGTTATTAGGCACTACCATGTCTTCTCCTCTGAGGTTGGTTGGTGGCCTTGGGATAACAGGAAAGAGAAAGCAAGCTGCAGATCAGAGAAGTTTCTCAGTGACAGATGCTGGGCTGTGGCAACAGCTGTGAAAGACAGCACTGGAAGCATGCACAACTGTGTTGCTGCTTCTGTATCATGTAAACTGGGACGTGTTTGCAGCACACTGTTTCTTCCCTGAAGGAGCACAAGCTGGAAGGAAGCATTCCTTTCTTATTTCAGCCTGGTGTTGCTGCCACGGAGCTGGCTGGCAGCTAATCCTTGTGGACAGCAAAGGGACAAAGCCTGTCATTCTGTGCTCCTCTCACTGGGATGCTGTTGTGTTCCCAGTGGGATTTCTTCAAGGCTCTAGGTTTTTCCCCAGTACAATACCTTCTCTGTGGCGGAGGCCAAATGCAACCAGTTAGTCTTAATCACTGACATCCCTTTTCTAGTTCTTGTAAAGAGTTTCCTTGCACTATTTAAGTATGCTGGTCAAATATGCTTTGCCAAGGCTTGGGTGACAATTTCTGTGTTAAAAAAGTGCCTTGTGAGTGGCCAGCATGCCCCAGGGCTATGATTGGTGTAGGTGCTTCTCCTTGTCTCATGAAATGGGCACGGAGCTGCCTCAGAGATGGTTGCTGTTCCTTTGGTATGAGATACACTACACTCCTCCAGCAACTGGGAAGTTTCTTCATAGGCAAGGCTTAATGCCATTTGATAACTATGTGGGATGAATGTCATGAAATGAACTATGTGTTAAAACATTTAGAGACATTACATAATATAAAACCTATGTATGTAACAAAATAATGTTTAATCTGACTTTCCGTGGTTTCCTCAAAAGCTCATTATATGCTTATAATACCACATTACTTCAGATAAAAAGGGAATTATGTGATCATGTAGGCACACCAAGATTTTGCTGAACTTCAAAGTTTGATAGAAGAGAACAAAGAAGTATTTAGGCCTGAGCTGAAGAAAACTGAATTGATATAAGTTCTTAAAAATGCTCTATGAGAACACAGAGATGGCAAAGTGAAAGAAATCTAGGCTTCCCACTCTGAAAATACTCCCTCAGTCTGGAACAATGACTCTTTAAAATCTTAGGCTTTTCCAATAGAATTTCCGCCGTACTCTACAGGAAGCAAGGACAAAATAATTTGAAAGTCAGCGTGTTTTACCTATCTTGCAAAAATCTGAATTCATTAAAAATCTAGAATACCCCTTCAGAATCCAAAAATCTAGTTGAAGATGTAGACTAATCATAACAGATACTGTATTATATGAAATGGGAAACTCACTACCATAGCATAGTTCAGATGAAATAGCTAGCTAAATACAGTTGTATGCAAAAATATTATAATAAAACATTATGCAGGTAATGTTGAATGATTTGATTGTTATTTTTAAACAGAGGAGAATCCCTGGAGCTGATGATTAACTGGTGAAACAGAATACATCTTTAAATCCCTACAGTAGCAGAAACAAGAGTTACTACTTTGTGAACTGTGTAGATATGTTGGACTACAGCAAGGATTTCAATGCCAGAAAGAGGCTTCTGAAAAATTAAGACTGCACTCTCAGAATTAATGAGGTTGTCCTAGAAAAGCCAAGTTGCCTTGTGAAAGATGAAATGTTCATTTGCTTCATTGCAACATCCCTAGGATTCTCTACATTCTTTGCAATGGAAATGCATTGCTCCCCAAGCAATTTGATCTTGTGCTGGTACAGATGACTGGGCCAAACAATAGATCCATACATACACTTATTGCGATATACATAAATGTAGGTATGAGAATTTGATTAGTACAGTGTTCTCTACATGCTTTGAGTTATTACTCTTATGGCTGTAGTATAAATACGTATGCAGAAAAGCAGAGAAGTCCAGAACAAAAATATTAAAGAAAGGTCTCTACAGTTCAGAGCTCTAACTGTTACTTTGCTGTTGCTCAAAATACACCCGGTATTTGAAAAAGTCAACAGTTTCATAACCAACCTTGGACAAGCTAATCTTTGACTAGCATGGTCAGCCAAGACAGAAACTTTTCTGATAACTGCTGTTGTCATTGATCTTCACCTCGGTTGGCTCACTGCAGCCTCACACTTGCTTTGCCCAACTCTTGCAAAGTTGCTGTAGACTAATTAAAAATAATTACTTGTCAAATCTCTCTAAAATGTGATAGCTTACTTGATGATTTTCAGCTTGCTCACAAAGGGTACTTTGAACTTCACCACATTTAGACCAGTATAAACCACATACAGGTAAATGAAAACATGCATTTTAGCAGCTTCGTGTTTTTATCTTTTAAATAAACTAATTCAGCTCTTTGTCATGTTTGTCAGAATAACAGACTTACTAATTACTAGTCTTCAAACTAATAATTAAAAAAGCCACATTCTCATTGTTTTCATATTAAAAAAGTTCTTTGTACCAATCTCCATTTTTGGACATTGTCTGAACTTTCAAGGGAAAGACTGTAGAAATTATCCATTTTCCCTTATTTATTTATTTATTTATTTGTTTAACTTTCATAAAGTTCTTTGTGCAAATCAGAGGAGCAGTATGTAAGCAGAATTCAGTCAAGGGAGGTAAGTCATGCTTGTCTTACACTTGAGTTAATTGGGCTCCACAAGCAGGAGGAATGATGTATGTTGCATATATCCTTATAACCTCTATAAATTAATAGAGACAGCAGATTTGTATTTCATTATTATCTATCAAAACAAGCTGGAAGGAACAGAAGGCATTCTTTCTGTCAAGGTTGTTCTTTATATAAATACATGCATCGGATGGAAGGCACACCATCATTACTTCACATTTATAGTGGTGAAAGTACACTAGAAGACTGAATAAAATGAAGAGAAATAGAAGAAAATCAGGACTGTTATTGGATTGTTATGGAAAACTTTGCATTATCATCTTAATCCTCTGGAGTGTATGAATTAAGTTTATCAAACTTGCTTAGACACATAGCAATTCAGTGTATAAAAAGACGACTTCAGATAAGAATTATGTTCCAAATCCTTGCAAAATCCATACAAGTGCAATTTCCCTTTCTTTGGTTCATATTGCAGTCATAATGAAGAGGTACATAAATTAAGCTTTAGGGTTACGTTAAACTCAGCCATTAGAGGTAGTGCCACAGTATTTTTTTCCAGAGGACTAATTCCAAATCTTGGACCTGTGTGTACCAGGAGACATGCATTTCTGTGACTCGATGAGATTCTTGTCCCTTTATTCAATCAAAAATTATAATGGTATCATATGAAGGATACTCAGGATTCTATTTCTGTGGTATCTTCTTGTTTGCAAGGATAAATGTCACGTTTCACCGGCCTGAGAAAAGAGCAAAGAATTAGATCTGACAAGCTCTGTGACAAGCAGAGACTGCTCCTCTCCCTGTTTCACACTTGCCTTTTCTTTTTAGTCACTTCTCCAGCTATCCCAGAACTATTTCAGCGTTATGGATTTGATGAGGATGTTAACATTTACTTAAATCCTCTTGCATAATAAGGACAGCAATCTATATTCACAGTTGTATTTAATCTAAGCATTTTATTTCCTTTTTCATTTTAGCGTAATTTCCCTAGGTTCTTAATATTTATGATTATTTGAACAAAAATGTCTCTGAAGACAAATTTCAGTCCTGATCTCAAGTCACTGCTGCCCATAAATGAGTCTGGTCTCAAAGAGGGTCACGGGACAGAGGCACTTGGAAGGAGTCAAGGCATGTGAGGTGGTGAGTTATAGCCACCAAACCTCACGCTGGCCTAGCCAGTGAGTAGGGTAAGTATCTTGAGAGCCAGGAGTGTGCCTCTGTGAGTGTGGCACAACTCGGGGAGGTGGCTGCTGGAGGAACCAGGAGCTCCAGGCCAACTGCCAGAGGGTCCATGGGGCCTGGAGGTCAACTGGGAGACCCGTTTGTGTATGTGCCAGGGTGGGGGAAGATGTGTGTGTGCGCCTGCTTATCTGCAGCTGCAACTGGAGTGGGACTGCAGCTTGGAGGCTCAGGTGCCAGCAGCTTGAGAGACCTGGGGATTTGGGGAGCGAGTTAATGCATAGACTGGGGGTCTAAGGTCAGATCCTGCAGGGGCTCGCACTGCATATACGTAAGTAGGTAGGTATGTGTATACGTACACATATTTCCCACTAACAGACCTTCATCCTGACCAGCCAGAGGGGAGAAGAGGCGGAGGCCGCTGGTGTTTGTGTGGGTGCTGAGGCTGCCTGCTGGTGCTGCTCTACGTGGCTGGCCACGTGTGTACGTATGGCATGAGATGGATGTCAAGAGACCGCAAACTACTATTGCTATGACTAGACTGCTATGACTTTTTAATGCTAGAATACATAGTTCACTCTTTTTCTATCCAGCTGAAAATACGTAGCGCCATACCATTTGCAAGTTTTGGGGAATATATCTGAGCTTTCATATTAAGCCTTCTTTTTTTTTTTTTCTTCACACAAAAGGCTAAGGAGGAGACATCCTATCCGCTGAGATACGCATCAAATCCGGTGACGATAACATCTCACTTTTCTGCAAACCAAACCAAACCAGACCAAAACCGACAACACCTCTTTGCCAAACACCTCCCTCGAGAACTACCGGCGGGGGGGGGGCAGAGGCCGCTAGACGCGGTCGCTGCCTCGCCCTGCTGCGCTGCCGCCTGCCTCCCAACGGCTCCGACCCACCGCCGACAAACCCGCGCCGCCCGCTCCGGGCCTCCCTGGCCGCGGCTCCGCCCCGCCGCCATTATAAGGCCGCCCCGCCGCCTGCCCCTAAGCCGAGCCGTGCCGTGCCGAGGCCGGGGGGGAGGCGGACGTGCGGTGCTGGCCGCGGCCATGGCGTTGAACCCGGTGCTGGGGAAGCTGGTCAGCAAGAGGGTGGTGCTGGCCAGCGCCTCGCCGCGCCGCCAGGAGATCCTCACCAACGTGGTGAGTGCCGCGCCGGCCATACCTGCGCTGCCCGTCCCCTTCCTGCCATTCCCCTCCCGGGAGGAGGCCCGGCGGTGCCCGAGGGGCTGGGGGGGGGGGGGGGGGGGGGGGGGGAGGTCAGTTTACACGTGGATGCCTGAGAAAATAAACTTTAGTGTTGTTGTTTCTCTTTGCGATCACGGTTTTCTTCTTAGGGTTTCTCTATAAGCAAGCGCATGTGTGTCGGTTGGTTTATATGCAGATTGATACGCGTGTGGATTAAGGCATTCTGCTGAAAGGGAGGTGATCCAGCAAGTGGAAGGCTGGCTCTGACTCATAAATGCCTGCGTAACTGCTTCTGGCATGTCACAGAAAAGTTTGGGAGGCCTTACTGTGGGCCGAAATAATTAAGAAATGGCCTACCGTTTCCCTTACCTCATGGGGTTAGTGCTAGGTGTGTGCAGCGAGGGGAATAAGGTCAGGGTCACTTTTTGTTTGCGCACACAGCGATGAAGAAGCTGTATCCCCTCTTTCAGAGCATTTGGCCCATGGGGGCACACACCGCCTTCACCAGTCTGGCTGCAGGAGGCTTTTGAATGGCACTTCAGTGCGTGCATTGTAATGCGTCCAATAGATTGCATAGAGTCATTTTTGTAGGAGAAGGTAGAACATAAATGTGAAGAAAGTATGTTTTTGCAAAATACAAAGATGTAGAGAAGCACGGGGGCTCAAACGTGTGCCCAGCTATTAGAAGCATAGTGTCTCTGCTGGGTGTAGGAGGTGTACATGTGCAATCTGGAGGCAGGAAGCAGGGAGAGTTGTTGTTATTTTGACAAAACCACAGATAAGTGGCACTTGGTTTCTACTTATCACGTGTATAATAACACATAAACTGCAGGTGGTAAAGATCCTGTAAGGATGCACAACTGTTGCACAAGTGCCATGGATAGATTCAGTGAAAACGCCAATGGTGGAATAGGGAAAAAGAATATAAACATACCAGTTCAGAAGTTATTTCTGGTGAGGCTTTTTATTCTGGACTACTTACAAATCGTATGAAAAGGCAAAACCCTATAATAGAAGCAATTTATTATTTTTTTTTAACAACATGAGACTGACTGTATTGCTTTCCTTTCTTTGTTACAGGGTCTGCGGTTTGAGGTAGTTCCATCTTGGTTTAAAGAGACACTTGAAAAGTCGTCTTTTGCAGCCCCTTATGAATATGCCATAGAAACTGCAAAACAGAAGGCTCTGGAAGTAGCAAACAGAATGCACGTAGTAAGTTACCAGCTATTTCTGCAGTGAGATTTTCATCTTTAAATGGTGTGTGTTACAGTGACTTAATTTGCATGTACTACTGAGGTGGCCTGTGAGTGCTTTTTCCCCACTTAAAGGAAATGGGTATTTTCTGTCATTTGCGAGAGATGACATCCCTGAAATTTACTCACCTACTCAAAAGAAGGTCCAATGCCTGCAGTTCAGGCTTTTGACAAGCAGACATAGCTTGTATATTTTGCCAGAAGCGTACCTGCTTTGGCTTGGGATACATAATTGATAGTTCCTTTCAGCAGTCAGGTTTGTGACTACATCTTATCCTGAAAGTTGCTTATCACAGGTGTTAGTTGACTGAATCCAGTGCTTTGCTGTAGCTTTCATTGAAAAGTAGTTCAGTTGAACAGTTGTGACAAGGGAATGGTTCAGAATTGATGAGTGTAAAGATGCTGGAAGTAAGCAGAAAAACAAGGCATTCAGCTATAAAGCATTCTGGAGAAGGAGACTGACGTTCATTTTAAGAGTGGGAAGCTGACTTGATTTCAGGTTTTGTAGTTAAGGCAACAGTTTTGAATCTTAAGTATTGCCAAAACTGGTGATCCAACTTTTAAAAGTAGCATATCTGATTTCTGCCCTTGTCTGTAAGCGGTGTGAGCACATAAGGCTGCTCTTTACCAGAACCTTTTCAGCAGTCTAGCTGATGAGATCCTACAAAATGTACTGTAATATCTTAATACAAGCCCTAAAAGAGAGGAGTACATTTGTTGAACCTATACTGATGTCAGAAAGGGAGTGTCAGATGCTTTAAACCAACAATGTTGCCAGATGTCACCATTCTTCAAAGCAAATATTGCATGATCTTCAATGTAAATCGTTATCCAGGTTTCTGCCTACTTCTTTTCAGAGAATGGTGTTCAGAGAATACTTTAGGACTGTATTTTCAATGCAAACCTACGAACTAACTTACATTGGGCTTTCATTGCAAAATATGCTGGTGATAATGCTATTTCAGTGGATTTCAAAATGCTTCATTACAAAGAAATTTTTTTTAATGATAGCTGGAATTAGTTCTAGTTAATGCACATCAACAGCGTATCTGCAGAATTGCTACCCTACAAACTTTTTAATATAATGGTCAGAGTTACAGACAAGTTTCTTGTCCACATGTGTTAAATCATAGCTGTGTACCTCATTAACATGCAAGTGAATCAAAAGTCATCTGTAAGACAAGTTACAGTTTAAAGCCAAGAAAGGGCTAGAAGGAATCTTTATATACCCCTACTTAGTTCCCCAAAACGGGCTGTATATGTTTCCTTTTGAGAGAGAGAAGCAAAGCGTAGCTAAAGGACAAAAAAATAGTCAGCAATACTTGGCTTAGAAAAATGATTCTAAAGGGATTCAACTCTGGCTCCAGTACACGGGCTGCTTCCTTTAAAGGAATTCTAACTGCCACCTTGAAGATCAAGTTGAGCTTTGAGAATGCAGTTAGATCTTTCCTGGATGCGTTTGTTCATCAGTAATGTGTTTTGGCGAAGTTGTAACCTGCTAACAGTCCGCTCAGGCCTCCTTTTTTTCCTTCACTTTCATGGTGATATAAATGATTACTGTTTTGTAGAAAATGCAAAAGGAGAAAATGTCATGTTTTCAGGTCTGTGTAGTCCAACCTGTAAACTGGTCAACTTAAGTTTTCTAACCTCAGGTTTTTAAGGGGTTTTGTTCTTTCTTCCTGTTTTGAGAAATATTCTTTCTTTATGCCTTTGCAGAAGCACCTGAGAACACCTGATGTTGTGATAGGAGCAGACACTATTGTGGTAAGAGGTCTTATATGCTTTATCATTGTTTTAATTTTTGTCAAGTGTAGAAAATCTTTAGGTTTGAAGTTGGAAAATGATTTTCACTGAAAAGTTACACCAGAAAGATGATGTGTTTTGAGGGTTTTGTAGATGTTTTTCATTTTTTCCTAAACAAAGCAATTTTTGGTATCTTGGGTGCTAGGAACATTGGTACTGTTTTTCCAGAGACACTAGTATTGCTTAACGGTTGCCTTTGATCCTCTGTAATATGGATTCCTGTGCAATAGAAATTCTGTTCCCAGGTGACTTACTGTCAAGAAATCCAGATCACGTGAACTGTTTAATGTTGTGCCTCACGGGGGGCGCGACTTTAAGCCTGTCACCTCTGCTGAGACAGTGAACAGTGAAGGTCAGGGGAAGTTGAATTACCTTTTGGAGAGCTTTTTCCGCTGGAGGGTAGCGGTGCTCGACAGTAAGTTAACAGTTCTACCAAAGTATCTGTGCTTCTTGCTCTGCTCGGTAGGCTTATTTTGAAGGCTTGTCTGAAATCATTGTTTAAATCTTTTCTTTTCTGGCCTCAGTTTCAAGAAAAGTAAGAAGACAGCTCGGTATCTCTCTTTCTGTTTTAGACCGTGGATGAGCAGATCCTAGAGAAACCAGTGGATAAGCAAGATGCATATAGGATGTTGTCAAGGTTCGTGCTTTCAAATAAGATTCCAAATATGTCTATTAAATTGTTTTTACAGGAGCTTTATGGGTTCCTAGGTGCATATCAAGAACTCTGGCTACAAATCTTTCAAGCATTTTTAAATATCATGTCAGTTCTGCCACTAAAAGTTAGATGTGCTTTTATCTTACCCACAACTGGTTATTCCTGTTGCTTCACCGCAGGGAGCAGATAAGAGATGTAACCGTTCTGTTTTCACTTGAGTTAGTTTCCAGAGTCACTTATCACAAGACTTTCTGTATACTTCAGTTGGTACAGGAAGGGAAGATAGGGAGAGATACCATGTTGGGAAAGAGGACAGAAGTGTTTTGAGGCTTGAAGTTTAATGAAAAAGAATTGCATGTATGAGAAGAGTACATAGTGATGTGTGTTCATTGTTTTAAATTGTGCTACCTTGTTTCCTTTCAAAGGAAATGTCCAATGTCCTTTAGTTTAAATGTTTTTAGATAAATAATTTGCTACTTACTTTCCAATGAGAATGTGGATATTGATTATTTTTTATGTTCAGAGCTAATACTGTCAATAGAGAATTTATTAGAGAATGGTTGAGGTTGGAAGAGACCTCTGAAAGGTCATCCTACCTAACACCTCTGCTCAAGCAGGGTCACATAATGAAACTAATTATAAGAATGTGTTGAAAAGTAACTCCCATTCATGGCACGTTTTGCAGTTTTCATCCAACCCAGATGCTGGCTTTTTGGATTTTCAGTTTAACTGAGGAAAAAATCTCTTCCATCATTGTTTTCAATGGATGGGCTGGCAATTTTTAGGCTTCTGTGTTTTTTTTTTTTTCCTGAAGGATACTTTTCTGTTTTAGGTGAATGGTATCTTGTAGGATTTTTTTCTTCCTTTAAGAAATACCAACTGAATAAAACTAATCACCTTTCAGAAAAGACTGAGATGTGACGAATCCACTAGTCAGTCACTCCTGTCTTGTATGGGGGGGGGGAAACACAAAATGTCTTCCACTTGATCCAGGTGTTTACATTGTAACTCAGGAGTCTGCTAGGGAGAATATAAGGGGCTTCGTGGTTTTTTTTGGAGTTTAGCTCTCTAAGTCTATTTTAGATTTATTTTTTTTTTTGCACTGATGAGTTAAGCTGATTTTTATACTTTGTAGCATGTTACTAACTTAATGGCAGTAGTTTTTCCTCTCTTTCCAGTATCTGACAGCAGCATATGTTATTAGTAGGAGATTCCCAAAGGAGTCTGTCTGGCAAGAGGTTTCTCACCACTCGTTTTTTGCTAAAATCATGCCAAGCTTGGTTAGTTCAAAAATAGTACTTTTTTCTTAAGAGCTTAGTCTACTGTTGCACACAAATGTCTGTTTTTTTGAAAGTACAGCTGTTCATTCTCTTAATCGTGTACAGGAAATGCACTTAAAATTAATTTAACTCCTGTTAATTGTGTTCTATATAACTGGAAAAAATAGGAAAGATAAAAACACATGTATCCAAGGTGTCAGGCTAAAATTTTTCACTCATGGTTTCATTTTAAAATTAATTATGTTAAATCCTGTGGGGTTTATTAAGAGCGAGATGCTCCTGGTCACATCAAATTATAGCTTGGCCATGAGACTATTCCTTAATTAGTCTCTTCAAAAATGTAAGTTTTCCTAGCATTCATTGTACCCGTTGCTTTTACATTTAAAAAAAACTTAAAGCCCTCACAATTAATCAGCCACAGTGTGGCACTCTGGAGCCACTATGAGAGATCATACTGGCTCAGGATTTCCATGCCAGCTGTCAGCTCAGCTGAGAGTTGGGCTGGGTAAGAGTGAGCATGAGCTGTCTTCCTGTACACTCTGCTTTTGTTACTCTAGCTTGCTGTGGGATCCCTGGGGGCCAGGTGTCTGGATGAAATCCATACAAAAAAGCTTGTTTAGCCCAAGCTTTGTCACCTTTGGGAACAACATAACTGAATGTCTTCAACTTTTTTGTTTGGCTTGTTTTGTTAATGCCTTTTCACTTATATTGAAATAAATAAAATGAATTTGTTTAGGATACGTGTCAGAGCCATCAAGGGATATATTTACATGATGGTCTGTTGCGCAGGCTGTGGTAACATAATTATGTAGAATATTTTTACATGTGATGGGTTTCATTAAACTTTCTTAATGTTGTTTTCCCTGACAGGCTGAGTGGGAAAGAACACAGTGTTTTCACAGGAGTGGCTATTATACACTGCAGCAGTAAAGGTACCTGGGTCATTTTATTAAAACTCAGTATTTTCATGAGCAATTATTTACATAAGGACTTGTACAGGTGAAGAAACAGGGTGGAAGTTTTTCATATATAGTCTGAATTGGCTTCCTGCTCAAGATGAAAATTACTATACTGATATGTAAATAAAAAACTCCTCACAACAGCCATCCTTCTTATTGCATTCAGTGTTCACACTGGAGGGAAGAAGACAAAATACAATAAGACTATAAAAATACCATCTCTGAAAGGTATGGGGCTAACTAAAAGACCAGTGTAAACTTGTGTGAATACCCTATATGAAGTTCAAATAAGGTACTACAGACTGTGGGACTGAACAGAATCTGATTCACACTAACTTTGATATACTTCCATTTTCAGAAAATAAAGGAAACAAAAGTCTATTTTTAGGAGTTGAGTAAAATATTAGCTTAGTGCCTCAGTCTTGATTGAACTGTAAAGAGCAATAAATCTATATTATTTATTGGATAATTTCTTCAGTAAACATTTTTTGAGCACCCTAATATTAAAATCTGAGGAGTGTGTGGTTAAGGGATTTCCTCCAATAATTATGTCAAGACTTCATTAGCGAATATTTTGTCAGGGTCAAGATCTCGTCCAAAACTTCATTTGTCTTCCTGTTGACAAATTCTTTGCAACTTTATTTTTTTATTAGAATGGTTGTTCTTAGCTCTTGTAACAGAAATAAGGTCAGTGTTTCCAATACCCTTATTAATATTTCTACAGTAGAAGGAGTAGCTGCTGGAAAAGAAATAAAATGTTGTCAAGTCGTATCTGTAAGTAATGTAGGAAGAATAATAATGCCTTTCATTCTTTAAGAAGAAAATACAATTGCACACACTTGCAGCAGTGATGCTAATGACAGCTTGTCTCATATGAAGCTTACAAATTTAAGCCATGGTATATTCAAATGAATAAAAATACCTTAAGTCAGCGTATTCCTCAAGCGATTCAATGGAAGAGTTTTCTAGAGTACATTTTTAGCTTTAATTATAATGCTGTTGATAAGTGCCCCATAGATGTTAGATGAAATTTTCATCTTGAGCTGATAGTTTCACGTATTAATATGGAACGACATCCATAGGAAGAGAGACTACTAACACTTCTTAAAATTTCTTCTGTGTGATTGTTTTTCAATTCTTAAACCATCAGCAGTTGGATAATATTCTTCTTGTGGTCTGTACTGCAGATCTTCCTCTTTCCTCCCCAAAAATGTCCACGCTACCGGAATACAGACTAATGATTTGCACAGCAGTAGTGGGAGATACGACTTTCCTATTATAGGAAAAGAGTGAATTAATAATAGTCATTTTTGTAAGGCTGCTTTCTTTTGAACATATTTTGGAGCAGCCTTACTCTGCAGTTTTACCAGGCTTACAATGTACCTGTGCAACACAATGTTGGGGCCCACATGCAGGTGTGCAATATTTTATAGCACCTTTGACACTGTTACAACCACTTCCAGATATAGAGAGCTGAAATATTCCTCTTGAGAGATGATATGAAAATTGTATTGATGGTTGCAGACAGCACTGCTGAATGCCTGAGTGCAGTACAGATGCAGCAGCACATCCAGGCATGTATAACAGCTGTAATTTTATCTATGATGTGTTATGAGTTGTTTGACAACAGTTACAAAATTAGAAGGGTGTTTGCAGACTTCATTCTTGTTGCTGGATGTATGTGCTAGCAGTTTATAGATAGTTCTGCAAAAGCATTAACTTGTGTGTTGTGCACAGAGAGCAGCCTGTTAGCTTGAAGATAGGACTACAAAGATAGAAAATGTTAGATTTTACAGCTTTCAGCTTTTACTAAAAATGATGAGTATGTGCAGGGAGAGGTAAACAGATAAATTCACTGTCCCTAAAGAGCATTATTAACCATTTTATAGCTGTAATATTTTTTTCTAGCAAAACTCTCAAATTAATATGAGGTGAAATGGAACCTATGTTGTTCTCGAAGCTACTATTTTCATGTTAAAAATTTCTGTTTCTAATGAAACTTTTTCCTTTCTTAGGTAATCAGCTAGAGACAGAAATCACTGATTTCTATGAAGAAACTAAAGTAAAATTTTCAGACCTTTCTGAAGAGCTGTTGTGGGAGTACATTCATAGCGGGGAGCCTATGTAAGTAAGACCCTGAAGCTAGCTATCAAAATGTACTTGAGAGTAGGTCTGAGGGTATGTTGCTAGCCTCTGGCATAAAGCATTTTGCCTAGTGTTCTGTAGAGTTTTGCTGCTTCACATGATATAGCATAGGTGATGCAGTGTGGATATTCTGTCCTTGTCTAGAACTGTAATTCCTCCAGGTAAACTGAACTACCTTTATAGCACACTAATAAATTTGAAAAGTGAAGACTGAAACATTCTGGGTTTTATCAAGCACTCATACAATATTCAGGTACCTCTCTGTTAACTGAAGCATTCAGGAAGCTTGGATACCTGAGAAAATGGATAGTTCTCATTATAAAATAGGTGAATGGAATGCCTGTTGTATAATCAAGGTATTGAAGAACTTTATTGAAAGAAGCTAGAACTTGGCTTATTTAGCCTATCAAAAAAAGGAAACAGAGGCATACGATTGATCTAGGCTCTCATAGCAAGAAACACCAACTTAATTTTCACCTTATTCTTGTGGCCAGCTTAAAATTAAGGCATAAGAACACATATCTTTTGGCTTATGGCTTTTCTATACCTTTGCAATGTAATGGCCAATTACAGACAATGTTGATTCCACAGAAGAAATGGGAGTGAGAATAGAGTACCTAACTGCTTTTAAGGTGAAGTTGACTGGACTGATTAAAAGAGAAGTAGTTATTTAGAGACAACAAGGGAATGATCGTGATGTTACTGAACTTGCTTTTCCCTTTCATTAGCTGCAGCTTAGTGAAGGCAAATCAGGTCATGGTTAGCACTGTGGACTGTGTATCTTGTGATCTTAGGTGGACTTTTGGCTCTGAAGCTTCAACTCTGACTGTGTAAGAGTATCAATGGGAGTGTTTCTATGCACTCATTTGTGGCGTAAATATAGTCATGTCCTGCTAAGGAAGGAGGAACCAGTGTAGACTTTGGATTTAAGTGCATGTGTGTAAATGAGGCGTGCTCCTCGAACATGTAAGGTGCCCAACTTATTAAAGAGCCTGGAATTAATTTGGATTATACAGAGAAAAATCATTTTGGCAAGAATATGGTTTATAACAAATTCCTAGTTAGATTTTTGGAAGGCTATCCTTAGTATGCAGTTGATTTAAAGGCCAAATGACTGGATTTTTAGGAAGAATGTAAGGTCAAAGTATTCTGAATGTTCTCATTATTTCCTCTGGAAGGTGAGCTTTAGCAGTGCTGTGATACATCAGAATGGCTCATGAACAGCACTGGGTAATTCAGTTTATTTTGTTAACAGTGTGCGATGGCATAAGTTTGAAGGACCAGCGGTTGAGTATCTTTCATTTTCTCCAGAGCAGAAGTCACTTGGTCTTAATTCATATGATCAAGAGGACAGGAAGCATTTGCTCTGGGCTTGTAAGGGAACAGCTAATGTAGTGCCTTTGTAAATATTGTAAAACAGTAAGAAGTCTTTTGTATGTGTTTTGTTTTTGTTGCTCCTCCTTAGCCACCCATACAAGTTACATGATTAAGTTCCTTTAGTATTGTTTTTTTTACTATTACAATTGAAGTAAACCATTTCATTATCTTATAATGAGGACTTAATTTCATAAAATCATATAAGACTGCATGAAAAATCAAAAATTTAGCTAATTTTTGCTGTTGAGGATTGGATTGAGTTGTCCTTTTACTATCAAGAACAAAAGTGACGTGATATTTTAAATTCAGTCACAGGTGACATGGGCTAATTCTAAATGTATATATCTGCCTTAAACTATGAACAAGGGAGGAGGGAAAAAGCACTATCTCAAGGCAGACCGTGAGGTTATTAAAAAAAAAAACAACACACAAAAACCAAAATACTCTAGCATGTTGTCTGCAGAAAGATAGCTTTTCACTTTGTTTCACTCCTGTTCTTCTTTCCAAACAAGGCTTTTTATTTTTTTATTTCTTTTGCATATTGGAAGGGCTTATCTTACTCTTCGTTCTGTCAGAAGAGGGCTGGACTGTAGTGATCCTAATTTATTTTGCGCTTGTGTAATGAGCGGGCTTGATTTCTGTCAGCCTCTTTGAGCAAGCTGTTTATTTTGCAATCTTTCCCATGTGGAAAAAGTTGTTAATATCCTGGGCAGTTTTTGATAGCTCTGCTTGAATGGTGAAATGAAAGTAAAGGGCTCCGGCACTTGGGGAAGAGGTGTTCAGAGTCTGGAGCTCTACGGTTTCAGACTTAACTATAAAGTAATAAAAAATAGAATATATATGTCCAAGTCTCTTCCCTTGTGTGATTTCTCCAAGAGTTATTTCCCCCAAAGCTGTAGAATGTAGAAGCAAATGTATCTTCCAGACTTTGCAAATAATTATGGTCTCCCAGCACAAGTTAGCAAGCACATAGCTAAATGTTTTCAGCTTCTGTGAGCTGAAAAAAAATCTTAAAATCTTGCAGGCATGGTGTTACAGAAATAAGGGAAGCTGTATTCTTATGCTAGAATTAACTTATAATCTTGGTTTTACTCAATAACATTGCTACGGTTGACTCCTTTCTCTGTGAAAGCTGTTGAACATTCACCAGAATCCATTAACAGATCTTTTTCTTGCACCTGCCCACCCCTGCTTCTTTGCAAGCTCCTTGCAAATGGAAACACATCTTTGACTTGTTCCTTGCTGTCAGTATGTTGACTTTGCTTTTCTCAAGAGATAAGAGAATGAATTCTGCTTTTCTGCTTTTCACTGGTGTCAATAATTCTTGTTTGCTCTACAAAACTACTACATATTTAAAGGAACTACAGGTGGGACTTGTATGATTTGTGGATGTGTGTAGATAACTAATATTGAATATTAGTCTCATAGTCTCAACTGTCTCGTACGTGATAAAAATACAAGAAATTAGTGTACAGCTTCTGACCTATTTTAAATGTTGCCTTCACTGAAGATGAACTTTTTCTTTTCTGTCTATTATTGTTCAGTCACTAGCTCAGTGTCCAATGTGCTTGAAATTTGCCTGTATTTCAAATAATGTGAATATACAGGCCAAGACACATGTAACCGTCATACATGCATTCTTGCCTTTGGAAATCAACCCACAACCCAACCAAACATCTCTCTTCATCTGTAGCACCAGTAGTACTTGTCAGTGCAGCAGTGGTTTATTTGATTGCTTGCTTTATTTGGACAACTCAGATGTAGTATATGTGGACATATTATTTTGTGGCATAAGTAAAGTTAAAATTCTACAGATAACAAAGGAAATGTGTTTTAATGTTGCACTTTTGTTACCTCTGATTCACTTTTCATAACGCTTTCTCCTCCACTTGTTTCATATGTTGTATGGTATTTGTT
The DNA here is from genome assembly GCF_964034855.1 of Anser brachyrhynchus. NCBI lineage: Eukaryota > Metazoa > Chordata > Aves > Anseriformes > Anatidae > Anser > Anser brachyrhynchus. The sequence goes on from NC_137694.1 coordinate 139,111,452, forward strand.
TTTTATTGTTTTTATTTTTTTATAATTTTTTTGATTGCTGGATGTTGCACACATACTTGTTGAAGTCACGGTTTTCCCTAGAAAGGTCAGTTGCTGAAAAATGTTTTGGCTACAGCCATGATCTTATAGCTTGTCAAGAGGTCTTTAAAGTGAGTTATTTTTTAATACAAATACACATTATTCTAAATGAAGTCTCTCTTACTAGCATAGCACTAACTTTATCATGTTACAGAAGCCAGTCACATTAGCCAGAGCTATTTATAAGAGCTGTGTATATACTGATGTTTTTTCAGAATTTTTGGTATGGAAGACACTAGCTTAAAAATCAATGGAGCTGTTACTAACTGCATAGCCTTACATCTTTGGGCTAGGAGCTGTAGTAGAGAATCACCTGGATGTGGTGTCAGAATGTAAAGTTCTGTTTAAAAATAAATAAGGTGACAAATGGTGTTAATATCCTTTCTAAGAGCATGATACCACTGCTTTTGATGCTCAGTTTTTTTTTGCCTACTTGTCAGCATATACCCAAATGACTTCATTCTATTGGAGTACTACTTCATTTTAAAAATAAAAGCAATATATTTAGTGATGAGAGTATTCCTAGCTTAGATGATGTAAGTCTTCAGTATGTTATAAAACAAAGAATACTTTGAACAAGGGAAAAACTATACAGTGGTGCTTAAAATGCAAGATTAAATCCTATTCCCTTGTTTATAATAATTCAGAATCCCATTTGCTGGGATACTGACTCCTTTGCTTTTATTTAGGAGACTACCTGAAAGGCTCTCCAGAAGTAAGCTCTAAATTTAGAGAACTTGTTCTCATGAAATCTAGGATGAAAAGTAAATTATCTTTTGTGTAGTAGCCTTCTTTCAAAAGCAGTTTGTAATTGCCTACTATCCAGAGTTAATAGATCTGAGACTGACTGACCTTTGGTTTCAAAGGTTGCTTACTTAGGCTTTCAGACTCTGGTGTTATTGTATAGTGAATGTACTTCTACCTTGTTCCTTAGATGTGAACAGTAAAAATGTTGGGTCTGTTATAGCTTATCTGGTTGTATGCATTTCCATTCTGCACAGTGGAATTTGCATAATTACACATGAAGACAAATTAGATTCCCAAGGTTACTTTCTGTGGAACACATACCTGTGCCAAATTACTAGTATTATCGTGACGTTTAAGAGCACCTTGCATACAACTCTGCATTTCAGAACTGCACAGAAATTAGGCTGAGTGAAATAGCAGTGGATTTTATATCTGATTAGGACTTTTTTGATGAAGAGCAATCTATCCTCCTGATCTTCATTTTAGATATTCCTGTGACTGAGAGCCACAAGACGTGTACTACAATTGTTAGAGTTCCAGGATGTCCTCTTCAGTGTGAGCTCCTTTTTGGAGCTAACGTATACCTAAAGGCCCTTCAGCCACTTGTGGAGTAGGGCTAGGGTTGGTACGCAGCTGGGTGACAGCGTTGGTCTCAGTAACACTTGCTGTTACCTTTTCCTTGGTAGGCAGGACATGGAGAGCGCTGGGTGAGCGATGGCAACGCAGTTTGACTGCAGTCAGAGGATGTACTTCCATCTTCTGTGGCTATGGCACTTGGACTGTCTGAAGCTTGAGGACCTTAGGCCATCCACCCTTAGAAAAAAATGTAAATCACAATGTAAATATAAGGATTGATAACTTTCAGTGTTGAGCCTAACTGGTAGCTTTAATCCACCTCTAACTTGACTACACTAGTCTATTCCAGACTCTGCTGTATTAGTGATTGTGTTCTGTGCTACCTTTACTGTTAACCATGGTCTTAACCTTAACTTCATAGGTCTCAGTTGTTGTTTTCTCTCCCCCAGGGACAAGGCTGGTGGATATGGAATCCAGGCCCTTGGTGGGATGTTAGTTGAATATGTCCACGGAGACTTCTTGAACGTGGTGGGATTTCCTCTAAATCATTTCTGCAAAAAGCTAGCAGAGTTGTACTATCCACCCCCCAAACATACTGTACAGCATATAAAGCATGACTCTATCCCTTCTGTGGACACTTTTGAGAACCTAAGTGATGGAGAAAGTGAATCATCAAATTTCACAGAGCATAAAGGTGCTAATAAGTTGGACAGCAGTGGGATGTGTCCCTCAAGACCTGTTTACAACTGTGAGAACACCTCTAGTGTCAGAACTGGCTTTACGGTACCTTTGGGAAATCAGAATGGAGTGTCAGAAAGTGCAGCAAAACTTCCATCTAAAATTCTAGACCTGATGGATGGTTTTAAAGCTTCAAAGGTAAGGAAAAAATAAAACTACTTTGCTAATGGATACGATTGTTTTGTTGGACTTGCATATAGCGGGTAATATATATATAGCTTATATAGCAGGTAATGTGAAATACTTGAGTTGGGATAAGAATAATAATTAGTTTAAAAGGACCAGTGGAGTACCAGAGGATCTAAGCTGAAAATTCTGGTACAACATAAATAATGCTTTCTGGTATTGACTCTTATCTGTTCTATGAAACTTCAACTACCCATGTGATAAAAATCTTTATCTCTTGATTTGAAATGAAAAAAATCTGCAGAACTTTTTTTTTTACTTCTGTTCTTGTATGATTGGCCTTGGGTATGAATGGTGAAACTGCTTCCAGAGTGTCTGACAACAGTATCCCTTTGCCTCCTATATGTGTCTTTTGTCATGCTAATTAAATGCAACTTACGGAAATCATAACTCATCTTTCATTAGCGATAACAGTGATTCAGGCTCTGGTGCATGTTGTAATTGCCTCCCAATTACAAAATAACAGTAAATTCAGAAATGCATTTATGCAAATTATACTCCAATATTGAAGTGGAATGTTATAGGGAAACTTCAAAAGGCTTTAAGTAAGAATTTACCACTGAATATTTCGATGTTTTCATTATTTTTCGTACTGATTGTAAGACCAGAATCAAGTAGTAAGTTACCTTTAGATATACTACAAAGAAGACATCTTATGTGGTTAACTTACCAAATTCATTTAAAATATATGCAATGCTCGTTACAGTCTTTCCTTTTTAGCTTTTAATGGTTAGTATTAGAATTTTTTGAAAGACAGCATTTTTTATTCCTATTACGGAAGTAACTTTTTGTACCCTGTTTCATGTTGAAGGTAAAATCTCCATGCAATGTCTGATAAAGACATAGGCTACAAATTGAAGGTTAGGTGCTCTGTGTAGCAGCCAAGTGTGGAGGGAAATGAGTAGCTGGACATTTTAAGTGCTACCAAGTTTTCTACTCAGCTCCAGTAAAGCGAAGGAGAAATCAGTCATTCTAAGTAGATCACTGATCTCAATCAAGCTGTTCATGTTTCAAGAAGAGGTTGGAAAAAAAAATGCTCAAGTGGCAGTGAAATGACAAACCTGAACCTAAGATACATTAAAAAATAAACTCTTTAGGGGGCTGGCCTGTGGAAGGAAACACTCAGAACAGTCAACAGTGGTTCTGTTGAAAGAGCAGGAAGCTGTGCTCCAAATCTGAAGGAAAACTACAGTGCAGTCACTACAGATCTGTAGGCATGTTGCTTGCAGGCATGCAAAGGGGGCATGTTTTGATGTACTTGAATGTGAGATGATGCTTAGTGTTTTTTTCAAGTTAAGTGCAAAATAAGAATCATAACCATTTTGTTGTTGCATATTATGTACACTAGTCACTGTGATGATGCTTAATTCAGTTTTGTGCAGTAAAAGTTGGTGGCAACTGTAAACAGAAGCAGGAGCTCTCCTTTCCCCCTAATCCAGTGTAAAATCATAGTACGCAGTGCTGAATTTCATGTTGAGCTAGTGGGACTTTGGTTTCCTGTGGCTTGGATCTTTGTAAAATGAACTACCAGTTGTGGTGGACTGTTTCTACAACTTGACAAATTCTACCTTCTCTCTTTCCCCTTGTAGAATACTGATAAGAGCACGAAAGCATTCAGCTTCATAAAAGCTCAAGATCTATTTTGTTTTCATCCTTGAGTGTTGTTTTAAGGCTTTTGTAAAGCAGACTGAAATTTCCTACAGAGGAAGATGATGTTGCCACTTATTTTACTGTGAACACCTGCTGCTGCAGAACAGGAGGGGATCAGGTTTAAAGCATGTTCTCAAACGTAACATTCTGAATTTGCATAGTTCAATCTTTACTCAGACCTTTAAGGATTTTTTGAACTAAGCATTACAGAATGATAGAAGAATGATTTGTATCAACTAAGTTTTTGACTCTTTCCACATTCTCATTCCTCTTGTAATTTCCAGGTCATATTAGTCCAAAGATTAGGCAGATCTTGGAAGGCAAATGCTTGCAGCGTAGATGTAATTGACTCAGTATAGTGAAAGCCTGGATTCTAGTAAATCCCAATTCTACATTCTAATTAGAACAGAGAAAAACATAAAAATAGGAAGATAAAATACATAATTACACAGTAGCAGACTTTCTCAAAGTTAATCTCCTGTTTCTCCACTTGTTTTTTATTAAATAGAATGTCAATCCGTTTTTCTTGACTGCCTTGAACTTAAGTGCATCATAGTTGCCTACAGTTGCAAAGAAATAGATTCAGTGATTGCTGCCTGTGCTTCCATTCTTGTGCTCCATATATGTTCCTTGGTTTTAGGTGCAGAATTGCACATAAATTTCAAATGGAGAGGTGTACATAGTCACATATCATTAACGTTCCTTTCTGGTCTGGTTAGCATATTTGTAAAAGCTAGGTTAAGCTTTTCAGCCTAAACAGCTTCATTGACCATGGGTTTTTCCTTTACTGTCATGCAGTAACTGTTCTGTCTTCCCCATTTCCGTATATATACATCTTAAGGTGTGTATGTGGTATGGTTGTGCTTTGGAGTTTTACTCCTTTTTCTACTTACTTTTTATTAAGCAAAGAACAGTCTTGTAACTGAAGCAGCTACACTGCCCTAATGAAATTTTCAAATTCCTTATGGGCATCAGTTCAGATGGTTAAGCACGTCTGACTTAGGTTGCATTCCAGAATAGTTCCTTTCTCTCTGACATGTATCTATCCTAAATACTGTTACTTGGCTAAGGCATTGAAACTTCTCTGAGAGGGAAGGAAACCTGTCATAACAGTTTTTGGGAGTTTTGTTACCCTACGCTCCATTTAAATAACACCAATAATGTAGAATAATACTTCTAGAATGTCTGTGGCAAAAGATGTAGTTCCTTTGTTTCTTGATTGCAGTCTCTTAAATGCAGCATGACAACGCTTTTTTTCCTACGTATAGGCGCTGTTTGTAGCCTCTAAGCTGAAGATGTTTGATTATTTGAAAAATAAAGGTCCTCTGAAGGCTGTGGATGTTGCAAATGAGGTTGGAACCTCAGTGTGTGGAACAGAAAGACTCCTTGATGCCTGTGTGGCTCTTGGATTGCTGGAGAAGACATCACAAGGTGACTCTGCCCATTCACCTACCTTCCCTTTTAAATAAAAAGGGGTGAGTGAGGAGACTGGGGGTGTAAGGGGAAAAAGATCAAAACGATCAAACAATGCTGCTTAACTTCTAGTCAAGGGAGAAGGGTTCTCTCTCTTCCCTCCACTCCTGTGTGCCCCCCCAACTGCATGTAGCGCTGAAAGATGTAAAGCACTAGAAGAGATGTTTCCAAGGTTACAAGAACTGACCTGATATTGTAGGTAACTTGGATTTGAGGTGGGGGGGTTGGATTGTTGCTTCTTTCCATTCATCATTAGCAGCTAGAATTGCTAGAATTGTTTGGGAACAGGCATTATTTAATGAAATCACCAGATGTCCTTTGAGGACTGTATTCAGAGAGCAAAAACAATTATTTCTGAATTCTAATAGATTTCATGGGCAGTCCCAGGGAGCAGCGTAAAAGCTCAGATGTATCATCTAAAATAATGAACCCTTAATCTCACTTTCTTGCTGCAGCCATGAAGAGTCACAAACCTGAGCAGAGAATCAGGAATTTTGAGAGCTCTGAAATCTGCCCTTCTTCATGTACAGCTTCTTAAATTTTAGTGTCCCTAACCAGTAGAGTGCTTGAAGGTGTATGTATGTGAGAGTCAGTAATAGGATTAACTTTTTCAGCCTGCACTCTGTATTTATAAGTTTCCATATGAATCATCTACATGGTACGATCAAGGGCCGAGAAAAGAAAATAAGAAGCTTTCAACTCTGTTAGTGGACAAGACCAAGAAGAAAGCCCTAAAGGCAGAACAAAAATACAGTCAGGAAAGAGGAACTTCTGGTGGTTTCCCCCTGAACATCAGGTATATAATTGAAATACTTTTATTATATATATATATATAATAATCTCAATTATATACCTGATATTATATATATATATGTGTGTGTGATTATATATATATATATATATATGCTTATCTGTATCCTTCAGCACCTACATTCTTTTTAACAAGGAAGTCCCTAGTTCATTCTTTCTTTGAGAATGAGGAGACCTTTAGAACTGTTCCGTAGAAATCTTTGCACAAAAAACAAAACCCCTGTGATGCCAAGATCAGGTTTTCCTACATCTTTAACAGCTGTACAGGGTAAAATGGCTTCAGACACTAGCAGACAGTTGTGAAGTGCTGAAACAAAACTGGTTACAGTTGTTTTCCTCCATTAAGGCTACAGTAATACAGATTCAGCAAATATTTACCTGACATCAGATGGTGAATACTCACTTCATGGCTACATTATCCACTCTAACGATCATCTCTGGCCTCTCTTTACAAACCTGGAGTCTGCTGTTAGAGAGGGAAGCAGGCAGAACCATCAAGCCTTTGGAAGGAAAGCAGAGGATTTATTTAAGGTAACGTAAACTCTTAGTGTGTCAAAACTAGCTGTGAAAAGCCAAGGAATAACTGATCTAGAGGAAAATTGAGACTGGGTTGTTTAAGAAAGTTGGTGAATCTTAGAAATGCTAGAAATACAGTGGAACTCACTAGTCAGACTTATGTTCCCTGCAGCTTTAACAGCACAGGCTTTAGGCTCTAAAGTGCTGGAGCAATCACAGAATGTACTGGGAAATTCTGAGTGCTGACAAAAATTGACTGAAGTTTTGCCCATCCAGCTAATATATTTAGAGCAACCCTGGAGCCTGTCTTACTGACTGCTGCGTGGCCTTTTAATAACAAATACCAGGTAGTACCTTATGCATACGCTCCTTCCATACTGAGTGCTGACTGCTTGTTACTGATGTGCATCCAGTGCAATCTGTGCTGGCTGCATATTCAAAGCTATTTTCAAACTACTTGTGTTGATGCAGTAGAGGAGGGATCCAGTCTAATTTATTTAGGTTTGTAGTTTTGTATATGCTTCAAGTTAGTATATATTGCCATTAAAAATTGTAATCCTTGCCTTTGTTTCCATCTCTAAATTCATTTCCTAATGCTAGCCTATGTGGATCTGTTCAGACTGGGAAATCACTTAGGGTTTTAACTAGCCTAACTTGTCAGTTATCCACCTGTTGAAGCAGGCTGAGTGCATAAATGTGCCTGTTTAAGGAGAGGAGTGGTAGAGTGAGGAGGAGAGTATGTCAGGATTTACCTCTGAAAGCAGTAGTTCAGACAGCATCCTGAAGTTCTTGATTTGTACTCAAGTTCCAGATGCTGATGAAGCCAGTCTTCTGAAGAAAATGTCTACATCCCTCATGTATAGTTGATGGAAGAAATAAGGGCCTCGGAAGACTTAAGGTCCTGTTAGTCTAATGTTAGTGTCTAAGTTACTGATGGACAGAAGCTCCTTTAGGAATACTTTACGGACTATTTTAAAGGGATTTTAGATATTTGAGGACAACTGCTGCAATAGGTGCTTCAGTCTATGTGTGAATTAGGTGCTTTAACATAAGTGAACTGGATCTCATCCTGTGTTAATCTGGATTATCACCTTGAGTTTTCTCTGATGTTAGTGGCAGGAGTCCCTACCAATTCAGGTCTGGGATTCCATTTGTGTACAGGATAGTGTGTCCAAGCGGAGCAGGTGGGCTGCCTATGGCACTGTACATATCACAGCCTGGAGATCCTTCCACATCATGGTAGCTGTAAAGTGAGACGAAACCAATGAGGCCTGTAGGAAGGTGAGACAAATTCATGCTTTAAGCATCATTTCGAAGCTTGAGGAACAAGTTTCTGGTACTGAGTACTTTTTTGTCAAGTAATTCTTAATAAATAAATGTTATGAGCTTGAATGTTTTTGTCTTAAGCTATGGCCTGCTCATCTAATCATTTTCCCATTATGGGAGAATAAAAGATTTAAATGAAAGAAATTTGAGTATATCAGGAAGAACAAACATTTTTAGGAGACTGGCAGGGAAAAAATCAATTTTTTTCAGAAGTTTTAATGTCTGGAGACATCTTGCTGTGGAGAAAAGCTGTTAGTGAATGTATATTAAAGGCATAGTGTTGCTTTAAAAACAGTTCAGATTACCTCTTCTTGCTATGCTACCTCAGCTTCAGTGGACAAAAGTGTTGAATTTAACAGCACGTGAGACATCACCAAAACTGGGTACAAACTGGCTAAGAGTATGTCCTTTGAGACATCCTACAAAAGATGTGTAACAATTCTGGAGAGGATGCAGAAATCTGCTTGCTGCTACAATGAAGCAGCTTGTCACCAGTAAGGGATTTGGATGAGCAACTAGTCAATGGTGCTTTAGCTGATCTTTTAATTTCAGAATTCTCATGTTAATCATGCATAAGGGCACCTGCTACCTTGGCTGAACATAATCTCAACATTCCTAAGTAATGAAAATAAATGCCAATGACTGTTTTTGTTTGTTTTTCCTTCTTAGGACTATTATCACAGCCAGGAGGTGAAGCAGCGTTTTATGGCTGCCATGCACAGCATTGCCCACCTGACAGCACGAGATCTGGCTACAGCATTTGATCTTTCACAGTTTAAGTCTACGTGTGATTTAGGAGGTACGGTCTGTAATTGAGCTTGCGTGCAAATTACAGGGGAAAAAAAGCTTGATTTCAGTTCCATATTTTGTTGCTTAAAACACACACATTTTTCCACTTGAATGCAGTAAAATGGTCTATTACTTTTATTTTTCTGGTGTTGTAATTGTGTCAGAATTAAAGGACTGAGTGCAGTTAACTGAAAGCAAAGTTCCTTAAATGATACTGGAGTAACATAAAATAAGTGAACATTTGTCATTAGTTACATGCTGACACACAGCTCGACAAAGAAAATGAGGTTTGTGGCTTAGCTGATTTTGATTTTGAAAACTCCCTTTCAGTTTTTGTGTGTCAGGCTTGAAACACTGTACTGCTAGTACAAAAACTTCGGATTATCTTAGAATGGATTGAATTGTGGTTTTAGTGTTTTTATTTTTTTTCTCCAATTAATATCTAAGATGACCACCAAAGTGTTAAATACTGATGATAGAGCTGAAGAAACTCTCCTTGTTAGTGTCCTTTTATGCTGTTCTTGGAGTGGCAAAAAGGGGATGTTACTATACAGCAAAAAGGTCCAATGTAGGAAAAAACTTAGTGCCAGGTGAGGTGGACATGTCAGAGGAATTAACAGAATGCTGGTAAAACCTCTGCCACTTGTGCAGAGACTTCAAGATCTTACCACCTTTCCTATGCTGGAGAGTACTTGTCAAACTTCACACATCAGTGCTTTATATCTCGTAAATAGTTCTAGTGTACTTCATCCACAAATTACAAGTCCATTAGTGGTGGTGTTTAAAAAAAAAAAAAGGCACAAACAGGTAGTGGTATCAAAGGTCGTATTGTCAATCCTACGACAGAGTAAGGAATAATGCATTACCCAAGCTTTAAGGCATTGTTCACTGAGAAGTGTTATTGACAGTGTTAATTTTAGAGCTTACTAGCTACCTCCAATTCTGAATTAATGTCTATTTCTTAATGTTACGTAGATCCTTGTCCTTAAAAACGTATGCAAATGTTGGGAGAAAAGATATGATTTTTGACTTTTTAAAACTTTCAACAGGTTGTACTGGAGCTTTGGCTCATGAATTAATACAAATATACCCAAATATGAAGGTCACAGTGTTTGACCTTCCAGAAGTCATTGCAAACATCTCTTACTTTCAGCCTTCAGAACAATGCACAGCTCCAGTGACGTTTGTATCAGGTAAATGTAGCATGACTTTTCCTTATTTCTGTTATCCCGAAGCATAGAGCAGGCTCTTTTCCTGGTGAGAATGGTGTTCTGCCCTGCTCCAGTCCCAGATCTGTTTTAGTACAAGGCAGGGCAGGCGCACACATGCTAAATAGGGGCATTGTACTTCTCACTGGAGTCAACAAACTGGCTATCGCTGGAGAGTGGGGCTAAATAAGGAAGTATGAATTAAAATGATTTTGTTACTCCTGGGAGTAGAGGCTTGCTGTATGTCCCTGTCTCAGGCTTTTCTTTTTTAGGCAGGATCAACATGGTGGTTACAAAAGACTTCAATCTGTCCTTCCTTGCTTTTGGCTTTCTCTCTATCTTTACATGTTACAGAATTCTTACCTGTGATCTGATTTACTCTTAAACTATCCTGAACTACAAATCAGTGTATTGCTACCCATGTTTGTTCATGTTTCTTACCTTACCCCTACTGAAGAAACTCCTAGTTCCATCTTGATGTTTTCATTTCCTTCTGCAGGAATGTACTAACTCTCCTTTTCAACAGGTGACTTCTTCAAGGATAACCTTCCAGAAGCAGATCTTTACATCCTTTCACGTGTTCTTCATGACTGGCCAGATGAAAAGATTCATATACTGCTAAGTAAAATATCAGCTGTTTGCAAACCAGGTATGTTTTTAATCTCATGCATCTACAGGTCCATGTTAATACACAGTGATAGTAAGTTCATATTAAAAAATGCACGTTTTTGTCTAATCATAGCAGCCTATGCTTGAATGCTTATATTTTGCATTAAGTTTGCATATTTGCCTTCTTTATAAAAAAAGAAAGAAACAAAGCTTCTAATAAAACTATATAAAGTAAGCCCTTACTGTAGTTGCAGATTTTGCTTGCAACTGCTTCATATCATCTCTCTGCCGTGCCCAACCTTTCTTGCAAAGACCTGTATCATCAAATACCAAAGTATGTGTTTCTATCCAAACATACAAGCAGGCCGACTAAAGTGGCTTCAAGTTAATCGAGGAGAGGCAGTTTGTTTTGTTAGTCAGTAGTGCCTACAGCAGTGGAGTTCAGTAATACTTTAGGTACAGATTTCTTGAGAAATATCTTGAGAAATATATACCTTGAGAAATACGAAGCACAAGTATCTTGTGCCTTCTCCTACATTGACAATATAAAAGATCAAAAGGGAAGACAAAAGCCAGAGGAAAAACCTGACTGCTGTATTCAACTGATTCCTTAATCTAAGGGGATTAACTGTAGCTATGAAGTTTGTTTCATAGGAGAACATTCCAAATGAGATCTAGGTTGCAAACATAATCCTGTTTATAAACTACAAAAGAAAACTGTGGATGACTGTCTTATCTTCTTATACAAAGACTGGGGGGTGACAAATGCTTAAAGGAGTTGCTTGGTTCAAATGGTAACAAGACTGAGTTTAAAAAAAAACATACTCAGGAAGTGGTCTGAACTTCACTGAAGTGGGGGCAGTGCTCAAAGCTCCCCCTTCCTCCTAACTAGGAGGAAGTTTTTCTCCAGGAAGAGATTACTGAAAATAAATTTATGATTGGCACTGAAGTCTGTGAAAACGGTGGTCTGAGGGGGGACCTATCTATAACTGTCTCTGAGCAAAACACTAAAAATGTGAAGCTAGAAATACTTTACTGAAGCACTTCTGGTTGTTTTGGCAATGCAGGAAGTGCCTTGCTAGTGGCAGAAATTGTGCTCGATGAGCAGAAGACGCACCCTCCTAGAGCTGTACTACAGTCCCTCAGTATGACTGAAGGAAAGCAGAGAAGTGGCTCAGAATATAAACAGCTACTGGAGAAATATGGATTCACAAATACACGGTTTAAGATCACAGGAACCTTACTAGATGCTGTCCTGTGCTTCAAGAAGAATCTGTCACCTTAGTGTGTACAGAAATAACATGGGATGATTTTTTATAACACTTATGCTGGTTGATGATATCAGTTTAAGATCATTTTGACCCTTTATGTGAAGCATAGTTGTTACAGGCTTTGAATAAAAAGTTGGACTGTTGCTTGTGCTGGAATGAGTTCTATGCTTTAAAAAGTATTTGGGGCAGATTGTACAAAAGTTTTTTCATACACAACTTTCAATTTGGCTAGTCTGCAGACTATGTTAAACTTAGAGTTGACGTAGCTATATAGCAGCAAGTTAAAAATTACAAGCTTTCATGAGCCTCATTAATACCTGTTTTCTTGGGCCTTAAAGCTACAGAATTCTCCCTCTGCAGTATATTCAGTGGTCACTACTCATTTTTATCAGAAATGTAAAAATAATAACGGTACTCTATCAGATACTCTATCAATATCAGGATGCTAGTCCTCTTTTTTCACTTCTGTGGGGCTTTACTGAAAAGCAATTCAAGGATAACATTTTTAGGCATGTTTTTTTTGCCTTGGGCAAAAAGGAAAATAGAACAAAGCTCCAAACATGTTCCTACAAGAGCAGTAGTGTCACGAGCCTCAGCAGCCTCTAACCTCCAGCCATAATTATCTACCCCACAGGCTGCAGTTGAGAGCTGTTCCTATTGGTTCTTAACAGCTTTGTTTCTTCTGAATACAGTTCTACGGCTGCGTATGACTTCTGTCTCATTTGACACTAATCCTAGGCTTTATACATAAATTCTCTTATGAAAACTATGAATAGAAATTGTAGCAGCTTCTTCATGTTCCAGTCTTCAATGGGAGAATTATATTCTCTATCCCCTCTCCTCAAGTAACTCATCACTTATGTCACCACTCTTAATCTTTTTTTCCTGGTACTTCATTGGCATTTTTTAGACTTAAAGTGTACTTTGTAGTAGAAGCGTTCCTGGAGATTAAAGTTGCTTTCCATAACTAGCTTTCTCCTCTATCAGTTGTGAGTTTCTTGCCATATGTCCTGCCACGTGTTTCTACAGCAATAATTCTGATGAGGCAGTGCCTATGTTGAGTCACCGACCTCTGTAAATAAAAGTTTATGAGCAAGGTCAAGAGTTATATCTACCTGGTCTTATTGATTAATCAGAAGTTACTTTGCTCTTCGAGCACTGAGTAAAGGAAAAGTGCTACAGTGATTTAGTTAATCATGAGAAACGTGTAGTACAGAGAATTTCAGCTGTACAAAATCAGGGAAATGCAGACTGCTCCCAGAGAGGGGTTTAAGTCTTAGCAGAAGCTTTTTATGCATGGAATTCGGCTGATCTAATCTGCATAGACGTTTAGAGATAAGATGTTGGCCTACTGAATAAATTTAAAACAGTTTTCTTTTCTGTATTCTAATGAAGTTTGCCGTTATGCTTAACGGGTTTGTATCCTAAGACTCATTCCAGCAAGGAGGTGTTTCTCACTTCATAGTTATTCATAACATTCATAATGCTGTTCTTTAGGCTGCTAGAAGCTGTTTGAGTCAGAACACTGTAATCCTAAAGTTGGCACACCTCTGTCACAGACTTAAACCTGTGCCTGTAAGTACTGTGTACTTGCTGACTATAAAACTTAAATAGCACATGCTTGGTTACCACACAGCCTCAGTGTGCTCTGCGATTAAAGTGCAGCACTTTATATGCAGTGAGCCCTATTCCCTTGGGCATGGTGTCTGCGGTAAAGTACTACCGCAGCTCTGCTGGGCTCTTCATCAGATTTCCTTTTTGTAAAGTATTCTGAGGTATGAATGAAAGCTATTTATAATAAAATATTTTGTAAATAAACATTACTTATAAATATTAAATTAGTAAACATTAAATTAATACAGTGCTGTGTTGCTAGTGGGTTCAGGATCACTTTGCTAGCTACCTTTGCCTTAAAAAGGAGGCTAATACAAACTGTAGACAAATCTGCTTTGCTGAACAGTCTGAATGTAGTCTATATTCCTGGATGTCTCCAAACAAAATACTGTTCTATTTTAGAAACTGGTCTTGCAGTGAGAAGAAAAGATGCAAGCTGAATTTTTACCTTCCCAAGTGGCTCGTATCATCCACACCCCTCAACTTTTACCATAGTCAGGAGACTGGGCAGAGCAAAGGAATACTCCTGAAAGAATTTAAGAGGAGGTGGCTGTGAGACCTTAACAAATGTGAGCAAGTCCAGTGGAAGTCACAAAGATGGCTTGGGGCTGCATTATGTGGCTTGTGAGGAGAGCCTTGAAGGAAACCTACCTCAGTCTAGAATAGGTGGTTTGAGGGGAAATCTGGCTTTTCGCTGCCAAAGAGACAGATACCAAAAAGACAGCCAGGCTCTTCATTGTGGTGCGCAGTTGTGGAATGAGAGAGCATGGGCATAACTGGGGAGACTCTGACAGGAGATCAAGGGGAGGGGAAAAGAGAATTGTTCTAAGGATAATTAAGTGTTGGAGCAGGTTGCCCAGAGAGTCTGTGGATCTCTGTCCTTGGAGGTTTCAAGATCTGAGGACAATGCCCTGAACAAGCTGATCTGACTGTTGAGCTGCCCCGCTTTGAGCAGCGCTGGAGATCTGTGGTCCTTTTTGACCTAAGATGTTCTGTAATCAGCTGGCATATTTCAGTCACCTGAGAAATCATAAACTCATCTTCTCTCATTAATGTTCAAACTCTGTTCTTCCGGAGAAGGCTGGTATTGTTTGCTGACTGGTGAAAGGGGTGGAGTTAATGGCGTTGCACTGAAATGATTTCCTGAGCAGTTGGTGTAAGAAAACTTGGGTCCGTTAACTAATGAAGTCATAAAGAATGAAGGAGCTAAGTTTTAAAATCCAAATAAATTGCTACCAATAAAGCTTGCAGGTTTTCTGTTGCTTCCTTGGCAAACAACATTCAGTGGTGCCTTCTTGAAGATGCTGTCTTGCCCACGTTCTTCTTTAACAAACAGTTTGGAGGAAATCTGATGCACAGGATTTTTTTTTTGAGGTGGAGAATCACGGGTTGAAAAAATAATAGATGAATGAGATAGATAATGGCTATTCTGTTTGTGTCCCCCTCTCAGGGTGTACAAAATTTGGACACTGTCTTCCAAAGTTGTACCACAGTGACTTAAAAATGACAGTCCTGCATCACTCTACCTAGCATTTGCTGTGTAATCTGAGACTGTAGTACTCAGCTCTCTGTTAAAGGCAAAGGAGAATCACACAAGAAGGGTGAGAGGGAACACAAACTACAGATTCTTGACAAATGGGGTTCATCTTTCTAGCCTGAGATACCTGAACATTAGGCATTCAAGTCATCTAGTCAGCTCAAGTTCCTATTGCTAGAGAACTGGTATTTTCAGTAGATGCATCATCTTAACTACCTATGAGAGGAAATTTCCTGGGTTTTGTATGGAAATTGATTATACATTTAATGGTGGATAGTCTGTAAGAAAGCTAACTGAAATGCATCTAATCTTTCGATGCCTGAATTCAGACAAGAATCCCATGGGAGAGAGAATGTAGGTTCAGTTCACCTCAGACGTGCTTGGCTAATTGTTTCTCTTTGTGAAGCACTTGTTCACCGCAGCGTAAGTGGCTTGAACTTGCCTTAAGGTAACTAATAATATGGTGATGATGTAGAGAACTCAATGAGCTTTCAGAACGACTTCAATGACACCTGATAGTAACACAGATCTCATCCAGCAATTTTATCGTCAAGTCCTAATCTTTTCTCTACCAAGCTGCAGTGTTATGCTTCATTTATTTTTTTGATTGATAAATGTCAGAAGTGTACTGACTGGAATGGCAAAAGGGATTGTCTTCATCATCAGAACACAGTTATTAATGTCGTGCAGCACTTAGTACTAAAATCACTGCAAAATGCTGGCATTTTGATCCAAGTTGGTGGCCTCCTATCTCTACTGTGCCAAGAGAAACTGCCATATAAGATGCTGGTCCAAAAGACAGTAAGTAAAACGAGCATTGTTTTGTCAGTAATCCCCTTGCTCATGTCTTCCCTTTCATGGGTCTGCAGATAGAGGGAAGAAGAGGCTGTGTGAGCACAGAGTAATTCAAGTTTTGCTCTCCACCCTTGGTTGCTCCCACCAGGAGAACCTCAGTTTGTACAGAAATAACGTGCAATGTTGGCTGCTTCTGTAATACTTGCCATCCACCACTGTTTCAGTATGAACGTGAAGCAGCATTGTATTCCAAATAATTGTAACTACTATACTTACCTTACTGTTTTCCGTAGCAGTCATACCAAGTCTACAGTAGCCCCCTCTTGCCCTGCAAACATCTGTGACGTGTGTTGGATTTTCCTGTGTTTTTTATAATAGTAGATTATCATTTAATATTGGGTTAGTCATTTAAAATACAGCAAATGAATAAATGAAAAATAGAATCACCTGTGTCCTGTATTTTTTGGACCGTTACATATGGTAGCAGAAATTCTCTTCTTCGATAACGGAGTAGCATTGTTGCATGCATTTGTTTTTAAATTAGGCTGTGGGATTTTGCTGGCTGAAATGGTACTGGATGATGAGAAGAAGAACAGGAGCACAGCTTTGCTTCAGTCTTTGAACATGCTTGTGCAGACGGAGGGAAAGGAGAGAAGTGGCTCTGAATACCGAGGTTTACTGGAACAACACGGATTCACGAATGTGAAAATCAAATTGACAGGAAATCTGCTAGATGTAGTCTTCTGCATTAAGACATAGAAAAAGAAAGATTTACTAGTAAAATCTAGATCATGTTTGATGTCTTTAATTATGCAAGTATATTCTGTTTCCCATCAATATAAAAAAAGATGTAACTTTTTGAAGTTACTTTTAAAAAGGGAGAAGTGATTGCATTTATTTTAAACTCGAGTAAAGTTCAAAAATAAAGAATGTGCTGGCAACATTTGATGGCACTGATACCTACTGTAGTTGCACAACACTTGTAGTACGGTCAGAAACAGGCTCCAACCCAAGGGTATCAGCAGCCTTACAGTAGTATTGACGTTGCTGAGAAGTCAGTTTCTCTGTACTGGGTGCAATTCAAATAGTCCAACTTTTAGACTAGCGCACATTGATTGCTTTGTCCCCGCTTCAGGAGGTTAATGCAGGTATAACTTCAAAACCATCCACTTTAATACCGTTTTTATTTTTATAGTCTCCACTGTAAATAAAGAACTATTATCCCATTTACTACTTGCCTGTAGCTGTGCATTCTACCTTTCCTACTATTATTTTTATACGCTTTTGTTTTCTTTGCATCTTTTTTCAGCATACTCTCTGCTAGTCACATTCTCTCCTGTTTCACAGTCCATGGTTTGATTAAACGTTTCAAATGCAATTTATAGTAGTTCCTCCTTATTTTTTGCTCACCTCTTTTCTTCATCGTCCCACAGCTGTGTGTATGCTCTTTACCTGGTAAGAAAGTGTGTGGGCACAGCAGGCTTCCAAGGGGGGGTGGGCTGACTGCCACTATACAGACAGGGTGGAGCCTGAGATGCAGGAGGTGCCACTCCTCTGCCTCCCGTGAACGCTTTTGCCCCCGTTACCTATCTGTAACTGCTTCCCAGGATTCCTGTTCTTGTCCTTCCTCCTTCACAGCAGTGCTCCAGTTCAGCCCTGGGGCTTGTCTTCTCCTTAGTAATTACGTGAATGAAGATCATCACATTGCTGTGGTCTCCAGCCACAGGGCTCAGGATGTCATTTGTAAGCCTCAGGAAACTGAGGGCTGTGGAAACAGGTTGCTCCTAAGGAAGCACATTGTTCTTCTCCTATCTACGTCCATTTACAAAGACGGGCTGGAAGGGCCATGACACCAAGTATTCCATAATAGACATTGTGTGTGTGTATGTGTGAAAATCAATGATAAAATTCACAATTGCTTCAGTGTAACTGAATTTATCACCACTGGCTTACCCTCTTTTCCCCTTCCTAAACTTGTTAAACACTGCTATCTTATAAAAATGCATTAAAGCATTCACCTGTGTAGCATGGAAGTGTTAACTGTTAAAGTCAGGAAACAGCACTATTGCGATGGCGTAGTCAAGACTGGAAATGGAAGAACTAGAGCAGAAGCTTGTCAAGAGCATCAAGACAGGCTCCTCCGCGTTCTGTGAGGTTTCTGGAATAGACAGCTGCATAAAAGCACAAGTTTCATTTTTTATTTTATTTTTTTTTCATCTCAGCTATAATTGGAGATGAGATGTGGGGGCACCTCATTTGGTTTAAGAACATCCTCTTCCTTTTTAGCCCTGCTTACCTTATGAGCTCTTATGAGAGCAGAATACGAGATTAGTTAAAGAACAGAAAAAAGGGAAAAAAAAACAGCACAGAAACAGGAGGAAAAGAATGATGTGAAAGAGAAAATGAGATTTCCCCCAGTCAGATGCATCTGATCTCCAAGGTGAACAGGACGGGACAACTATTGACTAAACAATTTCTTATCACAAAAGTTTCATACATTTCACTTTCATTTTGCAAACTGACAGCACCAGAGTTCCAAAGAGTGAAATTCTTTTCTAGCCAGTATAAAGTTTTATGGGGAAGTAAGTCCCAGCCTAGATAATTGCATGCACGCAGGGCATTGTGCTGAGAGGATTAATATTCAATTACAAGCTTTTTTTTTTTTTTAATGAGAAAAATAGAACGGTTTAAGCTGCACGTGTCTCCCTGAGAACACGCACCACAGCTTTTCATTGCATGTATCCAACCTATGGTCCTGTTAACACCGTGTTGGCAGAAGAGTCCCTTCGCTATCTCCATATCATGGCTCAGGATATAAAATAGCATACAATTATCACAGAATCAGAGAATCACAGAACCATCTAGGTTGGAAGAGATCTCCAGGATCACCGAGTCCAACCTCTGACCTAACACTAACAAGTCCTCCACTAAACCATATCACTAAATTCAACATCTAAACGTCTTTTAAAGACCTCCAGGGATGGTGACTCAACCACCTCCCTGGGCAGCCCATTCCAATGCCTAACAACCCTTTCAGTAAAGAAGTTCTTCCTAACATCCAACCTAAACCTCCCCTGGCGCAACTTCAGCCCGTTATACAATTTCCCTCGTATCTTTCGATGTGCAATACGCGGTGCAGTGACGTGCAGCACGCAGCATCGTTCCTCCCAGAGCAGAGACAGAGTCTGCGAGGTGGAAGCGCGCCTGGCACACCCTGAGCTCCCTCAGCGCTGCCTGAGAGAGAAGCTCCGGTTCTCAGCTCCCGCAGGGCGCGCACACACCCGCCACCAGCGGTTTCGGACACCTCAGGCGCTGCAGCTTTGCGGTTCGCCAGCCAAGTCATCTGTGTAAGAACACGGCCGGCTTTATTTACGTTTGTAGGAAGCGTCCGCTAAAAGCGAGAGCGGTTACACAAAGCGCAAGGGAACTAACGCCCCCCGGCTAGGCGCAGCCCCTGGGCCCCGCCGGGCCGACGCGGCGCTGCGCTACTGGCGCCGCGGGGGGGGCGTGAGGGGGGAGCAACGGCCGCGACGGCCGCCCTCAGCCGGCGAGGCCCCGCCCCTCCCGCGGCGAGGCCCCGCCCCCGATCGCGGCTCGCCCAATGGGGCGCGAGGCGCGGGGCGTGGCCGGCGGGGCCCGGCATTTAGCTCATGCGCGGCGGCGGCGCCGCCCTTTCGGCGCGAGCGGCGGCGGCGTCGGTTCTCCCCCCTTCCCCCCGTGCCAGGCGCGGCCATGGCGGAGCAGGCCATCTCCTTCCTCAAGGACTTCCTGGCGGGCGGCGTGGCCGCGGCCATCAGCAAGACGGCGGTGGCGCCCATCGAGCGGGTCAAGCTCCTGCTGCAGGTCGGCGGCGCGGCCGGGCCCTGTGACCTTCCCTCCCTCCCTCCCTCCCTCCCTCCTTCCTTCCTTCCCTCCGCGGGCCTCAGGCGGTTGGCAGCGGGGGGGGGTGGAAGGGAGGGGGCAGGAGGCGGCCGTTGCCCGCGCGAAACAAAGGGGGCTGCCGGCCCCTGGGGGGGAAGAGGGGTGGTCACGTGGGCGGTGGTCGCGCGCGGCGGCGGCGGGGAAGCCGGTTCCGCTACGCGGGGGCGGGGCGGGGCCGGGGGAGGGGGCGGCGCGCGCTGTCACTTCCTCGCGCCGAGGGCGCCGGGGCGCGTAGCGGAGGGCGGCCGCGCGCCGCCATCTTGGCGGCCCTCACGTGACGGCGCGCCCCGGCCGCCCATTGGCCGGTGCCGGCGGCGGGGCGGGGCCTGGCGTGACCTGGGCGGGGCGGCCCGGCGCCGCAAGGTGACTCGCGTGACCTTCGCGGCCGTTAACGGGCCCCCGGCGGCCGTTAGCCGCCCCCCAGCAGCGCTGACACCCCTTCGGGCAGCCCCTCTGCGGGGGGACTCGGCCGTCGCGCGCTGACGTCGGTTTTCAGTCTTAATATTCATGCCGACCCGGAATCTTAAGGTTTTTTGGAAGCTTGTTATCAGGGCAGGCTTACTGTGGTAACCAGAGACTCGGTTTCTATATCCAACTGCTGTCAGGCGTTCTGGGCTAGCAGCTCTTCCTGTTACGCTCCAAACAGGCTTAAACCAAGGTGCAGTGCAGGCCTGCCAAGGCATAGAGTCAAAAACACGTACTTGTATTTGCAGGTGCAACACGCAAGTAAACAAATTGCTGCCGATAAGCAGTACAAGGGCATCATCGATTGCGTAGTGCGTATTCCAAAGGAGCAAGGAGTGCTGTCCTTCTGGCGAGGAAATTTGGCGAATGTCATCAGATACTTCCCAACTCAAGCTCTCAACTTCGCCTTCAAGGATAAGTATAAGCAGGTGTTCCTGGGAGGAGTAGACAAGCACACTCAGTTCTGGAGGTATTTTGCTGGTAACCTGGCCTCTGGTGGTGCAGCTGGAGCCACTTCCCTCTGCTTTGTCTACCCCTTGGATTTTGCAAGAACCCGTTTGGCCGCCGATGTTGGAAAAGCTGGTGCAGACAGAGAATTCTCTGGTCTAGGGGACTGTCTAGTCAAAATCACCAAGTCTGACGGTCTGCGTGGCTTGTACCAAGGGTTCAATGTCTCTGTCCAGGGCATCATCATCTATAGAGCTGCCTACTTTGGAATCTACGATACAGCAAAAGGTAAAATTTCAGGAGGGAGTTGATGACCTATTTGCAGAATTGTATTGCCTGTTTACGTCTGTTCTTGCATGTCTTTGTTTGTTGTATCTATAGCTTACGTAAGTGTGGGGGCAGAACGGGGTGTCTTGGTCAGCATTAGTGTGATGTGCCAGTGACACTGTTCAAAGCAAATCTTCATCATGTATTGATAGTGCAGGCTGCTTTTGAATTTTCCTGTTGTTTTTCTGACAATTAAAAACCATCAGGTTTTCCTTATGGCAGTAATGTTTGTTGGTAACCATATGCAAATATTTTAAGTTCAGTTTTGCTCACTGAGTTGCTGTAGTTACATTAGACCAATTCGGGTGTGCTTAGTAGAATTGGTTTGAGCAGTGCTTTCAGAAAGCATTTGTTTAAGCTTGACTTCTGGGTTTGGAAATCATTGGCATGTATAGTTCATTAAAATTTATAGGGACAATGAGTTATTCTAGTGACACTTATTTCTGTAAGCATTTAGGGAATGATTAAAACACTTACTGTGCCAGTCAGAAAGGATCTTGGTGCCTAAATTTCATAGAATCATAGAATATCCCGAGCTGGAAGGGACCCATAAGGATCATCAAGTCCAATTCCATATTTTGATTATTGAGAATAAAATACTGTGGGTTTCCTTGATTTTTTTCTATATGGCCAAAGTATGCTTCAAGTGTATCAAGTGTCTTGTTGCAACTTAAATCATAGCTTTACAGTGTTTTATAAAAGCTTTTCTAGTGAAGTAGCTGTTGTGCAGTGAATTGGAGGAGGATGTGGAGGATAAAAAGCTAATTAGTTTCTTTATTGCAGGCATGCTGCCAGATCCCAGAAATACTCACATTGTTATCAGCTGGATGATTGCACAGACAGTGACAGCTGTGGCTGGTGTGGTTTCCTACCCTTTTGATACAGTGCGGCGTAGGATGATGATGCAGTCGGGACGCAAAGGAGGTAGGCTGTTACTCTGTGTAGTTCTTTACGCAGCGCTAACAAGATGGAGTTGCTAACGGTCATCCCTCAGCACTTCTAGTTCATTGTTCCATAAATCTCTGTTAAGTTTTATTATGTTTAAGCGGTATGAGGCAGTTCAGTAAGGCCCACAACTTGTGGTGTTTGTGAGGAATTATGCTGAGGACTTTTCTTTGTGGAATATGAATTGCGTAAATGGGCTGGCTGTTTACAGTGACAAGCTAAGTGAAAGCAATTAGTTGACAGTATAGATGCCGTAAGAACACTTAAGATTGTTTTGTGACATAACTTTTAATAACTAGGCAGGCAGGTAGCAAGATTTTCTGTTGCCTGAACTAGCACTGTGGTAGTCATAAAGCAAGGTATGAGACATAAAGTAGCTGGAGAAGTGAAATGGCAGTTGCTGGAGACACCTGAGATACAATTACAGGAGCTAAAAATCACTTTGCTCTTTTTCTACAGCTGATATCATGTACTCTGGAACGATTGACTGCTGGCGGAAGATTGCAAGGGATGAGGGAGGAAAGGCGTTCTTCAAGGGTGCATGGTCTAATGTTCTCCGAGGCATGGGGGGAGCTTTCGTGCTTGTGCTGTATGATGAATTCAAGAAAGTCATTTAAGCAGCCTAACTAGAATTTGAAATCAAGTTGAGCAGATCATGTAGAATAACTACCATTATGGACCATTGACCTTCAAGAAATTCCTGTGAGTCTTATTTATCAGAGCCAGATGATATTTGTAGATGGGGCTAGAAACTGACATACAGAACTGATCCATTTCACGGTAACCTGTGTGAAGACACTGAATCTGGCAGTTCAGTGTGGTGACTTGTTTCAGCAATGAGAAATCAGCGTCACTGGTTCAGGGTCGAAAGTGGCTGGGTCCAAGTTAGGTAGAAAAGCATTGTATGCCCATGGATCAGTCCCCAGTTTCAAGTCCTATCTTTTTTAGGACCATAAAATTGTCTTTGAAAGTACTTGCTAACAAATCATTCTTTTCCACTTGTACTGAAGCACTATGTACCATTTTGCACAGCTGAACATCTAGCAATTTTGTTCTTAAATTGGGGCATTCTGCTGTAAAACAATAAACATACTTACTCTGTCTGTGTTGAAATTATTACATCAAAGCTTTGGGAAAGCCTCTTTTCTTTGGAAACTTGTTTCGGATAATGGTTCATCTGATACACTTACACTGCACTATAACAGAATAAGCTTGATTTTATTACAATGATTGAATGTGAGAACTTCGAGGAAAAGCATAGGTTGTACTAGTAGAAACCACTCCCATTCTTTGTGCCTGATTGTGTATGATGGGCTGCTGCAAGTGGCTTTTTGCATGATTCTTAAAAATTGATTTGCAGCTTTTCATGTGATATAAAATGAGGGGTTTTTTTTGTTGTAGCACTACAAGAACCCAAAGTTCCAAGGGCAGTCAAAAAGTGATGCTCTTGCCCTTGGTGAAACAACTTAAAATGGAATACGTATGTTCTTTAAGTTAATATAGAAAGCAACACATGACATTCATGCAAAAACCCAGGAACCCAGTGAAATGCCTTTAATGTTTGAGTGACCTATCGTATTGTTGCTGCTATTTGGAAATGCTGATCATGCCACTGAAGAGTGTGCTTGGCCTGATCCCTAGCAGTGGTCAGTACCTCTGGGGAAGATGGATTTAATCCGAAATGAAGCTCAGTTTTAGAGGTGCGGTTGTTAGAGTATGTGACAGGGAACATGCATGATCCTGTGTAGCTTTAAAATAGAGGTAAAGGTAGGTCAGCCTTCAATAATAACTGAATAATGTCTACTTTCAAGGATTGTCTGAAGGCTAAAAACAGGTAGTACATTATGTCAAATGGCAGTATGGGGAATTAAATCTGTGATCTTCATGTGTGTGTATATAATCTTGCTTTTGTACTCCGTAATCTACAAGGATGTGGGGAGACCAGTAAAGGAAGACAAGGTGTTCATCTTCCAGTCATGTTCTTAAGAACTAGCCCTGTATCTGAAAGAAACGGTGTCATTGTATGAGTCATTGAAGGCTGACTGAGCTGAGGTGGTTTTTTTGTGCCTTCTGAGGTTGCTACTCAAGATGAGGTATTTAAATTTACTACATGGCTTTGTCTGATTATTTGGCTCCAACATGATGTTCCTTGGCACAAGCACTGTTTTCAACATCTTTATATGAATGTAAGTACATTACGTAGCTACTTTGTACACAGGCTAATGGCAAACTTCATGTACCTACTGCAGGTGTTTTTTTAATCTTGTTCAGTAATGGTAGCTCTCGTGATGTGAGCAGGTCATTTGATGTTGACCTTGCCAATCAAGCTGCTGTTTCAGTTGTAATTATATTGATTGGGGGGGGGGGGGGCAGGGGAAAAGGTTGTCTGTATAAATAGGTTGCGTAGGTTTACTTTCTACATCAGTGGCTTGAAAGGTAGAGATAAAGCACCTTGCATAACCTTGCTGTGAGTGCATGGTGGCCTAGCTTTGTGAGGAAGAACCAAGCATGACAATTACTTGAGCAGTTCTTGAACAGGGGGATGACAAATCTCATCCCCCCACTACAGAATTTGTTTTTAACCAGAGGAAATAGGAAAATAAATCAATGTAAATGTGGGTTGTTCTGTAAGTGGAACTGCAATTAGCTATGCTGTGCATTTCAGCATGTACTACTCGGTGTTCATTTTTCTAGTATATCGCTTCCCTTAGTCATGCAGCAGCAATTTTCAATGTGATTATGCAGTGTGGGAACATAAGAGGCAAACAATAAATGACTTTTAAAAAAAGCATTTGTTTTCTGCCTTATTGAAGCACTTATTTGGTAAAATGTGTTTATTTTGAAAAATACATTTAACAGAAAAAGATCTGGAATTTTACACATACATACAAAAAAGCAGGAATCTAAATCTAAGGCCTGTATTTTAGAAAGCTTCCTATTCCATTCTTTTGTTGTTTTTTTTTTGTTTTTAATGGGGGAAAATTTCAAGGTGTTCATTTCTAGTCTGTACTGTGAAGAACACCTTAAATGCTTGTAGATTGTCATGATGCATGATTTTGTGTTGAAGAATCCAAGTCTGTTTTCTTTTTAGAAAGTTAGGTCATCTCTTCAACCATAGTTACTTCCTTAGTTCAGCTTAGACTGGATGGAAACATGTTCTCTGTCTAAGAGAGAGACATTCATTAGCCTTTAACTTGCAATAAGCTACAGATATACTGTTGTTGAGCAGAGAACATTCAGAAATATTAGACACACCTGCTTTCAAAGGCATACTGGTTTTGCTATTCTGATGCGTAAGAAATGCTTGTAGTTGCAGGGGATAAACATAGAAGGACAAAGTGAAGGAAGATTACTAAAATAAAATGAAGGATCCCAGGAACATAAATTGTCTGAACTGAGTAGAATCTTACCCAAATCAAATGGGAAAGCAAGCACTCTTTAAACATAAATGTGAAGGAAGCAAGTGCAAACTCGGTGCAGAGTCTAGGGTTATAAACCATGAGTTTTTTTCAATGATCTAGGGGAAAGCTGTGTCAAGAAGCAGGACAAACAATGAGAAGATATGAAAAGGTCATTACAGGAAGCAGGGACAAAGTGAGGAAATACAGGCATCAGAAAGCTGAAGCAAAGGACCACCGGAAGTTTAAAAAGAGTTCATAAATGTATTAGACCTAAATGCCAGGAATAGTCCTGGTATTCAATGGGGAAGTTCTCCTGAGAACACATTTTTGCTTTATCCTTTTTGAAGGTTTACATCATTCAAGCATCTTTACCATTGATTGTATTTGGGAAGAAGAGATGAAACTAATTTTTAAGACTAAAATAGGCAAAGAAGAGTCTAGAAGGTGTTTAGCAGGTAAGAGACTGGAAAAAATACTTTCACAGGGTTGGCAGCTGTGAACTTGAACTTTGGCAATTACTACTGATCAGCTGCTGCCTGCATGGAGGTGCCCATGCCACAGTTTATGAAACCACATCCACAAAGATAACCTGGGGTCTGGGTGTTGTGTTATTCCAGTAATACAAGTACAGGGATTTTGAGGTCCCTCAAGTTTAGCATAAACGTCCAGATGGAGGGTCTGCAAGATTTAAGGACTGCTTGCTACTTTACTAGCAAATACCAATTTATAATTTGGTAGACTGTGAACTGCTGTTCTGTAGCCAGATAGGAAATGAGATACCAGGCTTTTGTAACTTATGGATGAGGAAACTCATCCAAGTTGCATTGCTATCTACCTTATATTAAAGTCAAAGATGATACCTGTCATCTTTAGGGCAATGTGCTGGTATACAGTTACCCAAACAGGAGTTTCAATAACCATAGCTTTGAGGAGCCTTTGTAAAGGCTTGAAAGAAAACTTCTCACTTCTCAAAGCTTTATTGAAAAAGGTGTTGCCTGTTGAAACATTGTAGGCAATAAATAAGCAAAAAAATAAATAAATGCAAATTTGACTAAATAAATGAGAAAGCATACCTGGATATTTTCATTATGTGATATGTTAAATTTGTCTCTTGGTTGTGGAATAGGAGGAAATATTCTTTTGAAACTGCAATACCTTTGGATACAAAAAGGGATTGAGAATAAATGAAAATACTGGTAATATAACACAAGCATTGTGTTGTACCTTAAGGATGTTATTTATTGCTCTACAAATCACTAAGTGAGAAGAAGGAAAATATTTTGAGTGTAGACTGGTGGGTAACTTCTTACACCGATCGCTTGGGTAACTTAAGCTTACTTTGTGACTAAAGCTACACTAAATAATTTATTAAACTGATTTTCAGTAACTCACCTGGTGTAAGTAACTTTCTTCCACCACTATGTGAGAAATTTTATCAAAGGACACATTCATTTATACTGTTTCCTTGTTGTCTTGCACTATGTGAAGTCAATGATTTTAAAGTAATGTTGATGTTAAATGCTTAAAAAAAGACCTTTTTTTTTTTTTTCCAGGGTCTGCTCACATCAGTCACTAACTTTATCAGTCTTTCCCCCTTTTTCACTTGTGATTTTGTGTGCCACAGTGCCATCCCAAGCAATACTGGTAATAACACTCCATGATATCGATAATCAGATTCTCCAAGTTTATAGAGGTAGGAAGAATGCGTTTCACAGAAATACCTACGTTAATAAAATTGATTTACCTTTTGCAAAGAAAAAAAAGGAGCAGTGTCACTAAGATTGTTCCAAGTACTATCAGAAGTAAAAGCACAACAATGAAGTAATCTTTTTCTTGACCTGAAAAATCGAAGGGAGAAATATCCTAGTATGCGCAAAATCTACTTTTGTGACTGTCAGTAATTAACTCCAATTTCACCTTAACTTCTTGAATAATCCAAAGGATTTCAACTTGGCATCTTACTTAAAACATTTTAAAACAAGTTGAACATATAAACTGTAGAGATCAATTACAAAAAAAATCCAGAGAAGGAGAAAGTCGCAGGATGAAGAGCAGAGGTAGTGGTGGAACTAAAAAAATAATGTTTAGGAAATTATGAAAAGGGTTCAGAAGGAAGAGGATGATTGTGATAAAAACTTCAAGAACTTAAAGGGAGTCTCAGAGCTCGAGACAGATGACTGTTTGGGTCTATCTCAGCCAGTTCCTATAACCCTGGCATCTGACTAATAGCTGTCTTCACAATCACAACTGGTCACAGGCTGGTATCAGCCTCCATTTCACAGTATTTGAGCACCTCCTCTATGTTAATAGTTTCTACCGTGTTCCTTCCACATCACTGGGTAAGAATCAAGATTTAGTCATATATATGAGTTCGAGAGAGAAAGGTTTGCAAACATTGTAATACCAAAAAAAAAAAAAAGTATGAAGAAAAATATTCCATGGGCTTACCAAACTCTATTGGTTCACTCCATTCCCCCCAGCTTGTGTTTACACTACATACGCTTCTTCCACGTGCTCTGATTTTCAGAACGTATTGTTTTTTCACATTATAATTTTTGAATTCGTATGTATATTTGACTACCTAAAATCAAAGCATTTAGATGGTGTATTTCAATCCAGAAGCAAATATTAATAAAATTTGGGGTTTAATTTCCTGATATGGGTTTTGTAAAAAAAAAAAAAAAAAAAAAAAAAAAACAACTAATTTGTATGATTTTGTAGGTACATGGTTGTTAAGTGTTCTTTTCTCCAAATTTTAAACTCTTATACATTAGTTCATCCTAGCACTGAGTGTTTCTGTTTTGAAGTTTAAAGTTGTTAAGAGAGATATTAAGAAACTTGCATATGAAGATACCACAGGAAAGTATCTTCCTGAGTTCTTATGTTGATGCAAAACCTATAGTTCCAGAAATAACTAATGTTCTGTATAATAGTAATTTACATGCTAAAGAGGGCAGAAGTGCAAATACGTATAGGGTAAGAATACTTACTGTTACAGGAGGATCTTTTTTATCTTTTTCAAGCTCATCCTGCAAAACAAAGACAAATCTTCATTTTTATGATTTTCTTGTCAAGTAATCATGTTTTTCCCTCTTTTGTTCTCTGTTTCTCACTTATAAAGATCATAAGTAATTTTAAACTGAAAAGTCCAAATGGAGATTCTGCTCCAGTAACGTCTCAGAATATGGCATTTCATTCAGAGTTTTGGCTTCCTCCTTTTCATTTTAGAAAAGGAAGAAAACATGAATTTGGTACAGGTACTATAAGGTAGCTGATTAGGAAGGGTGCCCTCCTAGATCTGATGCTTGTGAACAGAGGTCTTGTGGGTGAAGTGGCAATTGGTGGACTTGTTGGCCATAGTGACCATGAAGTAATCGAGTTTAAAATCTTTGGCAATCTTTATATACAACCTCTAAACATAGCAGATCTGGAAGCTGTCTTTTCAGCTGTCTTCTTGATAACACAGGGCACAAAATTGATGTGAACAGCAAATTTCTTCTCCTTCCAATCAAATTCTGTTAGACAAATACTCATGAATGTATTTTCTATTAGACAAATACTCACGCATTCCATACCGTCAAAATTTACTTAACGAGAATCAAATATTTTCTATGACAAAAGAGGCTGAAAATTTTGAAATATTTAAGACAGAAACAAAAAAGCATAAGCATAAAAATTAGGAAACGATATCACCAGCAGTGGTTTTAGTAAGGATCCCAGAAAGCATTGAAAAGGTGAGCTCCTGGAAATGTTTATAACATGTAACGTCAGAAGGAGAGTTGGCATTATGGAAAAGTGAATCCCACCCATTCCTACTGCTACAGATAAAAGAAGAGCTAACATACGTTTCTTTAAAATAAATGTTGAGAATATTGTTTTAGTCTTATTTCTTTTTGATCTTGTGAAATTTTTCTGAGATCTGTGGAGGAGGATCGGATGCCTCAGCCTCTTGTCTGTTGTACTTGATGGATACCAGACATACTTCACCTGTGGTAAATTGGCATGCTCTGTATTGCCCTGCGTTTTTCTTGTGGTTACCATGGTAAATTGGTAGTGCTCTGCCTATACAGTAAGATAATTCCCAGCTCGCTTTTGGTATGTACATATTTACATCAGAGTTAGCCGTCTTACGTTCCTCTTATAACCAATGGAAAGAAAGAAGCATTTTAAGGACACAATTTGTCACATACCTTAGGAGGTGAAAAATACCACATCTGACTGCACAGAGAGCAGAGGATAACTTACTGAAAAGTAAATGCATCCTTTGCAGATGTCTGCCCTGGGCCTGTATTAACTTTCCCCTGAGTCGCTAGTATCTCTTTTTTTTTTTTTTTGTTTTGGAGGAATATATTTTTTCAGTAGCTTCTGATTTCAAAAAGTAGGTTCAGAAAGAAAGAAATGGGTTGTGCAGAAAGATGAGGATTGGGTTGTCTTAACCAGAAGAAGGACGGTGTCTGAGAGAAAACTGTCAAAGAGTGTGACATCATGGGGGAGATGGTGGAGGAGACAGGGAAAAACAGCCCCATGTGTTGAAACTGAGAGGCAGCTGTGAGCTTTCCAGCATGTGCAAAATGCCATCAGGGTGGCTGAAGCTGAGGTACCCTGTGAAGCAGGTTGAGCATGTGGGGCCCTGGCCTGGGCTGGAGGCTGGTGCCAAGGAAGGAATCTCATTTTGGATCACCGGGCTGCAATCGTACGGTCATCTCCTGTGAGATGAGCTCATGGAGGACAGCATCTCAGGTGCTCTCCTAGTCTTTGGACAGAGAACCCTCATAACGGTTCCCTTCTCTCCTCTGTTTTTCTGCTATGTCGATCTCTTTAGTTTGAAATAAGTTCACGAGCAGTGGGAAGTTAGAGCAGGAGGACACTACACAGCTTATGAGACAGAAGTTAATAAGTAAAGGCAAGAGAATATTGCATGCTATGTAAATACATGTAGCTAGGTATGGTGCCAACTTCAAACCAAGAAACTGTTTTTACCTTTTTTCGTATGTTAATTTCATACTCAAAGCAATGTTCAGGTTTCCAATAACTTGTAAGGGGTTTTTGCCATGTAATTATGCAATCTTCTAGATCGCTAGTACAGTTGACACTGACATTTAATGGAGCAGTGAATCTTTCTGGAGTGGAATGAAATGAAACAATTAATGTAGACATGGTCTGTAATCAACTACAACTCTTTCATAGTAAAATGCACGTAAAACTGATGCAGCTTATATACAGCTGTGCGCTACTGATGGTAACAAATGTTACCTGGTAAACAGAAGTAAAATACAGAGCAAAACTAGAGAATCTAGTCCTGCAGCTGTTGGACATTGAAGTAACTGAAGTTCATGCAAAAAAGTGTATGAAGGATTTTGCGTAATTCAATCATACAGTCTGCAGTGCACAATTTTCTTCTACATCTAAATTTCACATTGACAATGCAAGTCTCTATAGGAAAAAAGATGGTCATTTTTATCCAGGTGGTGGTATTCAGGTAGAAGATCGAGTCATCTGAATCTGAGTGCCTACAATACAGCTGTCCAAGGGTGACCTGGGTGTCTAACTGCTACAGTCAGCAGAGACCTCATCAGTAGTGCCCACAGTGCCTGCAAGGCCCCCTGTGGAGCAGGCGTGCTCAGCTGAACAGCTCTGGCTTTCCAGCCTGCACTGACTGCAGGCAGGAGTCAGTTGCTTGAACTGTCCTGTGCTGTGGATTTCAGACCACACAGAACACCCAGAAAGACCCTGGTCTCTCACAAGTCCTGAGCACAACTGCAAGCCTTGTGGATGTCTGAAGGTGTCTTGTGTGGAACCAGAAGCAGGTTTTAGAGAACTGAATCTTGTCGCCAATCTTTATTGGAGCTTGACCACCTAGCTTGCATGTAGGTAGTCACATTTAACTAATACAGTCTTAACATGCCATTTGAATCCTCCCTCTGGCTTTAGGACATATTGCTCTTGCAGCTCTCAGAGAAGTGTGCATTATTGGGATGGTGAAATGAGCCCACCAGAAAGCTGACTTTGAAAGTTGTTAACCATTGCATTTCATCACTTGGATCCCATGGATTTGTTCGCACTGTTCTCAAAGCTGCTATTGTAGTCTCTATGTCTGTTCAGTTTAGTAAATTTTGGAAATATATCTTGTCAGCTCTCAAGAACCAAGTTTGTACCACTGTGTAGAAACCTGTAGTAGTTGTGCACTTTTGTTTTCTTCTTCTTTTTTTTCTCTACAGAGAGAAATCCCCCCCCCTTTTTTTCTTTCTTTTTTTTTTTTTTAATACAGCAGTAATATAATAAAATAAAGTTGTCTGTGTACTTACCAATTGTATACAGTTTTATGTAGTCATCATAGAACTGGATCTGGGAATCTTTGCTAGACCCATTCACCAGGAAATAAGCAGTTTCGTCTTTAATCATCACATTTTGGAATCTGCATCCTATGTGCATGCCATTTTCACCTTTAATGTAAAGCTCACATTCTGTCTTGTTCTCATCACTGTATATGACAAGGTATTTGAGAAAAAGGTGGGCAGAGTGATGTGTTGAGTGAGAATTCAGACTTCCCAAGACTCAAGCAGGCTTACTTACCTTGAATTCTTCCAGTAGAGAAAATATTGGGTATCTTCTGGAGCATTCCTGCCTGGCTGCCAAGTGCAGTTCATGAGAGAAACATTATAAATCACACAGGAGAAGTTTTCAATGGCTGACCCCTTCATGCCTGCAAACACAGCAATCTCTGTTAGGAGCAAGAACTGTATGACTGCTCCAAGACAGAGGGATGTATCCACATAGCAGTGGATGTAATCTTTCTAGATTTTAGTAAGACCTTTGCTACCATCCTTCTCGGCATCCTTCTGGATAAATTGTCCAGCTGTGAGTTGAACAGGTTCATGCTGCACTGGGTGATGAACTGACCCAATGTCAGAGCTCAAAGGGTTGCAGTGAATGGGGCTACATCTGGCTGGTCGACAGCCATTAGTGGTGTTCCCTCAGTTCTAGGGCTGGTTTTGTTCAACATTTATATCCATGATCTGGATGCAGGAGTGGAATGCATCCTCAGCAAGTTTGCTGGTGATGCTAAACTGGGAAGTGTTATCTCTCTGGAGGGATGAGAGGCCTTGCAGAAGGATGTAGATAGGTTGGAGCATTGGGTGACCAGCAACAGCATGTAGTTCAACAAAGGTAAATGTTTGGTGCTGCACCAGGGATGGAGTAATGCCAGACACAGGCACAGACTGGGAGCCGAATGGCTGAGGAGCAGCTCAGCAGAAAGGGCCCTGGGGGTGCTGGTGACAGCAGGCTCAGCACAAACCAGCAGTGTGCCCTGGCAGCCAGATGGCAAACCACATTTTGGGGTGCATTAAACACAGCATAGCCAGCTGGTCAAAAGTGGTGGTTCTCCTACTGGATTTAGTGGTGGTGCGGCCTCACCTTGAGTAGTGCGTGCAGCTCTCGGCTCCACAATATATAAAGGCTGTTAAGGAACTTGAGATGTTATTATATTCCAAGTATTTATATTATATATTTTATAATATATATATTAACATATATATTATAAATTCAAGTATTTATATTATATGTTTCAAGAGACCTAATTGCTCTCTACAACTACCTGAAAGGAAGGTGTGGATAGCTGGGGGTTGGCCTCTTCTCGCAGATAACTAGCGATAGGGCTGGAGGGAATGGCCTCAAGTTGTGCAAGGGGAGGTTCAGGTTGGAAATCAGGAGACATTTCTTCTCAGAAAGAGCAGTCAGGCATTGAAATACGTTGCCCGGGAAGGTGATGGAGTCACCGTCCCTGGGGGTGTTTAAGGAAAGGTTGGATGTGGTGCTTAGGGACATGGTTTAGTGGGTGACATTGGTGATAGGGGGATGGTTGGACCAGATGGTCTTGGAGGTCTTTTCCAACCCTAATGATTCTATGAAAACATCCAGAGGAGGGCAGCAAAGCTAGTAGAAGGGTTGGAAGGCACGTCTCGTGGGGAGAGGCTGAGGACACCTGGCTGCCCAGCCTGGAGAAAGGAGGCCGAGAGGCGACCTCAGCGCTCTCTGCAGCGTCCTGAGGAGAGGAAGCGCAGAGGGAGGTGCCGGTCTCTGCTCCCTGGGCACACGGGAACGGCACAGAGCTGTGCTGGGGGGTCAGGCTGGGATTAGGGAAACCTCTTTACCATGAGGGTGGTCAAACCCTGGAACAGGTTTCCTAGAGAGGTGGTTGCCGCCCCGTGCCTGTCAGTGTTCAAGAGGCATTTGGACAATGTCCTCAGTAATGTGCTTTAACTTTTGGTTAGCTTCAAAGTGGTCAGGCAGTTGGACTTGATCATCTTTCAAGGTCACTTCCATCTGAACTGTTCTGTTCTGTTCTGTCTTGGCACATGCTTGGATGTGCTAGTTACACCTGCATCTCCAGTCAATTATTGCTTAGGTTAGCAGTGACAGTTGAGAGAAAACTGGACTCTCACTGTATTTTGCCTACCTCTGAACTGTGAGACTTGGGAGAGGAGAGCATTCACATTGGTAAAGCAAAGCACATTGGCTTTTAACACCATCCTTGGTGCTACAGAGAGAAGTATTTCTCATTCTGTGACCAACACTCGGGAACCCTCTCCTGAGGTGCCTCCTGATCAAACTGCCCACTCACTAGAGCTTTCCACCTTGACGTTGGAGAGAGCAACTTTGTCCCTTTCGTGGAGCACTTTCAAGCGGGGATCTCGTTTCTTTGGAGGCTCCCTCATGGCTGCACTGTGCAGGCATGCTCGGCCTCCTTCTCCCTTCTCCTTCAGCCAATTGTCTGCTTGCTTCTGCGGTGTGCCCCAACTTCAGCAAAAGGGTGGGGCCTTCCTCCACTTCTGCTTCCGACCCCTTCCAGTGCCCCATGTTGAGGGCGCCTCAGGAAGCAGTGGGGATTCCCTTGGGGAACCTGCACATGTGGATGTGAGGAAGAGCACCAAGAGCAAGAGGTTTTAAAAGGCAGAGTCCTGTCTTCACTCTGACCGGCACCATGAGAAAGTTTCCTCTGTGGAGTCCCCAGGAAAAGATGAACAGGGCAGTGCCTTCTCCGCTCAGATATGAGCAGGCTGCTAATTGCATCCTCTCTGTCAGATCTGAAGTATCCCAGCTACACACAGCTGCAGAAGCACTGGTGACTGCACGATTTTAATGGAGAAAACCAAGTTCAGAAGGAAGGGGAAAATGGGCCATAAAGACTCCAGGTTTGGATTTGTGAATCTTGGATCTGCCTAAATCGCACTTTGATTAACTCACAGATGGGACAGATGCAGAATATTTCCACTTGTGAACAGTTGCCTTAGCACAATGGGTGCATGCCAGCTGCGGGAACCCTACCGTGTGTGTGAGCCAGGGCCAGATTAGATTACTATGTTCAGTTTGCCCCCATCTGCTTATCACCAGCATTTCCTTTCCTCTCCTCCTCCCATTTTATGGGTTTCACTGATCTCTAGACTGTGCCTTTTGCTAGCACTGTGGTTTGGCTTCTGACAAACCCAACACAGTCCAGCAGAAAAACATTTAATAAAGATGCAGGCACGACGATTCAAACTCATAACAGCCAGAACAGTCACTTGAATCCAGTCCTAAAAACACTGTAATATGGTGGCATTTTGAAGCCCTAGCAAGAAAAATAATAATGCAGTTACCGATACATTTTTAGTAATAACTCGCTTGCAGAAGTGCAGAACAGTCATTAGAGAGCAAATAATTTTAACAGATTTGAAAAGAAACAAAGAAACAAACATTTTTTTTAATACTAAAGATTAGTTAATTACTATGTAAGGAATTGTTTTCTATGGCACTGTTTACCTTTAAAAGAATGCAAAAGGAGAAAACCTTACCCAGATCATAAGCATTACCTTCAGGGATAAATTGGCAATGTTTTAAGATGTTCATGTCTGGTACTCCAATGGTAAAGTTTATCCCTCTGTGCAAAGGTAGACTATCTTCTATTGAAAACCTGCATTTTCTGTTCTCCACCTGAAAAGCAACAAGTTGATACCTTATTTGTCTGTTTTTCCTCTGCTGTGTTAGATGGCACTGGCTCTGAAAGTGATAGTCAGCAACAAGTCCTATGGCTAAAATCTAGTGTGTATATATATCTGTGCATATTTCAGTCTCAGGAGCTAACTTCCTCTTTTAACACTTGAGGGTAATGGAGAATGAAGCTGTCATTGAACGCGTAAGTACACAAAAAGCTTTCTATACTAGTGTGTGACTATTAGAGAAGGCTAATATTACCCCATACGAGAAGATGGTGACTAAACTGGGAAACCAAAATAGAATTTAACCAGAGGATCATGGTTAAATAAAAGTCCTCAGCTAGTCTCGCCAGGGGTTAAGAAAGGTGTCTATGGCATTAAGCTTATAGTCTTCAATAATATTGTGGTGTTATTGTAGTACATATTTCCAATTAAGCATCTCCTTTTCTGTGCTAAATAAGCCCTCCCTCTCTCCTCCTCCCCCTCCACCCAATCACCTTTTCTGCTGGGAGAATGTGAGCTTATAACAACATGTCCTAGAGGCAAGATCCAGTTTACTGAGAAACAGGTGAAGACCTTTAGATGTTGA
Organism: Anser brachyrhynchus; assembly: GCF_964034855.1. Lineage (NCBI taxonomy): Eukaryota > Metazoa > Chordata > Aves > Anseriformes > Anatidae > Anser > Anser brachyrhynchus. Next base: position 139,147,444 of record NC_137694.1, read on the forward strand.
ACATCAATATAGTATTCGGGGAACTCACTTTTCATCTGAAGAATATTTTTCTCTCTAAATTATCTAGGCACCTCACTTAGTCTCTCAACCCCTTTTTTCAGCATCTACATTCCTTCTCATACTTCATAGTAGCTGCAGTTCAGGCTATCATCTCCTATCCACTTTGGTGACAGAACTTTGGTTCTGTAGTGTGCACAAGGTGCTTTTCTCCCAATGAATATGCCCTGGTGTCAGTGGTGGCTTTCCATAGCTCTTGACAGGTCAAGCCGTAGACTGCAAACAGTCACTTATCAGATTTTACCTCCAACTGATCCATTTTTTAAAGGTAAATGTAGTCTATAAGAGGTAAAGTAAAAGGTGCAATTTTTTTGTCTCAACGAATAGCAAGTGTACCGGCATCCTTCTACGTTCGTCACCGCTGGTCATCGTACAAATATAATGAGGGAAATTCTTGCTGCTCTCCCAGGACAGCTCCATTCTTCCCCAATTCCATGTCATGCTTGTGATAGGTGATTCTTGTGTCTCTGCTGAAAGGGTTAAAGAACAGGTTTCAGTAAGGACATGCTGTTATTATTGAGTAGAGAGGATAGTATCTGTCAAGCCTAAGATGACTATTGCCAGCTTAATTATAAATATCTCTAATAAATGAGGAAGTAAACCCTGTTTCTCAGACTATGTCTGCAAAATCATACTTACGCTCCATACACTGGAGGTCAGCATGCAAGGGATGAAATAGTGTCATACACCACCAAATCATGCAAATGAGTCCAAGAGTATCAAACATCTTTCCTTCTCTGGAAAGAGATAACGAAGCCTTCAGGGAAAAGAAAAACAAAATAATAATAATTAATAAAAGAGTGATAACAAAGAGCACTTTTTTTCTGCACAGCTTCATTTTCTTCATGGGAAGAGTGAAAGAAGTTGTTTAATTTACCCCTAGAACATATTCTTTAGAAAAACCAAGCACAAGTTGTGCTTCAGGACTTCTGGTAGGCACCTATTCTTTGAAAGAACTGAATAGACTCAGTATCAGCTATTACAACACAGCAATTTGAGATGCAGACACCACAAACTCTAGTTATGACACATCCACTCAGTTTTCAGTGCAGAGACCATGACTTCGGCTTGCTGTTCTCCCAATATCTGTCCTAACCATACCATCAAAAAGTTGTGCGCTCTTGCTTCCTGATCCTGTGAATGACCCTGCCAATTTTCCTATGCAGCACTCGTGCTTCTGCTGCAAAGAGAACATCTACACCGGCTTTCAGCTCTTTGCTGAAGGCACCTTTTGGAAAGTGGACAAATCGGTTTTTGGCTGTGTCAGCCTATGGACGATTGACTCACTTCTCCGTGAGCGCTCTGTTAAAGCCAGCATCACCACCAAGACAAGTTCAAAGCATCTGCCTCCTCCTGTCTGTATCTGAGGTGTGCATGGAAAACACCCATGAGATATGAACTACCTAAGTAAAGCAGGAGGAGAAAGGCTCTGTCAGGTTTTGGAAGGAATGAAATACTGACCTGCTTACTTTATTTATTTATTTTTGCCTGTGACAAATCTACAGTCTTGCTTGAAAAGCTTTTCAGGCTGATTTCAAGATTACACGTAGGAAAGCATTAATAATGCTTGGAGCATTTCCCTGAATCACTTTTTATATTTGTTGTTATTATTTTTAGAAGCAAAGGGTTTTCCTGTTTTTGTTTTTGTGGGTTCTTGATTTTTGTTTTCTTGCTATTTACTATAATCTTTTTTCATTTTTTTTCCCCTGACCACAGATCTGCTTTTCC